>NC_053170.1:25100802-25454802 GCF_016835505.1 Polypterus senegalus | reverse complement strand
ATACATCGGACTTTCAATGCAACTCGGAGTCCTGCCACGTGCAAAAGTTCGCTGATGGCACTGCTATCGTGGGCTGCATCAGGAGTGGGCAGGAGGAGGAGTACAGGAAACTAATCAAAGACTTTGTTAAATGGTGTGACTCAAACCACCTACAGCTGAACACCAGCAAAACCAAGGAGCTGGTGGTGGATTTTAGGAGGCCCAGGCCCCTCATGGACCCCGTGATCATCAGAGGTGACTGTGTGCAGAGGGTGCAGACCTATAAATACCTGGGAGTGCAGCTGGAAGATAAATTGGACTGGACTGCCAATACTGATGCTCTGTGCAAGAGAGGACAGAGCAGACTATACTTCATTAGAAGACTGGCGTCCTTCAACTTCTGCAATAAGATGCTGCAGATGTTCTATCAGACAGTTGTGGCAAGCGCCCTCTTCTATGCGGTGGTGTGCTGGGGAGGCAGCATAAAGAAGAGGGATGCCTCACGCCTGGACAAACTGGTGAGGAAGGCAGGCTCTATTATAGGCACAGAGCTGGACAGTTTGACATCCGTGGCAGAGCAACGGGCGCTGAGCAGACTCATGTCAATCATGGAGAATCCACTGCATCCACTGAACAGGATCATCTCCAGACAGAGGAGCAGCTTCAGCGACAGACTGCTGTCATCATCCTGCTCCACTGACAGACTGAGGAGATCGTTCCTCCCCCACACTATGCGACTCTTCAATTCCACCCGGGGGGGGGTAAATGTTAATGTTATACAAATTTATTGTCTGTCTGTTATACCTTCATTGTTATCACTCTTTAATTCAATATTGTTCTTTATCAGTATGCTGCTGCTGGAGTATGTGAATTTCCCCTTTGGATTAATAAAGTATCTATCTATCTATCTATCTATCTATCTATCTATCTATCTATCTATCTATCTATCTATCTATCATATAGTGCTTTTCAGATCTATCTATCTATCTATCTATCTATCATATAGTGCTTTTCAGATCTATCTATCTATCTATCTAAATTAAAACCAAAATATCAGAACAAAGTAGCACAACAGTTTGAAAAGGTTTTTTTTTTTTTAAATCCAGACATGGCTGCCAAAATAAGCATAAGTATGCCAGTATAAAACATGTCGTGCTGATGGTGTCACATGTCATGTTGTGCATAATCACACCCTCAGCAATTGGGACTAGCATAATGACAACCGATTTATAAAACTGCAGCATGCCTGGTACAGCAAAATAAGAATGTGGTAAAGAATGCAAATGATGAAAAATAAAATGAATCTTCTCTTAAAGATAGAAAATAATCACAGAACTTCAGGCCTAAAGTACTTCATAGAGAAAAGTACCATTTACAAAAGAAAAAATGTGAGTAGGGCCAAAGGAAATCTAGAACATAATTTTAATAATAGTGACATTCACAAACACTAGTTGTGTCAAACAAGGAAAACTATTTAAAAATGATATACAAGGTGAGACACAAAAATAACCGGACTGGGCTTGGGGCTTTCCTGGAAACCGTCTGGAGTTCAGCCGAACGTGAATCACAGAAGTATATCCCCTCCTACGCGTGTGCCCTCTCAAGCTGCCGACCGGCTAGGTATATCCTGTGAACAGCCCAGTCAGTATTTACACAACAATCGCTACACAAGTTGCCGTGATAATGTCGGGTGAAAAAAATCGAACAGCAAATCAGCATCAAATTTCTTGTGAATTTTCATTTTTTCAGTAAAGCACTTTTTGACTGACAAAAACATTCCTGACCTCAATTATCCTCCCTATTCGCCTGATTTAGCTCCCTGTGATTTTTGCTTGTTCCTGAAAATCAACAGCTGAAGACAGAAATGGCAAGCCTGTTGAAGAGCCTCAAGCAAGAAGACTTCCAGCACTGTTTCAATCAATGGAAGATACGTATGGAGTGGTGTAGAGATCGGGAGGGGGAGTATACAGAAGGTGACTATGTTTAGAATGCTGTAATTCATCAATAAATATTTTTTTTAACCAATCTGGTTATTTTTGTGTCTCACCTCGTATATTGGAGATACAAACATGGAAAAAGAGTGAGAGGCCACCTAAAAAGTCCCTCAAAGTTGGCCAGCCTATCCAGATGTATTCCCTCCAAAGGCATCCAGCCCGGATTACCTTCTGCAGGCTTCAGCCTACACAGGCCTATAAATGAGGAGGTGGAAAGTTCAAAAATGCCTTACAAGAGGGAGAAACTGTAAAACCTCTGGCTTGATAAGAGAAGTCCTACAAAGAATCTTTATAAATCAAGTTGAATGAATGTGAAAAGAGCAAGAAACAGTCAAAGCTTGCCTAAAGTAACGCAATCCAAAGCAAACAAGTCCCAATATGGAATCTAAATCAAAAGAAAGAAACACAATAACCTTTAAAATATACTCAATGACATCCTTAGGGAAGCTGTTTCATCTACCAGAATATAAAGGTGGAGGGCAGACCGTTATGTGGGACCCCGCAGCTTGGGACTCCACTCACAGAACATAAGGATCACACAGAATGTAAATTTAAAGACACAGTGGGTAAATATTGCATAATTAACATAACAGAATCTAGTGTTGCTGCCTCTCAGTAAGGAGATCATGGGTTCACGCCCTGGGTCCTCCCTTTGTGGAGAGCACTTTGAGAAGTGATAAAAGCGCTATATAAATGTAAAGAACTATTATTATTGGAAATTACGTGAAAGCATGAACCATAATAATTCAAAATTAACCAAGCCAACAAACAGTAGAAAATACACTTATGTCAGAAACATAACGAATGACAGGAACACAGACGTTGCTGATTAGCACCTTACTGGTTGGTAAGTTCCACCAAAAGGGGATCTTTGATAATGTTTATAACAGTGACCATAATGCATTGATTTGGTGTAGAAGTTTTGTGGAGAAATAAACAATGTATATAGATAAATAATTACCTTTTCAATGAATCATACAATTAATATGTTTATTATGCTTTTCTATAGCCATTCTATCACAAGTGTCATCAGAAAATAAGAAAAGTTAATTGAATCCTCGTCCCCTGTGCTGAGTTACAGTACATCCAGCCTTCTGCTTTCTGGAGCTCTAAAGCTGTCCTCTTCAAAGAGTCTCCTCAGATCCATTGTTAGTAATAACTTGAACAAGGGGTTTTTGTCTCTGCATTGGTGGCAATGCAGTGGCAGATAACCTAACAGAGATAACATGTAACCAATCCCAAGTCTTCAAAATCCTCAAAGGCATTGATAAAGTTGATCCAGCAGAATTCAAGTGGAATTGAAGGGGAAGCGCATTTAGGACTGAAACCATGAAAAGAGTTGTAAGAATCTGAAACAAACTACAGAGTCATGGAGTTAAAGGATGAGATATTGGGATAGTTTAGCTATTAGCCAAACAAGTGAGTTTCATGGGCTGAATCGTCTCTGTTCATTTGTTAAATTTCTAATGTTTTTATGTTGAAATTATGGGTTAATAAAGTCTATCTGTCTATTACAGAGTGCCTTCTTACATGATTATATAGTGCTTTTCAAGTCAATCTATATACCAGGGGGCAAGTAACAGCACAGATTGAGCAAGCAATGGTGTAATTTCAAAAGAAATTACGTTTTTTCTGTAATAAAAGTCTACAAGCATTCTAATTTCATTACATGCTGCCATCTTTAATATACTGTATGTTATATGTGTGTGTTCTTTAGACTTGTGTGTGTGTGTTTTTTTTAATATTAGAAAGGTCACATCCATATTTATTTCTAATTTCCATCGCTCTATTTAGTAATTTGCATTGACTTTGTATGTATTTTATCACAACACCAGAGAGTAGCAATGTGTAACATGTTGATCGGAAATGCAAGTAAGAATTTAATTGTACTCTGTACCCTTGACAATACTACTACTACTTTATTTTATAGGGCCTTCAACATTTAATTATATATTATACAGTGTATTTATAGTGTTTTTCATATCTATCTATCTATCTATTATATAGTGCCTTTCATATCTATCTATCTATCTGTCATATAGTGCCCTATCTATCTATCTATTATATAGTGTCTTTCATATCTATCTATCTATCTCTCGATCTATTATATAGTGCCTTTCATATCTATCTATCTATCTATCTATCTATCTATCTGTCATATAGTGCCCTATCTGTCTGTCTGTCTGTCTGTCTCATATAGCTTATTACACTGATTGATGTGAGTCTGTCTGTCTTTTTATAGAGCACACTGTTTCAATATATTTTACAAAGCATAAACCGCCATAGTTTGCAGTAACAATGTATATTACAAACATATTTATTGCACTGTAGTTAAAAAAGCAAACAGTCATTAAAGTCTACACACAAAAGCATGAGGTAACCAGCTGCATTTCAGTTTGAGCATTTTGATTTATTTGTATTTAGTTTTAAATCACCGAGCCTTATTAGTCCAAGTTGTATTTGACATTCATATTTTAGAATTTGTGTTCAAGACACCCACTGAAAATGGAGTATACACTTATTAAATTAAAATTAGTATTGTAATAAGGCGCTATATATATACGCCCGACCTGACACAGATTGACAACAGTAGCATGTTAAAAAAAAACAAAGAATTTCTTTTCCTTCTTCAGCTGGGGGCCCACATCTTCCCCGTGTCCCTCAGCCACAATACAGTCCCACAAACCACAAGTCACAAGCACAAATAACTCTTCAAGTCCTCCACTCCTCCTTGGCAGCTTTGTCCTCCTCCTCCCAACACTGGTTCTCAGAATGGCGGCTGGTGGCTCCTTTTATAGCACACCCGGAAGTGCTTCAGGTGCTTGACCACCTGCTTCCAATTGCACCTCTGGATGTGGGTGATCTACAGCCCAGATGGGCCCAGGAACCCCTGCAGCGCCTCCTGGTGGCCACCCTGGATCCTAACAGGGCTGTGGAGAACTCCATCTCCCATGGAGCCCTGCGGGTATCTGAGGCACCAGAGTCACCCAGGAGGTTTGCCACCAAGTGGTCCGGGGGAGGTATTGTGCAGCCCATGTTTGATCCCCTAGAACAAATACAGAAGGGGCATCCCGGCCAGGCATGGGCCCCAGCCGTCCGTCACAGTATGCATACAACCTTAAATAGAAAAGGGTATATGGTTAGTGCAATTATGAAGTATAAAAAAAAGCATGCAACATATTGTACTGTATACAACAAAATATATAAAAGTGTGCAGAATGCAAAGCAAAAATAATATCATCTATTAATTACTGTGGCAATAGACAGTAGTTGATCAATCGGGGGTCTTTTGCCTATTTATTCCATGTACCAGGTGGAAGTAAATGCCACTTATAATTAAATGAGGAACTTGAGTCTGTCCAGGAGTTCAGAATTCAAAAGTTCATAAAAGCCGTTATTATACTTTTTCAGTTCTTCATACCACATAACAGAAGACCACCGGTCAGTACTTGTTCAGGGATGTTGTGCCGTGTGAAAAGACGCAAGACACTATTTGTACCATTGACAGTTAGCCTGTGTAACAGTACACAGTAATGACATGGTTAAGTAAGTGTAATCGGGTTTATCTTGCAATGAGGTTTCTTTTTCTTTTGTCAGACATTTTTTTGTTATTCAGGTGTTACCATTGTGACCAAATTAAATTCCCATTCTGGGGATAATAAACTTCACCCTGACCTTAATATTATCTTGGTTTTCTGGGTCACTCCTACCAATACAGATCTGTCTACTAAACTGATCTTTCTCATTACATTTCTTGTTGCTTCTTTTGTAGTGTAGACCCTTTCAACCTTTTAAACGGTAGTTATCATTTCTGCACAGGCGACCTCTTTCCTGTAATTGACTGTAACATTTTTTCTTGTAGGTAGCACCATCTCCTCACAGATCCAACATTCTGGTTTTGAACTATGAAGCTAGTTGCTGCCTATGTAAAGTTTACATTTTCTTCCTTTGTCGCTGTGGGTTTTCTCTGATTTTCTTCCAGCATCCTTTAGAAGACATGCAGGTTAAGTTAATGGGCAGGTTAGGTTAATTCCAAACTGTCCCTTTGTGGATGGGGTGAGTGAGTAGGCATTGCTTTGACTGGCGCCCTATCCAGGGTTTTTCCTGTCTTGTGCCCAGTGCTGCTAGGGTTGATTCCTGAAGTGGATTAAGTGTCCTCCTGTTTTCTCATCAACTCTAATGCTCATATTGCCTGCTTCAGACTCTTCCATTAATAGCAAGGCTACATCAATTGAAGACAAAATCTGTTTTTCTTCTTTCGGGTTGTCAGCTCAATATCGTGCAGGAATTGAAAGTGCTTGTAGGAGCAGTAAAGGCACTAGAGGCGATGGCTAAGCTTGGAGGGCCCCACTTGATAGGACTTTTCAGCTGCCAATGGTTGATGTCTAGTTGCCATGATAACAGAGGAAGTGATGCTGTGCTCTAATGGGAATTTTATTTTTTAATGACTACCACTAACTGAGAAGAAGGACAATCAGAAGAGGCAGAAAACATGGAGGCAGCTATTGGAGCTAATAAGGGAAACAAAGAAGAGTGGCACCCTGTAACGTCTATAGCTCTGATATGGCCATCTAGAAGATGAATGAATGAATGAATGAATGAACACCTATGGAGGAAAGTATTTAGGGCCTCTACATAAAGCTCAACTGCTCTCAGGTTGATCCTGTTTGGTGAGTCAAACTGGTTTTGCATTTTTGGGTAGCACTGAGCCAGCGACAGCATATAATCCTGCTGTCTATTCTCTGGTTTAATGTCGAACTTGCCTAAAACCATAGAACTGGACATTCATCCTTCAATCATCAAACTGCATTTAATGATTTTTTTTGTCTTTTTTATCTTTAATTATAAGAATTACTGTCTATGTTTGTGTATATTCTGTACGGGAGGAAATATTAGTAGCTTGCTCATATGGGTGGGAATTCATTGGGAAATGGGGTCACAAATATCACACACTATTACTTTTTTTCTTTGTAAATGCACATAAGTATAATTGTCAAAGTGAAAATGGATCTCTGCAAAGTAATCTAAATTAATTACAAATATAAAACACTAAATAATCAACTACATAAGCATTCACTCCCATTGATATGACACCCATAAATCATCATTTCATGTAGCCAACTGATTTTAGCAGTCACAAAATTAATTCAATGAACACCACCCGTCTATTGTTTCAATTGACTGTAATATAAATGCACTCAATCTACAAGGTTCAACTTGTAGTGAGCCAGCATGGTGGCCTAACCTACATAATGAAGACTAATAATAATAATACATTACATTTGTATAGTGCTTATCTAGCCTACTGAATGCATTTTACATAGAGAGTGGGGAGCCAATTCATCCTCCACCTATGTTCAGAACGCACCTGGATTATGCAATGGCAGCCATTTTTTGTGTCAGTACGGTCACCACACAGTAGCTATTAGGTGGTGAAGGGTTGAGAGAGTTAATAAACCAACAATGGACAGAGGATGATAAGGGGATGATGGTAGTGATGGGCAATGTAGCCAAGACATCATACTCTTTTCGAAAGATACCCAAAGATCTTTAATGACCACAGAGAGTCAGAACCTCAGTGTTACAAATCATCGGGTAAACAGGTCCAATTTTTACAGCACAGTGTTACCGTCACTGCACAGGGGGCATTGGAATCTACACACAGACCATAGGATGAGTGCCCCATGGTGCTCTCAAAGGTAGGTAGGTTGGTACTTATGTACATACTGTAGGTAAGTAGGTAGTTTTAATTTTGATACTGTGGTTTTGACTTGTAGCTTTTTGGCCTGGATTTCGTATTTGCCTTTCAGCTTTAGCTCCAGTAATACAATAGAATTTTGGTTAATGCAGTTCTTGTCCTGCTATGATTATGGTAAAATAATCTGACAAAGAAAACAACCCCCAACCCTTACAAAAGGCTTCTGTTGTGTTTTGATTCTATTTCTAGCCTCTGAGAAAGACTTCCTTTTGTTTTTGATTTTAGTCCCGAAAGAAACATGTATCTCCTCGTTTAAATTTCCCAGCGGTTGCTCTATAACTCCCATTGCCAGAAGATTACCTGAGGCCTTTCGGTAGGGAAAAATATGAGTTGTCAGACTGCTTTTTGTTGTTGTAACTTTAATAACACATACTTTTATTCAAATTAATGTTGAATACAGTTATCTTAGTAGTAAATGTCATAGACATTTTAAGCATAGATGAAAACGGATCTGAGATATAAGAAACATATTATCAGCATAAATAGATATTTTATGTTCAAGCCTTCCCCTTATGGTCCACATTTTCTCTGACCTCTTCCAGAGTTGGATAGCTAGTGGTTCAATAGTAATTGCAAAAAGCATTGGTGATAATGGGCACCTTTGTTTGGTTCCACATTCTAATTTGAAATTCATATTATCAAAAAGGACCAATGCTCCTGGATTGGAGTATAATGTAATTTAATCTGTACAGTTAAGTTGGTACTAAACTAAAATTTGCCTAGAACAGTAAATACAGTTGATGATCCCATTCAACTCTATCAAAGGTTTCTTTTTTCTGCAAAGATATTCATACTCTGTGAGTATAGCACATTAAAATACTAAGAATAGTCTTTAATAAATTCAATACTGTCTTGAAATATTAAAAAGAGATGGATTTTCTCTATACTTTTACCTAAATCTTTTGCCAAGATCTAACCATCCTTATTTAAATGTGGAATTGGTGCATATGATGGACCTTGTAGGAAGTCTTCATTTTCTTTGGAAGAACAGTAATTGATGGATGGTGTAATTTTTTGGTAGGATTTTCTTCTCTCTAGTTTTAATAAATACAACTAACAACAATGCATTAACCCAGTAGAATTTGTTTAATAAAATTCAATTGGATAGCTTCAGCGTTCCTGCTTTGCAATGAGTTTATGACATCTTGAGCTTCAGAGAGTGTCAGACCGCACTGCTCTCTTTAATAGCAGCAGCAGCAGCACGATTCAATTCAGGTTTAATTTTGTTCAGCACTCTTCACTATCTGCAGAGACAGAGCGCTGTGACAAGATCACAGGTAAATACAAAGATTTGCTTAAAGAGACAGGAAACAAAGTGGTTTGAAACTGATTAACATGAACAGAGCCTAGTAATATCTATTCAGTGATTAATTGTTGAACTATGGTCAATTGACAACAGTGGAAAGGAAAATAAAAAAACTCCAGTTAGCAGTATAGATGGAGAAAATAAACTTCTGGAAGGTCCATAATCAGCTATAACAGAGAAAGACAAAGACAATGTCAGACACGGTCACACTCCTGGAGACCACATCCAACCAGCTGCACAACCCAGGCTGGTCATTCTACAGCAGAATCTGTGCTGGGCCAAAAAAAAAAAAATAACAGATTTTAAAAAAAAAAATGCGTATGCTCATTTCTGTGTAATTTGCCCCATCATAAATCATAATCATATTGTAAATATGTGTACGTTGTAAGAAAAGGCGCTATATTGAGCCCGACCCGACACAGATTCACAAAGGAGGCACACAATAAATTCACAATAAATAAACTGTATTTTTCTTCAGCTGCGGTGGGCTGTCACCCTGCCTGGGGTTTGTTTCCTGCCTTGCACCCTGTGTTGGCTGGGATTGGCTCCGACAGACCCCGTGACCCTGTAGTTAGGATATAGCGGGTTGGATGATGGATGGATTTTTTCTTCAGCTGGAGGGTATGTCTTCCCCGTAATCCCTCCAGCCTCAACACAATCCCAAGGACCTTCTTCTTCCTCCTCTCTGGCACCACCACTCCTCCCAGGCAACCTTGTCCTCCTTCCACCCGACTCTGGCCGCTGAGTGGTGGTCGCTGGCTCCTTTTATAGTTCACCCGGAAGTGCTCCAGGTGCTTGATCACCGAGTTCCAGCGTTACTTCTGGGTGTGATGAACATGTTGCCCATAGGGGCTCAGGAGTCCCAAACACAGCACCCCCCGGTGGTGTCTGCAGGACCCAACAGGGCTGCACCCAACTCCAATTCTCATGGAGCCCTGTGGGAAACCGAGGCACTGCTCCAACCCAGGGGGATGGCCATCTAGAGTCCAGGGGGAGGTATTGCACTGTTCAGGGCTGCTCCCCTGAATATAGTGTGCACGGGCGTCCCGGCTGGGCATGGGACCCAGCCGCCCGCCACATCTTAAATGCATGTCAAATACTGTACTGAAATCATCCTTATATGGATAATACTAATTAACCTCATACATATGCATTCACAAAGCTGCAGAATATCATTGGCAGGTAGAACAGCCTCTCTCCCCTGACACATCAAGACCCCAAACCCCCATCATTTAAGAGTATCTGACTAGGCTGCACAATTTAGAGTGCAAGATCATCCACTGCATTACAACACCTCTCCACTGCGTTCTGGGGGTTTGGGAAAGGTGTGAGGTGCCAGAGTTTGGGCAGATAGCTGCTACCACCTGGCACATGTAATGATGTGATTGCTGTTATGATGAATAGATAGATAGATAGATAGATAGATAGATAGATAGATACTTTATTAATTCCAAGGGGAAATTCACAAAGTACAGGGCATTTGAAAAAATGAGAAATCGGCCAGTTGCCTCACCAATAAGCATTCACCACGTACAGTATTATCATGTCTGCCAAAAGTCAGTGGTATAGCTAGAGTTCATGCCACTCAGGGTGGGGTGGTGCTTCAACTTGCTGCCTTCCAACATATCTGAATATGTTAACCTATTTAAATAGAAAATTTAAATGATGTATAGAGAAAAATTAAGATAAATTTTGCATAGATTTATTCATATATAGAGAAACAGCAATAATTTGTCACATATAATTATTTATAAGCATCAACTAGACAAGAATATGGTATAGACGCGCTGATAAGCCGTGTTCTAATTATTAGTTTAATATCATTACGCTGTGAAAACCAGAACCAGTGTAGTGTACAAGTGATAGGGGGGGGATTTTTTTGTCGCAGGGCAAGAATGCATTTGGATTGATAACAAAATAAAATTATACATTTTAAATTAGTTGTTTATCTTCCTAGAAATTATTATTGGTGTAATGTTTATGTTTGTTTTTGTTATTGCCTCATGAATTTCAACTGCTGTGTCTGATGCCTTCACAGAAGGACAATCTGAAAATTAATTTTGAAACATTTGTGGAAAAAAATCAGAGAATTTTACTTTTTTCATTCAAGAGTGATATTTTTCCAAACCCTGCTGCTTACACACGAATTGTACTGAGCCTTTTGGCCAATAATGCCGCCCCCATGAATGTGACACCCTGGGCAGACCACCACCTTCGCCCGCCCCTAGCTACGGCACTGCCAAAACTATTTTGCCTCAAAATCACGGGCTGACCCAGGCCATCGAGACACATTTATGAGGCACATCTTGGCATTACAGATGACTTGAGTATTAATGGAAGGTAACTGCTCACAGTTAACAAAAGCAGCTTCATTCTTGCTAGGTGCTCTTATTGCAATATGAATACAGTGCCATGAGCATGTGAACAGGAGACAGCTTAAAGGCTCCAGTGATGGTGAATCCCTGCCACTCCAGGGGAATGTGCTAGTGTCTTTTCTCTTCCTCACTCTGCAGACCTATATCACAGCTGACATCACGTTCCATTGGCTGTCCTCCTGGACCCGCCTCTTCCTGTCAAAAGGACTGAAAACCGGAAGATCTGCCGTCTTGAGTCAGTTCTGTTATGTGATGTGAAGAAGTTTCCATAATTGTTGCATGTTTTCTTTTGGTTTATTTTTTTTAAGTAGCATGTAACATTCCATACAATTAAGTCAAACTTAACAAAACTAAATTCATTTCAACCCCCACCCATGAGAAAGTGAGAAAGGCCAACAGCCAGAGTGAAACGAAGTTACTTCGGGTGGTACCCCAAACCTTTATCATGGTCTTATCTTTCTCTTACAGCACTCAATTTCTCTGATTACATTAGGAGAACTGAACTCCACAGAAAGTTACCCTGTTTTGTTCACAGAAACATACAAAAACTGGATGTAGAGCCTCGCCGGTCAGTTAATGGCTTCCAGAACAGTGGGCTTGATGGAGTGAAGTTTGGCTCAAATATTCCTGACTTGTTGTCCAGTTTGCTGATATAAACTAATGAAAAATCAAAAAACTTCTTCAGTGTAAATACGCAGCATTGGCCCTCTTAAAAGGGAACAAAAATAGTCAGTGCATAACATTCTGCTCCGATGAGGTGTAATTTGTTAATCATGTCAACACACATTATAATAATGACTCAGTAATATGAATTATTATACGCGAGCCATTATTTTGCTGGTTTGGCTGTGTTTCCCTGCTGATCAAGGATGTCGTCATTTCCCAGTTTCTCCAAAATGTTGCATAGGCATAGGTCAAAGTCGTCATATATACACATATCAAGTTTTCTTTTATAAATCCTGACATTTGTGTGGGAAGTTGCATATGCACATTTCCGGCTTCTTATTGTGCATATGCAAGCTTAATAAATGAGGCCCCAGGTCTTGATGTGCAAAATTTTTGCACAAGTAGTTTTTGATGTATATCATTTATTTAACTATGCTTGTACGCACACACAGTGGCACACGCAAGCATGCACATGTACACACACACAGACACACACACACACACACACACAGAGGCACTTAAAGAAACTTATAAGAGGAAATGGCTGCCAGCTTATTTTCTCTACCAGAGCATGTGCTTGAAGATGAAGATAAAGAGACGAACACACAAACACATGCACGGTAGATCTGTAAAGGTCGATGTGGACAGAGGCATCAAGACTTCCCCGGGCCAATCTGTCGATCTGGGTAGTTTGTTTACTTCATTTGACCCAATGTGTTTAGCTTCTAATTAAATATTTATTAAGTTGTTCATTTGATTAAATTTCCTGTTCATTTCACTCTACATTTACTGTATATGTGCAAATACAAGTTACTGTGCTTGATTCTATCTTATTGTACAGTACAATTTTAACATATAAAGCATTAAATGGCCAAGGTCCGGCTTACTTGTCTGAACTTATCATGACTTACAAACCTGAGCGCACATTAAGATCTCAAGATGCCGGTCTGCTTATGATTCCAAGGATTAATAAAATAACAGTGGGAGGTCAAGCTTTTAGTTACAGGGCCCCTAATCTGTGGAATGGTCTGCCTGTTAATATAAGAGATGCTCCTTCGGTCTCAGCTTTTAAATACTGGCAAGACTCACTACTTCAGTTTAGCACGCCCTGACTAGAGCTGCTGATTAACTGTAAAGATTGCATCTCTGTTGTTAGTCATTAGCACTAAAACATAAATAACATGATAGTTATAATTGGATACTACCCCTCACCTATTCTGTTTCTCTTCTCAGTACTCAAATGTGGCACTTGGTGCCACTGCCTACCTGCCAAGTTGTTTTGCCTGCCTAAGGTAAAGTCATCTCTGATGGAGGATCGCAGGAATCGCGGGAGAGAGGGGTCCTTTCATCAGATTGGCTGGCCCAGCTCTGTTTCAGCTGTGGATTGGCCAAATGGGGGAGGCAGCTTGATGAATGAAGTCTCCAGAACTCGAAAAATATCCAAATCATATTATGTGATGTCATCTACTGCTAAATTCTGCTACGTACTTTTAAAATTTTTATTTTTATAATGTATTGAGGATTTGTTCTGTTCTGTGTATTGTATTGTATTACATTGACCCCCTTCTTTTTGACACCCACTGCACGCCCAATCTACCTGGAAAAGAGTTCTCTCTTTGAACTGCTTTTCCAAGTTTTCTTCCATTTTTTTCCCTACAAGGTTTTTTTTTGGCAGTTTTTTCTTGTCTTCTTAGAGAGTCAAGGCTGGGGGGCTGTCAAGAGGCAGGGCCTGTTAAAGCCCATTGCGGCACTTCTTGTGTGATCTTGGGCTGTACAAAAATAAATTGCATTGTATTGTATTGTACAATTGGTTATATTGTATTGTAAAATTTTCCACTAAAGTATAATTTACATAGATGAACTGCATGGAGTATTCCATACTGATTGTTTTATTTATTAATTCATTTCACAGTACACAAATCTGTAAAATGAACTTAATTAAGGATGTAGGAGCCAATTGATGTTTGTTTTCAATAGAACCTTTCATGGTGAGCACCTATTGCAAACAGCTGGGTAAAATGAACACAAAAGCAGTAAGACTCTCGTAGATCTGATTTATTTTTTAAATTGAATTCATGTTTCCTAGGGGCCCAGCAAATCAACATTGGCGCATGACAACATTTTCCAGTGTAACAAGCAGTCTAGCCCTTGTCACGCTTCATGGACCAGACAGAACTCATCTCAAGATGTGCTTGTGTAGCGGCTTTAGAATGGCTGCTGGTGATTTGGAAGAAGAAAGACACAGCAATACCCGAATTCTGCCGTTTATTCTACAAAAGCGTCATCCAGCTTTTTTCTACAAGACAAGCAGTAAAGGGCACAGTCAGCACATGCAACGTCAGGCGCTCTCGGTCTCCTGCAAAAGCGTCATCCAGCTTTTTTTTCTTTTAATTAAACATGTATACACAAATACAATAAATACAAAATTTAACAATTGAATATAAACAACAATAATGAAGAACAATAATTAACGATGCAACATACCTACAAGACAAGCAGTAAAGGGCACAGTCAGCACATGCAACGTCAGGCGCTCTCGGTCTCCTGTAGCAAGCCAAACAATATACCATTGAGGTTGAATCTCCGCCAAACCAAACACTTTTAAAACCCATTTCTGCCGACCAAAAGGTACAACAGAACCTTAAAGCACATCGACAACCACATGGCGTGATGGTTCCATTCAGTTTCATACAGAAAACACTTATTTAAAACTTATCAACTTATACAAGAGACGGAGAGCGTTGAGAAGCACCTTACCTGCAAAAGCGTCATCCAGCTTTTGCCAGGAGTCTGCTGTACGCTACATGCGCGTCCCGTGGGTGATGCATCAATTAAAGTGACCCCCCCGCTACAACAGACAAATAGGAACTATATACAACAGATACAATGATTACATTCAAAAATAAATAAAATTTACAATATATATAAAACAAAAGAAGTTCAGTATATATAAAAAAAGTTTTGAGAATGTTCACAATAAAACAAACTAACTCAGCCACATACTCCCCCCTGAACTTCTCAAAACACTGAGGGTCAGGCAATGGCAGAGTTCTAAATAACAGTAACATAACATGTCATTATTTTCTCACAGTACATCACAGTACTCTTACGTGCGACAAAACCCGTCTCCCAACCAAAAGGGAAAGTGTCAAAAGGAAGCTGGCCAGACTTCCAATGTTCACTTGCATAAGAAAGTGCCTTATACACAATCTCATCTTAATGAATAAATGACTGTTACTCCAACATTGAACTTACTTAACAGAATTATACATATTATACACATTGCTAATTAACTTAGAACTATTCCAATAGGATAACTGACGATTGTTCACAAAAATAAAGTTTTGGCTAACCCACTAACACCACCACTAGCTTGTTTGTTTCTCTGCGTCATGTTCTGAATCAATCTGTTAACTGGTTTTACTATCCTTCCTACTCTTGTTCTGATGTGCCCTACTGTGCTACTTGGTGCTCTATCGTGTCTCAAAGTGGTTTCTGACATCGATCTTCTAGCTACTTGGTCCTCAGGATGACTGTGGTTCGGTTCTGGCACTTCTGCACCATGCAAACTATCCGTTTCACTGTTGTTGGCCCTGTTTGTCTCAACCCCAACACTATGACTATCGACACATGGTCCAGCATGACTATCACTACTGTCTGCTTGGGTGTTGTCAGCCTCTGGCACAGCATTCTCAGTGGATACTTCAGGAGATTCAGATGATGCACATTCTCTTTCGGAGGAACTAAAGTCTCTGCTACCCAACTGGTAGTACGCTCTATTGGGTCAAACTCTGATCCAGTCACAGAGGCAGTTCTATCCACATCACACTGGTCCCAACTTGGTTCAGAGCCACTATCAAAGGAAGGCTCCACTTCCTGTTCGAATACCACTGGCAAGAAGCTAGCTTGCAGGATCAAATTCCTATGAACAATCTTCTCCTGTCCATTGATGGTGTTTTGATGTGGTATGTATGGCACTTTGAATCTTTAGAGACCACAGTGTACAGTGTAGAGTCCCATCTGTCAGCCAACTTCCTGCGACCACGTTCACCTCTGTTTGCCAAGAGAACTCGATCTCCTTCCTCAATGTCTGCACCTTTTGTCTTCATGTTGTACAAGTCTGCCTGGCGCTGGCTGGATTCAGTGTTGACTTGGGCCAAGATGAGAGCTTCCTTGAGGTCATCCCTCATTCGCCTGACATAGCTATCATAGTCAATGATATCACTGTTCCTCTCCACATTGTGGAACATAACATCTACCGGCAGTCTAGGGACCCGCCCATACATGAGGTAGAAGGGAGCATACCCAGTTGACTCATGAGCTGTACAGTTATATGCGAAAGTCAATGTCTGCAGCATTTGCGCCATTTAATCTTATCCCTGGGCGGTAAGGCTCTGATCATGTTCCCTAAGGTTCTATTGAATCTCTCAGTGTGGCCATTCCCCATTGGGTGATAAGGTGTTGTTCTTGACTTTTTCACACCTGCAAATTTGTAACAGCTCCTGGATCAGTTGGCTCTCGAAACTCGCCCTTGGTCTGAATGGATCCTCTGGGGAATCCATAGACACAAAAATATCTATCCCAGAGCTGGCGCAACTTGTTTTGCTGACTGGTCTGAGCAGCAGAAAGCATGGGCCATCTTGGTGAAGTGGTCTGTCACCACCAATACATTCACACTCCTTCCTCTGGAGTCCTCGGCAGACCAAAAGTCCAGACAAACCAGCTCAAGGGGTGCGTAGTCTTGATACTTTCGAGTGGGGCTCTTCCCTCTGGCTCCAGGGTCTTGCTGACTACACAGCGTTTGCAGCATTTGACATAGTCTCGGACATCGTGCTCCATGGTACTCCAGAAAAATCTCTGCCTTGCCAGGAACAGTGTCCTACTCTGACCCTGATGACCGGCATCATTGTGGACACCACGAAGAACATGTGTGACTAAGGAGGAAGGTGTCATATACTGGTGGCGCTTCTTCCCAGTCACTGAGTCTTTACATACTCTGTACAGGATACCATCAAGCATTTTCAGTTTCTCCCATTGTTTCAGAGTCTTAAGAACCTTCAGCGATAGTACAGCCCTTTCTCTCCTTGACGGCCGCCTCCCTCGGGTGACAAATGGGATGACCTGGGACAATATAGCATCTCTCCTTTGCTCATCCTGGAGCTCTTGGAGTGAGAAGACGGGCAAAGCATCTTGGCCAGGTGGGATTAGCTGTTCCAGGTCTTGAGCCAACCAAGTGACCACCCTTTGGTTGGCTCCTTGGTCCCATTCCATATGACCTGAAAGGACCGCAGACACTTCACCGCTTGTCATAGAGCAATGTCTAAGGCTCTCAGGTGGGAATGAGCACTTGATACTCTGGTTGTTAGCACTGACTCTAAATGCCTCCTGGACCATGCCCTCTCTAACCTGCTCCGACTCCTCTAACAGTGCTTTGTACGGCTCTTTAATGAGCCTCTGGCAAACACGATTTTGGACAAAGGGCTGCCTGCTTAGGGCGTCTGCAACAATGTTCTTACTACCAGAGATGTACTTGATGTCGAAGTTGTATGGGGACAGTTTTGCTACCCATCGCTGCTCGCATGCATCGAGTTTGGGCTTTGTGAGGATGTAGGTTAGCGGATTGTTGTCTGTCCAGACGGTGAAGTTGTGTCCCTTTAGCCAATGGCTAAATTTATCACAAACAGACCATTTCAGTGCCAAAAACTCTAGACGGTACGCTGGATAGTTGCTCTGAGCACGGGTGAGAGCCTTACTGGCAAAGGCAATGGGGCGTGCTTTACTTTCACCCTCTTGGACCTGAGATAGCACAGCCCCTAATCCATCCTGCGAGGCATCAGTGGACAAGATGAATGGTCGACTAAAATCAGGGTGTGCGAGGACAACAGAGTCCAAGAGAGTAGATTTTAACTGTTCAAATGAGTCACGCTGCTCCTGCCTCCAGTCACTTGGGTGTAGTTTCCTGAACGAAGCAGCACCTCGTGCATTCCCTTTCCTCCCCTTAGGTGCAGCAGTCAGGGCGAACAAGGGCTTGGCTATACTGGAACAATCTTGGATGAACTGCTGATAGTACATGACCATGCCCAAGAATGACCTGATCTTCTTCTGTGATGGCGTTAAGCCATCCTCCATCATAAGGTCAGCCTCTGTCATAGCAGCGATAGCTTTGACCTTGTCAGGGTCAGTTGAGACACCACTTTCATCCACGATATGCCCCAAGAACCTCACAGTTCTTCTGAGTAGCTGGCATTTTTTTGGGGCCAGTTTCAGTCCATGAGCATGGAGCCTGCTGAAGACCATCTCCAGCCTCTTGAGGGCTTCAGCTTCATTGGGTGCATACACTAGTACATCATCCAAGTAACAGAGCATCGTCAGGAAGTTCTGGTCACCAAAATACCCATCATGAGGCGCATGAAGCTTGCAGGGCTATTACAGAGGCCCTGGAGCCTGTTAAATTCATACAGCCCCATAGGTGTGGTGAAAGCTGTAAGTTTTTTGTGTTCCTCTGCCATTGCGATGTTATAAAAGCCAGAGGTAAGGTCCATGGCACTAAAGATGGCGCTCCCTCCTAGAGCTGCAAGACAGTCAGACTGGTGTGGCAAGGGATGTGCGTCCTTGATTGTGCGCGTGTTCAGCCAGCGATAATCCACACATATCCTGAGATCACCATTCTTCTTCCAAACAAGCACTAGTGGGAGGCCCACTCACTGTTAGACTTGCGGATGATCTCAAGCTCTTCCATCTCTGTGAGCACTTGACGGAGCTTATGATATTGCCCTGGTGGGACACGTCGATATGGAAGTCTGAAGGGTCGATCATCAGACAGATGGATGTGGTGAACAAAGTCTTTAGCCATCCCACAGTCAAGCTTACTCTTTGAGAACACATCCTCATACTTTTGCACTAGCTGCAGCAACTGAGATTTCCAGTGGTGGGACACCTCACAGGAGTCAATATCCAGATCTTCCAACCCCAACTTATGTAGGCTATCGTGAAAACTGGGACAAGGAGGGTCACCTTGCTTGTTGGCCACTTCATCACACAGCGTCTGACTCTGCAGCTCAAGCTCCTCTGCTGGTGTCTGTCCAGTGGTCACATCCAAATCTTCAACAGCAATGCAGGGTGACACATTTGCAACCTTGGTGTTGCGCTTTAAGATGATTGGTTTGTCAGAGGTGTTCAAAATTCTTATTGGGACCCACTTATCACCACTCATGGAGCACACCGACCTGCAGACAATGATGCTTTTCTTGTGAGTTTGTGCCTTAGATGGTTCAATCAAAATGGCACTGCCCTCAGAAAGAGGTGAGGCTGCAGGTAATTTGGCCCAAACCAGGTGTTCTTGTTTAGGGAGAAGAGTCACTGCCTGCGCCAACCTGGCGGTTCCAATAGCATCTGGGATTGTCTCACCTCTCCACCTGCTAATGCCAGACAGCATATTAAGAAACTGCACTATTTCAGGTGCTTTAGCGGACTCAGGTTTGCTTACAACATGCCAGAACTGGGAGACTGCTTGAACCACTTTAGAAGGTGCTTTATAACATTTGTGCCCAGGATAAGCTGGTCTTTTGCCCAGGGACAACCAGGGCAGGCACACTGAATGCACATCCATACACCTCCATCATTAAGTTGTAAATGCACTTGGGCCTAACCTCAACTCCACCACAGCCAATGAGCACAACATCAGTCTGGATATTGTCAATCTCCAGTGCCAATCCAGCATTCTTTAGCACCTGCTCAGCTTCCTCATTAATGGTGCAAGCCATAGAGCCGGTGTCGAGCAACGCTTGTAATGAGACTTTATCACCCACTGTGCACTGGTATAAAACAGACTGTCAGCTTTATCAAGTCTAATCATGTTCTGAAACAGTACAGTACTCCCAGGTGGGGCAGATTTCAGGCACTTTGTATACACAAACTGCACATCTTCATCAAGGTTGAGGGCTTCAACATTTTTACTCACACTGTCCCCTCCTGAGTGTGAGCAACTTAGTTTCCCTGATCAGATGAGCTAACGTTTTGTGCAATAATGGCTTTGGGGCAGTCTCTCCGCTGATGCCCTATTTCTAGACAGGTTAGACATCTCCTCTCCCGCATACAATGTGTTCGTGTTGAGTGAGAGGCGTCCCGCAGACTTGGCATGGAGGGAAACGTGCTGGGGTTGAAGCCTGTGGTCTAGCTGTAGCATGAACAGGCTGACTGGTGCGCTCCAACACTCTCTCCAGCATACTTAACACACGCTCCAGAGCATTTGGCTCTGAAATGACTGCCTCACTTGACTTGGTTGGATTAGGCGGGCTGCACCTGGCTGTGTTCACATGAGCACATGCAACTTCGGGTTCTGGCACACTGCTACTTGTTACGGCAGTGGCCACTTGTATAGCATGTGACTTGATCATGTCTGCACCTGATCTTTTAGCTCGGCATTCTCGCTGATGCTCATCTATAGCCTCTTGTACCTCTGTAATTGACCACTTGCTTGTAGGCTTACACTTGAAAACACATGCGAGACTACGGTCAGGACAGTTTCGGATAAACATCATGGCTATTTCTGCATCCATATTCTCTAATTTACTACCCTGACGTCCCAAGTGCCTATTAGCCACTTCAGCAGCTGTGTTCAACCTGACCCAGTAATCTATTGGCGTTTCTGTTGCTATTGGTTGGGTGGCATAGAAATCGGCCAGTGGTAGACATGAAGCAGGGCTCTCACTAAAATAACGTCTCAATATAGAATAGATTGTCTCAGGGTTAACAGTAACACCAGGTGAGGGGTTGCTTTTCAGTCCCACTTTGACTATACTTTTTGCCTTACCAAGGAGGTGGTTCAGGACCTCATCTCCCTGTTCATGACTTGGAAGGACTTTTTTATGCAGGTACACCTCCATCAGCTCAATCCACTCCTGAATGGAGTATCTGTCTGCACCATCGCCACGATACATCGGGGGCTCTTTAATATCTGGCCTCACTACTAAGCTCACTTTGGACAAGTTTAGGGTTGTGTCAGGTGGTTCAACCCTAGCTGACTCAGCTGGTGGAGGCTGACTTGGAGTGAATGGGTGCTGACTAGCCAGCAAACAGCTGGCTATGGATTCACCTATCTGGCTCCCCAACTCACCAATTAACACACGTAATTGTTGTACAGTGTTGTCATTTGTAACGGGAGTCGAGAATTGAGGTTCAGGGGCAGGTATGTCATTTACACTTTCTGATTCAAATGGTTCATTTAAATCATAGGTTAGCACTGAGGTCCTACCAGCTGCTCCATCTATATTAAACAAACCCCTCCCCCTGCCTAGAAGTTGTGTAGAAATATTAAAGGTATGTTGACCTCTGCCTGCCATATCTCACACAGGAACAAAACAGTTACAATAACAGTGAGCAAGAACTATAAAGCAGTTTACATTAAATATTTCAACTTATGTCACTAACTCTTAACATGAACTTATATTAACCACAGTTGCGCTTATGCAAAACACCAAAAACCATCTCAGCAGCTACAAAAGATCCACACTTCCACCAACTTGATATCCCAATGTCACGAGCACACAGCTTGACCTCGGCGATCGGCGGTAGCTGATCAGTGGATCCGGGTCACGGCACCAGTTTTATGTAGCGGCTTTAGAATGGCTGCTGGTGATTTGGAAGAAGACAGACACAGCAATACCCGAATTCTGCCGTTTATTCTACAAAAGCGTCATCCAGCTTTTTTCTACAAGACAAGCAGTAAAGGGCACAGTCAGCACATGCAACGTCAGGCGCTCTCGGTCTCCTGCAAAAGCGTCATCCAGCTTTTTTTTCTTTTAATTAAACATGTATACACAAATACAATAAATACAAAATTTAACAATTGAATATAAACAACAATAATGAAGAACAATAATTAACGTTGCAACATACCTACAAGACAAGCAGTAAAGGGCACAGTCAGCACATGCAACGTCAGGCGCTCTCGGTCTCCTGTAGCAAGCCAAACAATATACCATTGAGGTTGAATCTCCGCCAAACCAAACACTTTTAAAACCCATTTCTGCCGACCAAAAGGTACAACAGAACCTTAAAGCACATCGACAACCACATGGCGTGATGGTTCCATTCAGTTTCATACAGAAAACACTTATTTAAAACTTATCAACTTATACAAGAGACGGAGAGCGTTGAGAAGCACCTTACCTGCAAAAGCGTCATCCAGCTTTTGCCAGGAGTCTGCTGTACGCTACATGCGCGTCCCGTGGGTGATGCATCAATTAAAGTGACCCCCCCGCTACAACAGACAAATAGGAACTATATACAACAGATACAATGATTACATTCAAAAATAAATAAAATTTACAATATATATAAAACAAAAGAAGTTCAGTATATATAAAAAAAAAGTTTTGAGAATGTTCACAATAAAACAAACTAACTCAGCCACACTTGGGCACATGAAAATGAAATACATCAGATGTCTGAGATAAGGAGTTCCCACTTAATGCAGAGGCATATACATCCAAGGAGTAATAAAATACAGCAATGAATTTTAAATTTGACTGGCGGCCAATAAAGAGAAGCCAAGAGTGGAGGAACGTGGCACATGGTGTAACTTACTATATAATCTTGTGTGCTGTAAGAGTCACCAGGGAGGGTATACCTGCAACTAAAGAGTCACATGTTGAAAAATAACAAGAAAAATGATTGTATATGGAGAAGAAAAAAAGAATAATGCTTTATGAGCTATCAACATTTCTAATAGTGGGCTCACATAATGTAGAGACATTTTGAAAATGTGGGTAGCTGTAAACCTTAAAAATACAATAAACAATGAAAATAAACATTCATTCTTTAAAAAATCCCTAAAGGGTTCTTCAAGTTTAGAGGTCTTGGTAGTACGTACAAAGGGACATGGCATTGCCTCACTGAGCTCAGACTCTAGTTCAATTATTGGCTTTTTCCTGGTGGTCACATATTTTCCTTGGGTTCATGTTGAATTTTGGAGAGTTCAGCCCAAAAATGTTGCTTGGCAGCCATAATGTAACTGGTATCCCTTCCAGGACTGAATCCTTCATTAGGCCCACTGCTTTTCAGGTAGACCTTGGTTCTCAGAACACTTTATAGTGTAAGAACAAAAGAACAAGAGAGCATAAGGGTTTGGGGCACCAAAGTGATTCCCGTACATTGAAAATCAATGTTAGAAAATAATAAAGGCAAATAAAATGTGAGAAAGTCTTCACTGTGAGAGTCTGTTGCAAGACTGAAGATAAATGGCGGTGTGTCTGGTTTTCAGTTATGAGAGGCAGAAGAGGCGGGCTCAGGCAGACAGGAGATGATGTCACTGCTCTTCAGTCTGTCAATCATTGTTTCTACAAAGACGAAAGGAGAAGAAGAAGAAGCATTAGCAACAGTGCCAACCCCTGGTATGGTGGAGAATAACCCACCGACAAGCCTTCAGATTGTCTCCCAATCGCTTGTGTGTGACAACAGTCAAATGCGGGTTCAAGGAAATTGATAGGATAACTTCAATAACATTTAAATGATTTAACACAGTTCATAGGCTGCTGAAAGTAGTAAAGCGGCCTCAAGTTGGTCAAGCGGGCTTCTTTGTGTTACAATCAAAAGAAAGAACTAAACTTTGAAATGTGTCAATATGTGAGGACTGAAGGGTGATGTACTGGTTTCCACTATGGTAAGGTGAAGTTTCAGGTTTTGATTTTTAATACATTTCCAAACTTTTTTTAAAACTAGAGAGACTGGCATACAGTCCGTGAAACACGGAAGTGAAAATGGACGCTATTTCAAGTATTTGGTAGTCCTTCTATAATAATAGTGATAATTTTTTTTTTTCATTTTTGAGCTTCCAAGACACCCCAAAGGTAGAACATCTCACAAAAAAATTTTTCCCATAAAAACAAAAAATCCGGGGCTGAAAAGGTCAAATCTACAACATAATAAAATCTGCAGATAATGAAGGGGTCTGAATGCTTTCTGAATCCACAGTATATGGGGGTCCAAGTGAGGCAGACTCTCTGTATACAACAAGATTAAACAAAGGCCCTTTCTATTCAGCCAGGTGAATGACCTAACTGGTTAACTGCCTTTAATATTTAAATGTATTTATTCAGCTTAAATCTAAAGAATCTTCCAAATCTCAAGTGCATCACATGATTGCTTCCACCTTTCTATATTTACAGCCCCGGCAGGACTCACACTGTTAGTGAGTGAGCAATGGGAACTGAGCAGGCAGCCCTAAGCTTTACTGGTCAGCGGCGTCTTCCTCTCAGCCATACTTGCCTACACTCGTACATGAAAGCCAAGCCTGTAAAAAAATCACCAATATAAGTATGCCAAGTCCCAGTTCAGCTGGCAGAAGAGCAGAATACAAGAAGATAAAAGTGGGAAAGAGAGCAGACTGGCAAAATGGGGCGACTCTGTGGCGCTCAACCTGCTGCAGCCTGTTGCTTAGTTACAAAAGCACTAACAAAAGCTGGAGACACGAGGTAAAAAACAGATGTCAATTTTGATTCATCTGCTAAAAGCGGGTAGCCACTGGTGCAGTAAAATGGGAAAAAAAAGCTTGTCGATTCTTTTAATTGTAAAAAATAAAAACTAAAGAAAAAGAAAAGAAAAGCTGCTGCAAGCTTCGTCCCAACACATTTATAATTTTCTTTGTACGTTTTTCAGCTAACTGCAGCTGCTTCCTCAGAAATTCTTGATTTATTTAAGAAAGAAAGAAAGAAAGAAAGAAAGAAAGAAAGAAAGAAAGAAAGAAAGAAAGAAAGCAAGAAAGCTGTGGCTCTCTAATTTCATCCATCCATTATCAAGCTTGCTTAATTCATCTCGGCACTCAAGAACAAGTTGTTCACAAAGTCATCATTTAAATCCTGTCCTTTCCAAGGATGTCATCCAAATGATTTATATCCTGAAAAAGAGTGTGTAATTTTCAATTCTTCTCATATTTTTATTAAACCAGAAAGTTGTACCGCACTCAGATCCGGCACGATTTTAATACGCGCTGCCCTCCTTGAGAGGCAGCAAAGGAAAAAGAAAATAAATAATCCAGGATGCGAGTGACCAACACTACGTTCCTATTACGCCACTTTAAGTATAGAGACACACCAGTGAAAGCAGGGCCAAGCAAAAAATGATTATTATAAGTCAATACACATGCTCACTGTAACAAAAAAAAAATAACAAAAAACCTTATATACATAATATTGCACTGTAGCGCTTCCCCCCCACAAATCACAGCACTAAACACTTGACAACATACATTACTAATGGAGATTTGAGCTAGGAAAACAAAACAAAAAAACAATGGATTTTATAGTCCTTTAAAGTTTATCTGTACATGATAGTTAGCTCAGTCTGAAGTAGAGAATGAGGCGCCGACCATACCTCCTATTCCAACAAAAGTACAGTTTAACCGTTCCTTGTGCTGGTCCGTCAGTTCCTCTCCCGAATACCTTTTACTCGAAAGTAGAAATAATTTATCTGGAAATGAACCCAGGTTCACCTGATGATATCCATGAAGGGTCAATCCTTTCCCTCGTGCCTCTTTCTGTGCTGACGTCTTCCTTTCTCATAGCTCTGTCCTTTTCTTTTTTCCCGCCACCTATTTACATACTGATAGCTCCTCCCCGTACAGTCTATTGGCCCTCCAAGCCAGGTGCTCCCCTCCCCCTGTACAAAGGGCCGGCCTTACAAATTAAGGCATTCCACTAGAAACAGGAATGGGATAAGGTAAAAACTTACAGGGACGCACACATATTCCAGACGACTGTTACAAAGTTCACCATGAATACACAAAGGTGTAAATGGAAACAAGTTAAATGGACAACTGCTGACACTGAGGATGCAGCAGAAGGAATCCAAAAAGACCTGGACAACCTTCAAAACTGGGCAAACACCTGGACAATGCAGTTTAACGTAGAAAAGTGCAAAGTGCTACACATGGGCTGCAGGAACATCAATTATAAATACAAGATGGGAGACACTGACCTACAGGAAACTACCTCTGAAAAGGATTTAGGGGTTTATGTTGACACAACATTTTCATCAAGTGAGCAATGCACAGAAGCGATTAAAAAGGCAAATGAAATGTTAGGTTATATCATAAAAACTGTTGAGTTTAAGTCAATGTACATTATGCTCAAAGTATATCATGCACTAGTGAGAACACATCTGGAGTGTTGCAGTGTGCAGTTCTGGTCATCAAACTACAAGAAACACATAGCAGCTCTTGAAGCTGTGCAGAGGAGAACGACCAGGTATATGCTAGGACTTACGAACATGTCCTACTGAGGCAGGCTCAGAGAATTAAACCTGTTTAGTCTCGAGCACACAAGACTGCAAGGGAACCTAATCCAGGTATTTAAAATCCTCAAAGGCGTTGATAAAGGAGATCAAGCAACATTCATTCAGCTTAAGAGTGAATCACATACTCAAGGACATTGGTGGAAATTAAGGGGAAATGCATTTAAGACTAAAACCAGGAAACACTTCTTTACGGAAAGAGTTGTGAGACTCTGGAACAAACTACCAAGACATGGAGTTGAAGCAGAAGTCTTGACAGCCTTCAAGAAGAGTCTGAATGAGATATTGGGACAGCTTAGCTACTAGTGGGCTAGATTGACTGAATGGTCTGCTCTTGTTTGTCAAATTTCTTATGTTCTTATTCTGGCTCCTTTATCATTTGCATCTTATTGCTTATAAGCAGCAGTTGTGAATACAGCTGTTTATGACTAAAATAAGCAATTAAGGTTGGGGAATTTTAACAAGCAGGACAATTAAAACGAAGCTTAAAAATGTTGCTTGAGTAATACGTGCTTCAACAGCAAAACCAGACTTCCCATTAAGAAGCTGGGTTGGAATAAAAACCTGCAACCATTTCAGAACTCCAGGGCTGACTTTCTAGAGCAAATAAAACAACAACATGCAAACTCCACACAGGCAGCAAATAGTTAAAGGATTTGAAGCCATTATGGACTGCCACAACACTGTGCTGCCTCCATCCAGCACTCCAATAGGGTAGTGAACTTTGTTGACTTCATTTGAAACATTAGCAATGATATTATTATATTCTTTAAGATTAAGAAGAGAAGCTCAAGGTTAAAATGTCAGGGTTTTAACACGGTGTGTGCCCTGCAGTGTACTGGCAGCCCATCTGGGGATGATATCTGCCACTGGGATAGGCACGGAGCTCATGTACCCATCAAATAGATAGGCAGGTTAGAAGATGGATAGATTTTATAATGTTTACTCTATTACACAGATTTATTCTGATTTCTCCATCCATCCCTTCTGTAAGAAAGAAAGAAAGAAAGAAAGAAAGAAGCTATTTTCAAGTCTGCTTAATTCATCTCTGGGTTATTAAGCAAAAGGCAAGAACAAGTCGAGGATGAGTCACCATTTAAATTCTGTCCCTTCATTCTTAGGTTGTTTAAACCATTTAAGGCACCTAAGAGATCAAACCATATCATGCATTAGGTACAAAGCAGAAACTAAACCTGGAGGGGATTTCAAACCATCACACATTCATTCTCACTTACATTCACATTTACTCAATTAGCAGATACAGAGGTCAATATAAATATCAGTCTGGGACACTGTTAAGGAACAAGTGATCCAGGACAAGGTTACAAATGATCATCATAAGTGAGGAGCTTTAAACTAAACAGGTAAACACAAGGGAGCTGACTCTTTTCTTATCTACTAGGAGCCTTACATCAAAACTGCCATCACTATGGATATACCATTTAACTTCAATCCATTCTTTTTCAAAGTTGCTTCATTACTTTCTGCATCATATTGGGCAAAAGAAAAAGAATCAACCCTTAATGGGATGCCAGTCCATCACCAATTTAAAGTCACAGTTATATTTAATACTAGCTGTGCCACCTGTCTAAGATGGGTTGAAATCTAAATAACCAATGTAGACCTGTTTATACTGTGCCATGTAATGTATATGTCTCTGTTATATGCCATGTGGAATGGGATTCATAAAAGCAGTGTTAAAGTTTGTGTTGTGCCATCATTAGAATGACAAACGCAATGCATTTTATTAGTAAAAATGTTTTGATGCGTCGTCCTTTGGAACAGTTGAGACATATCAACCAGACAGATACATGGACAGACTCACAGATGCTTATCCTTATATAAAGGTGATTAAATAACAAACTGGGTAAGTTTGCAGATGATACCAGTTCAGGTGAAACAGCAGATAATGAAGATTCAGCTAAACAGATGGACTTGCACAGCACATGACCAGGGTTATGATTTTTATTCATTTATTTTACTTTTTCCAACTGTTTCTTTGTCTTTGAAATTTATTTTTGTACAGTTTGATGGTCAAGGAATCTGTTGGTATTATTTATTTTTTGATTTCATGTTTGTTACCAATATTAGATATGATTCATCATCTCCGCTTTTTGTTTTTTTTTATGGGCGCCGGCATTCTGAGATAATTTGCTAACAGTTGCTATCCCATTGATAGGCTTGATGAATGGGAGTGTGCAGCATGTGACGTCATTACTGCTACGGCATTAAGGTCAGCTTCTGACACTGTCTTCTCCTTCAAGATTTGGATTCATGAATAAATAACATTTAACGTTTTTCTTCTTGTTAGTTTCTGAGTTAGTGGTTAAGGCACCTTTTTTTGTCCTCTGTCTATGAGCTACATCTCTTTTTTTTGTCTTAAACTTACCATTGACCATGATTCTGGCTACACATGCTGATCTTTGCTTATTTAAACTTAGTCATCTCAGTTATGACCCCAACTTGAATTCTGATCTGTCCATGTACAAATGTAAAGTGTTACACCTAGGAAGTGGAAATGTTAGATTTAAATGCACAATGGGAGGCCTGAAACTTGATTATTACAAGGACCTGAGAGTTGTAACTGACTCATCACTATCTACATCCTGAAGCGATCAGAAAAGCTAGTAGGATGTTAGAATATATAGTACGATTAGCAGAATTTAAATCATAGGAGGTTCTGCTCAAGCTTTGTAATGCACTGGTGAGGCCACACCTGGAGTACTGTGTGCAACTTTGGTCTCCAGGCCCAAAAAAGACAACAGAATGCTAGAGAAAGTCCAGAGAAGAGCAACTAGGCTGCTTTCAGGACTGAGAGGTATGAGTTATGAGGAGAGCTTGAAGACATTGAACCTTTTGTTTAAACAAATTAAGGTTAAGAGGTGACATGACTGAATATTTTAAAATTATGAAAGTATTTAATACAGTGGACCCCAGCTGCTACATTAATCTCTACTCTAAATAGAAAATGTGCTTGCTGACCATGCAGGGATGGTTTCTGTCTTGTGACCTGTGCAGTTTTTAGACATTTTGTTCCTCAAACCTTAAACTGGATAGGTGAGCTACACAATATTTAATTTGTATAATGTTTATTCTATTCTACAGATTCATTCTGATTTCTCTTCTGGACTTACCTTTTCCAATTCATGATTCTGTTAACATCATGTACATGTGAGGCATCAGCTGTACTGTAGGAAGCAGCCTTGGATTGGGCTTTTGCAAGTGCAACAATCTTTCTCTGAATGTGGACAAGATGAGGGAGTTGATTGTTGACTTCAGGAAGGCCCATGTTGTCCACGCTCCATTGCACATGAAGCACCCTGTGGTGGAACTGTTCACCAAATTGCTTGGTGTGCACCCCTGGCAGCTGACCTTACATGGTCAATTAGCACCACATCTCCACAGCCAAAAAGGTGCTGTAGCATCTCCACTTCCTTCAGTGGCTGAGAAAAGGCAAGACTATTTCCCCCCGATTCTCACCACATTCTACAAGGGTACCATCAAGAGCATTCTGACCAGCTGCATCACTGCCTGGTCTGGGAACTGCAGTGTTTCTGACCATAAGGTCTTATGAGCAGAAAAGATCAATGGAAGCTCTCAGCCCTCATCTTTATAAAGCCTAAAATCATTGTGAATGACCACTCCAAACCCTCCCACGGTCTCTTTGTCCCCCTTCCATCTGGCGGAAGGTACTGCAGCATCTGAACCAGTTCTGCCAATTACAACAGCAGCTTTATGGCTCGACTGTCAGGACACTGAACTCTGTGCTGTCCCCCTGCCCTCATATCGGACCCTAGCGGCAAATTTATATGTGGTACATTTGTTACACTTGTTACTACTGTTAGCCTTTATTATTAGTTGTTGTTGTTATTTATTCCAAATTATTACTGTCTATTCACTTAACTATTATTTATTTTTAATTATTTATTTATCTGTTTAGTACATATACTTCTTCACCTGTCTTGCACTTGTCCTGTTTTTATGTATACTTTGCACTGCGCTCCTGCAGAATGTTATTTTGTTCCACTGTATGCTACAATACTGTGTATGGATGGTATGACAATAAAACCACTTGACGTGACTTGGCCAGTCCATTGAAGGGCCAGTCTAGCACTGAATTGTGTTTTACTTTGCTGTTTTATTTGATGGTCACACAATTAATACAATAAATTAAAATAATAAAATAAAAAAAGAAATAGATTATTTGTTCCACATAAATGTCATTTCAAATTACTAACTTCAAAATTAAAAAAAAAAGGTGATCCTAACATAAACACAACTATTAGAGCTGCCAGTGCCTCAGTACAAATGAAAATGCCTGTTTCTGTTTATTCAATCATCGCCTTTCTCCTGGGACTGCTAAAACATTTGGGAAGGCATTAAGCCAAGCATGGCACCAGATGGGAATCCTTTCAGCTAACCTGAACAGGTTGTATTATGGTATTGCCCATTGATTCTTGCCCAGTGAATAAAGCCGCCAAATAGCATCCTGGCTCTTTACGTGAAAGGTCTGATCACGAGGCTCCCAGCACGGCCATAAGGTCCGGACAGCAGGTCTCCTATGTGTGTGCTACAGACAGACAAGGCGGGAGTGAAAGATGAAATCCTACTTGGCACTACGAGTCAGAGAAATAGAATCACATCTTGGGAAATTGTTAACAACCAAAAGGCTGCAAAATATCTCAGGGCCAGGAAATGAAGATGGCCAAATCCTGACACCCGCATCCCACCAGACACCCTAAAAAAATACACGAGTGGAAACTGTATGAAGTATAAATCAGTCCTGGCTCTTTCTGGACAGCCCAATGGGATAAGTGCGCTCCTACGTTAAAACAGATTTCTGCTAAGATGTAGACCGATACGGTGTTTGAAGTGGAGCTAAATTACTGGTGGTACTCCATTCAGTCGGCGACTTGCACTTCCTTATCGTTCCTTATTACTTTTACATGACATATTAGCACCAAGAAGGTGTGGGACGTTCATCCGTGTTCACTAATGATTCTCTACTGAGCAAGTCCAAACCATGATTCTGACAAATTGAGAAGATTTTTATCCCAAAAAAACCCAAATCACTGCTAGTTGCTCTTCTTTGGTACTGAGAGTGGTGTGGCCATGTTTACTCCTATAAAACCATAAGAGGAACTGATTGATCCAGGTTGACACTTGTGGAAGCCGGCCTGGACACAGACAGGCGGACACTGATGGTTCAAGCAATAACACACGTTTAATCATCCATCCAGCCATCCATTACCAACCTGCTATATCCTAACTACAGGGTCATGGGAGTCTGCTGGAGCCAATTCCAGCCAACACAGGGCGCAAGGCAGGGAACAAACCCCGGGTGGGGCGCCAGCACACCACAGGGGGCACACACATACACACACACGCAGCATACACTAGGGACAATTTAGAATCACTCATGTCTTTGGACTGTGGGAGGAAACTGGAGCACCCAGAGGAAACCCACACAGACATGGGGAGAACATGCAAACTCCACGCAGGGTGGACCTGGGAAGCGAACCGGGGTCTCCTAACTGCGAGGCAGCAGCGCTACCCACTGCACCACCATGCACCCTTCTGGTTAAATAAATTATTACTAAAAGGAAAGAGTATGCAGCTAGTGTAATTCTGTTTAGAGCAGACCACCCATAATCACAGAGTGACTGTGCAACAGAAAGGCAAGTGAGGGAGGCCAACAAGAGAACTCTGGGAACTGTGAAGGAGACACAGGCCACAGTGACTGAGACTGGAGAGACTTTGCAGACAACAGCTGTTGCCCAGGTACTTCATCAATCGCAGCGTTAAAGTAGAGTAGCAAAGAGAAAAAACACACAGAACAGATTGTGCGGAAGGTAAATAAGATACTCTGAAGTCGGCTAGATAGAAGAAGACCAAAATTTTGCTTTTTTGACCATTAGGCTATATGCCATACTTGAACACAGCACATTATCATAAAATATACCATCCCCTTCATGAAGCATGGTGGTAGTAGAATCAGGCTGGGTCCCTAACAAAAGTAAGAAGAAGACTTCACAACTCTTGAGGCTTAACAGCTCAGCAGATCGGGTCTTTTCTGGGAGCTCTGTTGTGGATGCAGTTTGAGGCCAGACCGAAAAGACCCTGAAAGTCCCAGAAAGTCAGATAAGCCCGGAAAGTCATCCTCTGATGTTCATTCATGATAGATAGATAGATAGATAGATAGATAGATAGATAGATAGATAGATAGATAGATAGATAGATAGATAGATAGATAGATAGATAGATAGATAGATAGATAGATAGATCTAAAGGCACCAGAAAATAGACAGATTTTATTTTTAAAATATCATTATTATATCAATATAAGATTATTATACAATCTGAACACTTTGATTTCAATAATCTTGTGTTATATGAAGAAAAGCACATTAACAAATTGAATCATGAAACACACTATTTATTTCATAAGTAGTTTAAATAATTATTTAAAAAAAACAATATTGAATCTCCTTCAACACTAGCTCCTTCCCCAACACTACTGCATGCTCAGTCCTCCATACCTCACATTTCATACTTCAATTTAACAGGTCGATATAAATCAGACATCAATAGAAAGATAGTCAACTATGAGTAGACAAACAGACGAAATAAGTCATACTATAAATGTAATGCTTTGAGAAACCTCTATCCATTATCAAGTACGAAAAAATAAATAGATTTCAATCAGATGACAAAAATTAAGTGAAAGGTGACAGTAAATCATACTGTCTACACACACGCACATGCGCAGTACTTCAGTCACGCCCCAGACTAAGCTGATTTGGTGACGTTAAGTACCGGTACGAGCGAACGTGAGTGTGGCCTTCGTGGTGGCCTGAGATGGTCTGGCTCACGTCCAGAGTTGGGTCTTGTGGGTAGCTTAGATGCAAGTTTACAAAATGTGCTTTCAGAGTTGAAGGAAAAACGAGCGATAAAGAAATGCTAGGTATAAAACTGTCAGCAAAGTAATTCAATGCTGCCATCTAGTGTCCCGTGTATTTAGAACGGCCCGCGAATTACCGCATAATTGGACTATTCTGAGTAATAGAACATCTCAAATTTCTGAACGTTCAGTAAAAAAGCTTTAAAGTTTGCCCAATCTTAGGTCTTAGTGCTATTTGATGTTCTTTCTCATCTTTGCATGTTCTTTTATTTCCCAACTAATTCCCTTTATGCAGGCGGTTAGCATCACGTTTTATTTTTCTTTACCTTATTTTATATATACTTTGAGTCATATAAAAATGGCACAGATAAGAGATATCATTCTACATTGTAGCTTTCCTTAAAAATGGGAGTGAAATAAAAAGAGAGCAAAACTCTCAAAACGGAGAGGAAATTAAATTATGAGAAGCAGAAATAATTCTCCACTTTATCAAATGATAGATAGATAGATAGATAGATAGATAGATAGATAGATAGATAGATAGATAGATAGATAGATAGATATACGTTTCCGTCTATAATGTACTTAACTTTAAACAGTCCTACAAAGTTTAAAAAAAAGATTTTTGGACAAAGCTTCCTCGCGACTCTGCAGGTTGTAAGGATGCATTGCGCATGCGCCTCGTCCTTTCGCAAATCCTGCATCTTTTCCAGCAGGCATCAAAAGAGATGATGTTGGCTGGGCGTTAATATATGTGTGTATTCATTGAAAGCAGGTTCAAGTCGGAGAAGAAATGGCACTGTGATTTTAGTAGCGGTAAGTACCAAACTTTTTTATCGCCTCATTCCATCGTATGAATTACTGAGGGAGGCAGCTTTGTGGCTAGATGCACATAGCGGCGCGAAGGGAGGGGTTGGGTTGCTTAGTCGGACTTGCATACCTGGGTTTGTGCAGTGACATGTATTTATGCTGACAGGTACTAAGAACATCGCTATCTGCCTAAAGTTACTTTTCATCGCTTGGTCTAACATTCTTTACGATCCCCAGTTCCCATTTTTCGTTCTCCTTCTTCATTTGGCAACAGGCGATTGGTGCATCAGCCGGCGTGTTTTATCTTTCAAAGCATATTAAATGAACTTTGACAATTGGTGTAAAAATCACTGGCATGTTGTTGAGTTTGTACTTGCTCCTCTTTAGCATTTCTTATACCCTCTTTGTGACTAAAACTCCACGCGGATATGTGTACTAAGGTCCGGTTTGATGCCCGCGATTTCAGCGGCGATTCGTTATAATTTTGTTTCTGGAGACGATCGAGGCAACTGGTGACCAGGAGACAGGCGAGCACCCGTTTTGGGGGACGAGTCGTAATTCACGGACATAAAATGACTCGCGTGTATTTAAAAGTGCTTTAGTTAAATATCTGATGCCGAGTTTATTGCCAGTTTCTTGTAAATTAGCAAGTGCCCAAATGACGCGTTCACACGTATACCCTCACATGTATGCTTCACGAATAATAAAAGAGCGAAACGCTGGTAAAATTAATCAAACACTTGATGATGCTTTTATTCGCCCCGTCCCTGTATTGAAAATGAAAGTCGCTGTAAATTAAATTTTATTTAACGTTATTTGTAAGTAAATGTAAAATTAAAAACGTGCCTGTATCAGGACAGTGCAAATGATAAGTGAATACACTGCCGTCAATATTATTGATAAATGCGAAATAAAACCACATAACGGCAATAGGAAGTGGAAAGGACAGAACTACACTTAGGTGAAGATAAAAGACAGAGGAAACCAACTGATTTTACATTTCCATACCTATGACTATCAGTGTGTCCATTTTCGGATTGGAGGAGCCTCTTAAATAGGCAGCACGAAAGAAATAAAGGCAGTGGACATTATACAAAGTTCAAGACTGAAGTATAGGACCTGTGCCTAGGCTTTGATGCGGACACTTCAAAACCTCCAACAGTTGTACTAGACAGTTTTCATCATGCCAGGAGTAGATGGCGTGGTACCCACTCATACATACATCTATCTTCGGTGTGTAAAATATATTTTGTATATGTTTTTTTAAAGAACAAATTTTCCCTTCTGGGATGAGTGTGAAACTGCAATGTCTTCATTCTTATTACTATAGTACCTTGATATATGCTTAAAAATAAAGGTGCCAAAGTTGCCAATGCCATACAGGGCTGGTGCCACCATTAAGGTGAATTAGGCATTTGCCTATGGCACAGATCATAATTTGGGGGGGGACCCAGCTGCACAGATTAGCTACCGAACAGTCAGTTGGCACACTAATAAGCTTGGCAAAATAACCTAGCACCGGCACTGCAGTAACCATTATTGGTTTCTGAAAGAACCATCCAAGTGAAGGTTCCAGAAAGAACGTTGAACAGCCTCCATAAATTACTGTGAATAAATGGCAACAAATTTGTGAAATTCTACCAGATTCCTGATTCTAAAAAGACTCTTGTAGAAAACAATAGCACTGACTAATTTCTGGTTTTCATAATCTGTTCATATTCTGCTAACTTTCTGTTTCATACAGTAGTAGGAACCTTTTCAATGTCCAAAGAACCAAATTCACATGTAAAGTACTCTTTCCAGAATTAAATGGTTCTTTGTCAAGCAAAGGCTCTATGAGGAACACCACAACCCAGCCATTTTAGAACCATTCATTTAAAGAGCGTTGGAGGAAGTTTGAAGACCACGCCATATTATATGTGATGCTCGTGCTCTGACTCTCCTTCTGTCCATAGCACAAGGCAGTCTCAGAATTCTCTTAAAAGTACGCTAATGTAATATATAGCTAAAAAATGCAGTGCTGCAACCATCAAGGACTGTAATAATCAGTAAAGTAAATGTCCACCCTTTCGTCCCATCATCGTATCGTAACACTTACCACAGCCAGTGTCGACACAACCTAAATGTTTTTACATGCGTTTTTTTGGATTTTTTAAAATGTAAATTTTTCCTTCAATGTTCTCCATTTCTGGCCTGACCAAAAATGATTAAAAATCAAGGCATTGATAGGTGACTAGATGTCAAAATTATACTTACAATTTCTTTTTATATTATTGACATACAGTGGATTCAAAAAGTATTCAGACCCCTTTACTTTTTATACATCTTGCTATGTTGCCATCTTGAGCTAAAATCATTGAAGTTATTATTTTCTACCCTCATCAAGAAACACTCAATACCCCAGAATGACAAAGGTATTTGCATTTAATACATTGAGACAAGTATTTACACCCTTTATTCGTTGAAGCAGCAGTCCCAGCCTTCAACACAACAAGCTTTACACACCCGGATTGTGGGATTTTCTGCCATTCTTCTCTGCAGTTCCTCTCAAGCTCTGTCAGGTTGGATGGAGGCCCTTGGAGGGCTGCTATCTCCATGGATGTTCAGTTGGGTTGACGTCTCAGCTATCGTGGGGGACACTTGAAAACATTCTCAGAATTGTCTTTACTTTGTGCTGGAAGGTGAACTGTCAGCCCAGTTTGAAGTCCAGAGTTGTCCAGAGCAAGTTTTCGCAAAGGATATCTCTGTACTTTGCTCTGTTCAGCTTTCACTCAATCTTCCTTTGTCTCCCAGTCCCTGATGCTGTCAGCACCATGCTTGACTTTTGTAATTGTATTGTGTAGATGACTAGTGGTGCCTTGGCTTCCTCAAGATATGATGGTAATCTTGTATTCATCAGACCGTAGATTCTTGTTTCTCACAGTCTGAGAGTCCCTTAGGTGCCTTTCTGCAAATTCCAAGTGGGCTTCCATGTGGAGAGACTTCTGTCCGGCCACTTTGTCAGAAAGCCCAGATCAGTGTAGTGTTGCAGTGGTGGTTGTCCTTCTGCACATTTTTCCACACAGGGTCTCTGCAGCACATCCAGAGTGGCCATTTGGTTCTTATCATGGCCCTCTTCTTATGATTATTCAGTATTGGTCAGGTACCCACTTTTAAGAGACATTGTTCTACTAAACTTATTCCATTTAAACATTTTGGAGACTACTGCACTCTTGGAAGCTTCAGTGCTGGAGGAAGTTTTTATAGTCTTTCTCAGATCTGAGTGAGGTGCAGTCCTGCCTGTAAGCTCTGCAGGCAATTCCTTTGACCTCATGGCTTGGTTTCTGCTCAACAGTAGGGCCCCCTGTAGACAGCTGTGTGTGTCTTTCCTAATTATGTGCAGTCAATTCAATTGAACAGAATGGTATACACTTGAGCCAAATTTCAAGTATCATTGTAAAAAGCCTGAATACACATTTCAATGGGATATAAACTGCTCACCTGCGGTGGGTTGGCACCCTGCCCTGGTTTTGTTCCTGCCTTGTGCCCTGTGTTAGCTGGGATTGGCTCCGGCAGACCCCCGTGACCCTGTATTCGGATTCAGCGGGTTAGAAAATGGATGGATGGATAAACTGCTCAAGAAATTAAAGGAACACTTTGAAAACACATCAGATCTCAAATACGAAAAAAAAATCCTGCTTGATATCTCTACTGATATGAACGATGTAAAGGGTTAGGAATGAAAGGATGCCACATTGTTTGATGGAAATGAAAATTATCAACCTACAGAGGGCTGAATTCAAAGACACTCTGAAAATCAAAGTGAAAAAATGATGTGGAAGGCTAGTCCATTTTGCCAAAATTTCATTGCAGCAATTCCAAATCATACACAGTAGTTTGTATGGCCCTCACATACTTGTATGCATGCCTGAGAATGTCGGGTTGGCATGCTCCTAATGAGACAATGGATGGTGTCCTGGAGGATCACTGAGCTCCTGGATAGTGTGAGGTTCAACCTGGCAGCGTCGGATGGACCAACACATAATATCCCAGAGGTGTTCTATTGGATTTAGGTCAGGCGAGTGCTGGACCGGTCGATGGTATCAATTCCTTCATCATCCAGGAACTGCCTGCATACTCTCACCACATGAGGCCAGCATTGTCGTGCACCAGGAGGAAACCGGGACCCACTGCACCTGACAGTGGGTTCAAGGATTTCATCCTGATACCTAATGGCAGTCAAGGTGTCGTTGTTTAGCATATAGAGGTCTGTGCGTCCCTCCATGGACATGCCTTCCCAGACCATCACTGACCCACCACCAAACCGGTCATGCTGAATGATGTTACAGGCAGCTTAACGTTCTCCTCGGCTTCACTAGACCCTTTCACGTCTGTCACATGTGCTCAGGATGAACCTGACATCATCTGTGAAAAGCACAGGGCGCTAGTGGTGGACCTTCCAATTCTGGTATTCTATGGCAAATGCCAATCAAGTGTGCCGGGCAGTGAGCACAGGGCCCACTAGAGGACATCAGGCCCTCAGACCACCCTCATGAAGTTTGTTTCTGATTGTTTGGTCGGTGGCCTGTTGGAGGTCATTTTGTAGGGCTCTGGCAGTGCTCATCCTGTTCCTCCTTGCCAAAAGGAGCAGATACCGGTACTGCTGATGGATTAAGGACCTTCTACGGCCCTGTCCAGCTCTCCTAGAGTAACTGCTTGTCTCCTAGAATCTCCTCCATGCCCTTGAGACTGTGCAGGGAGACACAGCAAACCTTCTGGCAATGACACGTATTGATGTGCCATCCTGGAGAAGTTGGACTACCTGTGCAACCTCTGTAGGGTCCAGGTATCGCCTCATGCTACCAGTAGTGACACTGACCGTAGCCAAATGAAAAACGAGTGAAAAAACAGATAAGGAGGGAAAAATGTCAGCGGCCTCCACCTGTTAAGCCATTCATTCCTATTTTGGGGGTCATCTCATTGTTGCCCCTCTAGTGCTCCTGTTGTTAATTTCATTAACACTAAAGCAGCTGAAACTGATTAACAAGCCCCTCTGCTACTTAACTGACCAGATCAATAGCCCACAAGTTTCATTGACTTGATGCTATACTCTGATTAAAAATTGTTCCTTTAATTTTTTTGAACAGTAAATATTTTTTGCTTTCTTTAATAGATTTTGCAAAAAATTCTAAAATTCAGTTTTAGCTTTGTCGTTTTGGGGTATTGATTGTTGCTTAGCGTGGGGTAAGTTAGTATAAGTGATTTTATCAAAAGGCTGCAACACAGCAAAAATGTGAAAAAAGTGAAATGGACAAGTTTACTGCCTTTTTTGGCTGTCCTCCCATAGACCCACAGGTGGATGGACATGACTACCAACTTAGCATTACTAACTCACCTAAAACTCATGAAGTTCAGAATATGAGAAGAAGGGAAGGGATATTTGGAGGAAACCCAAAGAGAACTTGCAAATTCTAACACTGGACGCCATGTATTGATATACTGTTACTTCCTACATTTCAAAATACTACATGAAAAATATCACTGAAGTCTGAGTTCCTGAAATAAATAAAGAGAAGAAAATTGTGCCAATCTGTGAGGACTAATGCGGCAACAGAAGCAAAGAGGTGGGTTTATAAGGTGGGACACATGGATTTGGGTCTAGAATGGGCTTCCTTGGGAACAGAGTGGTATCATAAATACATTGAGTGATATTTACTTGTACAAAAATAGCGTGAAGTATCAGCCACAAGTTATATTGAGCCCCTAAGTCACAAAGGGTAGACGGCCTCTTTAATTGATTATTTTCCCGGCTTTCAGCGAATGTCATTTTTAAGTGTGGCTGATCAATTAAACTTTCTATTTGCAGATGGCTCATGCATGAGGCCTGGCCCAAAGAGCTGCAATGAGAAGACGGCTGTCCCATGTGGACTCTAAGACCCCGTCTCCTTGTGAAGGAAGCCCCACTTCCCCATCTTGTAAACGGGGATCCATTCCCTGCTGCTTCTGTTGGTGCTGTTGCTGCAGTTGTTCCTGGTAAATTACTCAGATTTTCTTAAGAGGGCAATCTCCTCCTTGGAGCTACATGTCTGTATTTAATCAGACAGACGAACATTGTGTAACAGAGAACGCAGAAAGGTACTATATAATAAATAACTAGGCTGATAAATCTGAAAGGCATATGGTGCCTAAAAGTAGTAAAAGACAGGGGGTGTCATTGAGCCCCAGAACCCCAGACACACCACACTAAAGAGTCCCTGGTGCAAAATAAAGGTTTTTATTGCACAGAATACCTTATTTCCAGACCAATTCCACAAACTTTCAATAGTCAATCCTCCTCTTCCTCCTCCACGTGAGATTTGCCTTGTGCCTCCTGATTCTGATGCTTTGGAGGAGGCTGGACAGCTCAGTTTTATGTCAGACCTGGGAGAACTTCTGGTACTGTGGCACAGCACATCTGAAGCACCTCAGGGTCACCTCCCTGCAGCACTCGCTGGCGGCACCCAAGGGTACCCCTGCGAGCATCTCTACTGGCTCCAAATCAGCTGAGCACTGCCATCTATTTTACTTGGTTAGGCGCTGCCTTGGATGAAGCAACTCCCCAACATTAGTCATAAAGTTATGGGATTGTATGGGATGTTGCTTCCCTTCCATCCTGACTGGGTTATACCTCCTTCATGCTGCCATTCTGTTATGGAGTCTTGGCCGGGAAAGGGTCCATAAATATATATATATATATATATATATATATATATATATATATATATATATATATATATATATGTGTACGAATATATACTGTATACGTATGTATAAGGCACTATATAATTGATAAATTTAAAAGGCAGTAAGCAATAGATAAATACTGTACATTGATCTGGAGGGCTTTGTTATAGTAGATATATCTGAAAGGCACTGATAGATAGATAGATAGATAGATAGATAGATAGATAGATAGATAGATAGATAGATAGATATGAAAGGCACTATATAATAGATAGATAGATAGATAGATAGATAGATAGATAGATAGATAGATAGATAGATAGATAGATAGATAGATAGATAGATAGATAGATAGATAGATAGATAGATTAAGCAGTCCCTTGATGGCACAATAATTAACAAAAATCGCCTCTATGGCTGATGAAAAATGAATAGCTCTTGACAGTGAATGAAAACTTTGGAGCTTTGTCTAAATTTTTGGTCCAAATGAGAAGCTGGCACCCTTTTATAGTAGTCCCGCCAGAAGAGGTGTGGTCAGTTGGCTTCAGGATGTGTCTCTTCTGTTCTGAAGAAGAAAAGAGAGTCAAACCTGTTAGTCACAGCGCCACCTCTTGCCCCAATGGGGTATTACAAATCTTGGATGCATCCTGGAGTTGTTCCTTGGATGCACATTATTGAAAATAGATGGACGGGAAATACATGACGTATTTGCTTTGTCGATCTTTTAGCCATATCTAAATGGTTTGATTATTATCTCTCTTACCAGTAATCTTTAATATTATGATATGAGCTACCCCTTTCATTAGTCATTTCTCAAGAGGCTGAGGAGACCAAGAGATTTATTCTTGGTCTGTCAGTCATGTTATTCTCTGAGTACATTTACATGCAGTATCAGTGTCAGCTTCTTACACGTCCTGGATTTTGCATGTATTTCAATAGTAGGCTAAGATTTAATATGGATTGATGGAAGAAACACTAAAACTCGATCACCTTTCTTATATTTATGGAGTTTAGTGTCAAGATCATAACAGTGCTTCTGATCATTTCCCTCCCTTCTTCGTGATCGTTGATATTCTATTTGCAAAGCTAAGCCCCTCAGACATATTTTTTACTCATTCTGAGTACATTGCTCAGTCAATATATCCAGCAGCCCTGTTAGGTTTCTGTAAGAAGGAGGGAGAAACCATTTAAACCCTGCAGGGCCGAGCTGATTACTCATGTAGTTGTCAATTGAAGCTTCACAGCTCTCACAATATTCAATGAGTTGGTCTTACATATGATATTGGGTGACATAGTTTTCATTCTGATGATGTAAAAAACAGAATTAATATTAATTGGGTATATGGTGTGCATTATGTTAATCTATCTTTTTTTGAACTGTTACCTATACTTAGTAATATTTGTCCAGTAGTAATGTACCCTGTTTTTTTCCAACACTAGATAACCACCAAATACTTGAGTGTGATTAAAGGGGTCATTGGCCAAGAGAAATACACAAATCCTATTGAAATGTTAGGGTGCCAACTGGGCCACCCCATTTACTGAAGTGATAATTGTAAACAAAAATAACAGGCACACAATGACACAAGATGGAACAAAAGGGTAGAGTCAGTCATTTGCTGGAGTAATAAGGCTCTGAAGAGCAGTCAGGCTTCAGGATGGAGCTCATTCTGGCGCATTGTACTTTCCCAAATAAAACACCTGCTTTCGGGTGCTCCCTGCTCTTATAGCCCATGGACTGGAAGGGGTGAAGTCAGTTGCCTTAATTGGGCATCTTCTCAGAGCTGTGGTTGGACAAAGAGACAAGACAGTCAGTGATTACGCTCCCTCTCTTCCTAGGGTGGCAGTGCTTACCTTTGACGAGCCTGGAAGGTGAACATCAAACGCATAAGCGGGGACACAGGGAACAAACGCATTTTTTTTTTTTTTTTGAAGAATAGCAACCCAGTGTTGTTCAATGTATTCTCCATTAAAGTATCACTCAGCCAAATATAGAATGTTTGCAGCTAGGGGATGGTCAAAGGTGAAGTCTTGTGTTTTCAAACAACTGAATTAATAAATCCTAAGAAACAGAGGGTAAGTAATGTTAGGTGTCTTACAACTGCCACTTTATCTTCTCCTTCTCTAATTGATGCCACAGTCTGACCGTGCGGAACAAAGAAAAGGAAGTGTGCAGCCGGAGAGCATCTAACCTTTCTACTCTGGAAAGCCTACAGAGAAACGAAGAAAGGTAAGTGCAGTATCTTTTACAGTGATAATGCTAACGCTGTCGACAGCAAGTTAATGTTGTTATTTCATGTCTAGGTATGTCTGACAATAAGAAGCATACTCTCCCACTTGGTGGCTTCAATTTATTCCCCACATAGATTCGTCTTTGCCTTTTGCTGATGTGCTAGTACACAAATGGTGACTCACATAACATCCATGTGCTGTACAAACGATGTGGCCTGCAGAGCAAATCTGACACAGACAGACACAGGCACAAGTTCAGCAACACACACATGCTTTTTATTTGTGAGAAACTCTTTCCCAAAAGCTTCCCACAACAGCAATGCACAGTACAAAGCACGGGAATGAAAGCACACAGCACCTGTGTTATGCAAGTTCACACCTCACAAGAACTAGCTCAAAGTTCGGTTAACACAGATTAAAATGAATAAACTCATGTTCATAGCTCACCATTTCAATTTTGAACTAGTTCATGTTAAGTTCATTTTGTAGTTTCTAAGGAGTGAGGATAAATGACCCATGAGTTTACTTTTTTCAATTTTGCATTCCTTATATTAGGCTAGGGCGGCACGGTGGCGCAGTGGTAGCGCTGCTGCCTCGCAGTTAGGAGACCTGGGTTCGCTTCCCGGGTCCTCCCTGCGTGGAGTTTGCATGTTCTCCCCGTGTCTGCGTGGGTTTCCTCCTTGCGCTCCGGTTTCCTCCCACAATCCAAAGACATGCAGGTTAGGTGGATTGGCGATTCTAAATTGGCCCTAGTGTGTGCTTGGTGTGTGGGTGTGTTTGTGTGTGTCCTGCGGTGGGTTGGCACCCTGCCCAGGATTGGTTCCTGCCTTGTGCCCTGTGTTGGCTGGGATTGGCTCCAGAAGACCCCCGTGACCCTGTATTCGGATTCAGCGGGTTAGAAAATGGATGGATATTAGGCTATTACAGTGTTCTTGAATAAAATACAATAATCATGAAGGCTTTTCTATTTAAATACATTTTATTGAGTTAAACCCAGCAACAAACACGTATAACCATAAATGCTAATATCCTCTCAGTCAATAAAGAAATTAAATAAATACAAGTATACATATGAATTACCACTCTATTTCCAACCATGTGACACAAATGGTGACTGTGGAACCAGCGTGTAGGTGAACTAACATGTTAGACTGCTGGTCAAAATTCACGTCACGTATTGCATGTCCAACGGGGAGAAACATAAAGTGGCCTCGCAAAGTACAACGTTTCCCTAAAAGCGAAAATTGAGCTTCACTGTGTACTTTTGTTAGCGGGGGTGCAGCTTAAGCACAATCAAGCAGACACAGACAGTGTCTATTTGATTTTACGTTATTTCTCCTGAATACAAATAAATGGCAAAAAATGCATACAAAATAAATATTCATAAAAATCCACTATTTGTGCTTATCCGAATACCGTATTCGGATTGGGCTCCATCCCTACATTATAGGGTGAAGGTAAAACATTTAATGTGGACCTAAACCAGAGCCAGAATGTCACATAAAACTGAACTAGCTCACCTTCAAGTTCTTCACTTGCAAATACGTTACGCTAAGTTCACCGTTCTTAGAAAAATGAGCTTGTTCAATGAAGGCGCTCTTTTGAACTAGTTCATGCACAACACTGCACAACACTTTGTCTTCTTTTTCTTCCTGTCTTTCCCTTCAGCTGTCCCTTTCTCTCCACCTCCAGTACTCCTCCAGCAAGCTTCGTCTTCTCCTTCCTGACTCTGGTTCCTTGAATTAAGTGAGGTGCCTCCTTTTATGCTGCACCTAGCAGCACTTCCTGTGGTCCATTAAAGTGGTCCGGAAGCACTTCCAGGTGATATAGGAGCCCAATTAAGTAGGGCTCAGGAGTCCCTGCAGCGCACATGGGACCCAACAGGGTTAAGTCACAGAATTCCAACTCCCTTGAAGCCCTGTGGGAATCTATGGTGCTGTAACAACCCAGGGGGGGCTACCATCTAATGATCCAGGGAAATAATGCCCTCAGCACATTAAGTAGGCATCCTGGCTGGTCAAAGGCATCAGCTGCATACCACAACAATCTATTTGTGTATTTACAGTGCCTATAAAAATTATTCACCCTCTTGAAAGTTTTGCATCTCTTTGTTGTACAAAATTAAATGACAGTGGATTTAATTTGGCTTTTTTAACACTGATCAGGACAAAAAAGACTCTAGACTTCAAAGTGAACACAGCTTCCTGCAAAGTGGTCTAAATTAATTACAAAAATACAGATGTGAACAAATTTGTTGGTACCCTTACAGCTTCTTGAAAAGTGCTGTATGCCTCCTGAAAAGAAATGAAATGCAAAGCAGTTGTCTCCTGTCTACTTGCGAGCCTTACAGATGTCATTAAGTAAAGGAAAGCAAGCATGAAAAGTGATCAAGTGTTGCTTATTCCACAAAGATATTCTGAAATGGCTTGGACACCTTTGTTAGCACCCGTAGAAAAGACCCTAATAACTAGATTTGAATGATTTTCAAACTTACTGTTTTCTTTAATTAGCATCACACAATTGCGTAATCAGCCATTTGTCAGATTTAAATGGAGAAAAGTCATCATGTGTCCGACACTGAACATGGACCAGAGAAAGCAGAGGAGAGAGCTGTCTAAGAAGATCAGAAAGTAAAATATAGACACACATGTTAAAGGCAAAGACCTCCTACAAGCAGCTTGATGTTCCTGTGACAACAGTTGCAATTATCATTAAGAAGTTTAAGGTCTATGGGACTGTAACCATCCTACCTGGATGTGGCCGAAAGATGAAACTCGACCCCAGAATGGCCAGAAGAATAGTGAGAATGGTAGAAAAAAAGTCAAAGTCAATTTCCAAAGAAATACAAGCTGAACTACAAGGTCGAGGTCCACCAGTGTCTGATCATGCCATCCGTTGGTTTTGGAGTGACAGTGAACTCAATGGAGGAAGACCCAGGAGGGCTGTTTCCACTGTTGAAAGAAAACAAAAAAAAGTCAGACTGGAATTTGGTAAAGAAGCCACAATGCTTCTAGGAGAATATCCTTCAGACAGATAAGACACAACTGGAGTTTTTTGGCAAGTCACATCATTTCAATGTCCACTGACAAAAATAATTAAGTTTTCAAAGAAAAGAACACCATACTTACTATAAAATATGGAGGAGGTTTGGTTAGTTTTGGGGATGCATTGCTGTGTCCGACACGAGGTTCCTTGAGTCTGTGCAGGGAACAATGAAATCTCAAGACTAGTGAGACATTCTGAAGCAAAACTTATTGCCTGGGTGTCAGAAAGCTATTTCCCAGTCACAGGTCATGGATCCTCGAACAGGAGTAATGAGACAAAACACACAGCTAAAGGCACCCAAGAATGGCTAAGAATAAAGCATTGGACTATTCTGAAGTGGCCTTCTACAAACCCTGATTTGAATTCTATCAAACATCTATGGAAAGAAGTGAAACATTCATTCTAGAGAAGGCCCCCCTTCAAATCTGACTCAGCTGGAGCAGTTTGCTCAGGAAGAGTGGGCCGAACTAACTGTGGACAGGTGCAGAAGTCTCATTGAGAGCTTCAAGAGTCACTTGTTTTTGACGTGATGACCCCTAAAGGTTGTGCAACAAAATATTATGCTGTGGATGCCATCGTTTTTGTCCATGGTATTTTCCTTTGTGTTATTATTTGAAATATTTTATTGATGAGACAATTGTGAGTTCTTATCTTTCATGGAGGAGTACCAGCAAATTTGCCCACATTTGTAAAACACAAAATAATTGATCGCATGCATTTTCACCTTGTTTAATATCCATTCATTACCCAGTCTGAGTTTCTGTCTGGTCGCTGTGTCTCTGCCATTCCAACTGACGGTGCTTTACTAACATTTTTTATAATAAAATGCAATACATTTGCAAACTCCACGCATTGAGGACCCGGGAAGAGAACCTGGGTCTCTTAACTGCGAGGCACCAGCGCTACCCACTGCGCCCCTGTGCCACCCCCTTATTTAATATGACATACCTAAATCATCTAAATGCTAGGTCCAAACAGCAGCCGTGCTAACCACTGAGCTAAGCCTCTCTCTACAACTAAATATCATGAATAAACATAAAGTGTATTTTATATATAAACATCTACGTGTGGAAGTGTGTGTGTCTGTTTGCCCGACCCAGAAGTACGAGGCTACAGTATGAAGCTCAAAGAGCCAGCAAGGTGGCCCCAAGTTAACGAGTCGGAAGAAAAAAGAAGTATGAGCCTACAGCATGAAGCTGAAAGAAAGCAACTCTGTCGCCAAAATGAAAAACACCGAGGTTAGACAAACGAGAGAGAAACTCGCCTAGCCACTGATAGACAAGGGGGGCGAGCACGTCCTCAAAACGAAACTGCCAACTCTGCAGTTCAATTTATTTCTGATGATTTCAATAGTTTTTAGGAGTCCGGGCTTTTTACAGCACGGGCTTACACAGCTAGTATAAAATAATACTTTTATTTGAATGGAGGAGGTGAAGACTAGTTTTGAAAATCTGAAAATGGAGACAAGCCTAAATGGTATCAACTCTTTGTTAGTTTTCCTTCTGTGCTAATTGGCTGACTTCCTAGATCTACATGCATTATTGAGGAGCCACCATAAAGGTAGCTCTGATAAACACATTGTTAATGACTTATACATTACCTTGTCTTTCTTGTTATTTGTTTTCGTTCACTTTTTAGTGGTAGGCTAACACTGGAGGAGGCTTCATCATGGGCTCTCTCCTTCAACACACTGCTGGACAATCCAACGGGACGAGACGTTTTCATGGAATTCCTGCGCTCCGAGCACAGCGATGAGAACATGCTCTTCTGGCAGGCTTGCAAGGAACTAAAAGCAGAGCAACGTAAAGCTGCTATTGCGGAAAAGACAAAGCAGATCTACCTAGACTATATCTCCATTCTTTCTCCTAAAGAGGTAAAAGTTCATTACTTTACATGGCAGCCATAATTAATTTAATTTGTAGGCTTTAGGCATTCCCATAATGTCCATCCCAGTGTGCCCACCATTTAGAATTAACAGCATGATTTTTCATCTACTTTACTATCCATGTTATGAACAGTATTTATCCTTAATTTATTTGGGGATTCTTTAGGGTTTTTAGTAAATAGCATGATTACCTTTCATGTCCAGATTGTTTTTTTGCCACTAGCAGTAACTCTGCATTGTTACACAGAAGCTTGTGCATGCATTTAAATTTATTAATTTAGTCTCAATACATGAAACAAAAATTACAGAGATGGAGAAAGGCCAAAAATGCAGTAACCAATAAACACACACATAACCTTGTGGTACACAAGTCAGGGTACATAGCAGTATGTGATTTTTGTAAATACAGCGCCACTTAGGCTTTGGGGGTGTAAGTGCATGCTGGTGGATTGTTCAGTGGGGAAATTGACTGATTGTTTATTGATGTAGTGATCCCAAGTGGACACTGCAGCTCTCTAAACTTCCGACACAACAGTCTCAGATACAATACAATTTATTTTTGTGTAGCCAAAATCAAACAAGAAGTGCCGCAATGGGCTTTAACAGGCCCTGCCTCTTGACAGCCCCCCAGCCTTGACTCTCTAAGAAGACAAGGAAAAACTCCCAAAAAAACCCTTGTAAGGAAAAAATGGAAGAAACCTTGGGAAAGGCAGTTCAAAGAGAGACCCCCTTTCCAGGTAGGTTGGGCGTGTAGTGGGTGTCAAAAAAAGGAGGTCAATACAATACAATACAGTACAATACACAGAACAGAACAAATCCTCAATACAGTATACAAATAAAAATTTTACAAGTACGTAGCAGAATTTAACAGTAGATGATATCACATAATAGGATTTGGATTTGATTAAAGTCCTGGAGACCTCATCCATCAAGCTGCCTCCCCCATTTGGGCGGGCATTCCACGGCTGAAACAGCGCTGGGCCAGCCAATCCGATGAAAGGACCCCTCTTTCCCACCATTCCTGCAATCCTCCATCAGGGATGACTTTACCTTAGGCAGGCAAAACAACTTGGCAGGTGGGCCGTGTCACCGAGTGCCACATTTGAGTACAGAGAAGAGAAACAGAATAGGTGAGGGTTAGTATCCAATAATAACTATTATGTTACTTATGTTTTAGTGCTAATGACTAACAACAGAGATGCAGTCTGTACAGTTAATCAGCAGCTCTAGTCAGGGTGTGCTAAACTGAAGTAGTGAGTTTTCAGCCGGGATTTAAAAGCTGAGACCGAAGGGGCATCTCTTATAGTAGCAGGCAGACCAGTCCACAGTTTACAAGTTCCAATTGATCAACAACGTTTTTATTGTTTGAAACTCTTAAAATAAACGTTTCCCACACCACAACCACAACTCTTATTCTTCCACTCCCCGTAACTCTTCCTCTGCTTCTCTCAGCAAGTTTTTTCCTCCTCCTCCTCCTCCTCCCAATTCTGGCTTCCTGAGTTGAATCAGGCTGCTCCTCTTGTGCAAAACTCGGATGTATTTCTGGTATCCTTAGATTGCAGCTTGGAAGTACTTCCAGCTTCTCTGAGTACTTCCTGCGTACCAAAAGCTAGTGAGGCTACCATCTAGCATTTCAGGGTGGACAATGCCCTGCACAAACTGTTTTCCCCTGTCTTTCCACGCTATGGGTATCCTGGCCGGGTAAGGATCTTGGTTAGGCTCTGGTTAGGATGTCGATCCCTGTGTGCACTGCTAAAAATGAAATCTAAGCAAGTGAAAAATATTTATATCATAAGATTAAATCTTGTTTTTCTTGTAAGAATTATTGACTTATCAAAAAAAATAATTTATGATTATTTAGCTTACTTTAAAAAATTTTGTCAAGTAAAGTTTGCTTACCCCATTGGCAGATGTTTTTGCTAAATAAAAGCAAAGCAACTCCCATTTAAAGTTTTTTTTTGTCTAGTTTTTGCATATGCATTGTTTACATTGTGGCATCCCTCACAATGTGTAATCACGCTCAGCCTACACACTAACCTCACTGACACTGTCTCCAAGAAAAACACCTATACGCACAAAATGTTAAAGGCTCTGAGTAGGGCAGTCAGGTACAATGAAACAAAGAACGTAGAAAGTAAGAAAGGCAGCTGTGGAGAGAACAAAGAGTAGGATTTTTGAGATCGAGTCAGTATAGTGGATAGAAGGCAAGGCAGTTGGGTGGTCCCACAGGGAACAAGGTGAGCGGCACTCCAGGTGTGAGTCACTCAAGTCTTGTTAAGAGCAGGAGTAACCAGGGGTTTTGACAGTTATTCCATTTATGCCAAGGGATGGGGGAGGGACAACAAAGCTGGGCTTTGGGCATCCCAGCTGGTACTGTCTGAGGTGGCTGGGATGAAAGCTGCCACCATCTCAAACCTACTGAGAAGACCCAGAGGGTGAGCAGGGGAAACAGGAAAGAGAGCTGCACTGGGGCTCTGAGAATACAGAGAAGGAACCCAATTCTGACTCTCTGTTTTAGTCATGATTTCAACAGATTTATGCTGATCTATTTATTTATTGATTGTCTTTTCCATAAAGACACTTATTTTTATGGATCATTTATTTCTTGCTCTACACTTACTTGAACCTGGATTGTTTGGAATGAAATGCACTAAGCACTATGCACCAATGTTGTTGTTTATGTCCTCAGTGCACAAGTCCATCTTTGGGTCATGACTATCGATATTCTGGAAGACAGAAGATGCCAAGGCTGTGGGCACCCTGGGCATCACAAACTAGAGCAAAAATGTTAATCTTGAATCTTAGTCAAAAACAAGGCTGGACTTTGTTAACCAGATATTTTTCAGAACAACAAGGAAATAAAAGTTCTAAGGTCTGAGTTACAGAAGGGCAACTAGGAATCTTTAAACCCTTGACCTGGATGTGATACTTGCTGCACATTACCAATTGACCCTGCCTAGCGACAAGCATAGCAAACATAAAAAAAAAAACTGATCCAGACATAAAAATAAGATTGAGCTAAAAAAACTCTAAAACAAAATCTAAATAAATTTTCAAGGTCAATGAGTATTTCTGAAAAACTATAAACAAAAGCCTGATCAGAACATGGCCACAGCCATTGAAAAAAATTACCTTAATAAAAGGATAAGAGTCTGAGTGTCTGTCCGGTCGCTGTGTCTCTGCCATTCCAACTGACGGTGCTTTACTAACATTTTTTATAATAAAATGCAATACATTTGAAATTCCAATGATTGGTGCATCACAAGCGCTGCTGCCTCGCAGTTAGGAGACCCAGGTTCACTTCCCGGGTCCTCCCTGCGTGGAGTTTGCATGTTCTTCCTGTGTCTGTGTGGGTTTCCTCCAGGTGCTCCGGTTTCCTCCCGCAGTCCAAAGACATGCAAGTTAGGTGCACTGACGATCCTAAATTGTCCCTAGTGTGTGCTTGGTGTGTGTGTGTGTGTGTGCGCCCTGTGGTGGGCTGGCACCCTGCCCGGGGTTTGTTTCCTCCCATGCGCCCTGTGTTGGCTGGGATTGGCTCCCTGTAATTAGGATATAGCGGGTTGGATAATGGATGGTTGGATGGATAATGGATGGATGGACTTCCATAAATTTCCATATAGGTGACTATTTTTTGTGTGTGCGTCTTCCTACACGAGCAGTTGTGTGTGCCATCCTTAGAGATTTTATTAACTTATACTGGGGTTATTTGAGTGGCTATCAGATGAGTAAAAGTGGAAAATATACAAGTTGGTGTAACCACAGTCAGGTAAAATTTAAAGAGGAAAATAATTTGTACTTTCAAAAATTGTTCTTTGAAAAGGCCAAGTTGTTTCACGAGGATTGACAGACAGACAGATGTGGCTATTGCAATAGGTGCTTCAGATATTATATGGAAATGCACCTATAAATGGCAGAGCAATAAAAATGGTGTTAAAAAATAATAAAGTCAAAAGAATATTATACGTTAAAACTGAATTGGATTATGCATCTTCAAAAACTCTTAAACTGTATTTTACTCTACAAATAGCTAATCGGGTCTCAATACTCAAGAATGATGTATTAAAGTGTCATTATAAAGGCAGGATCAGCAATGATTTGAGACCTCAATGCATCCATGCATTTAGTAACAGAAACAGGATTTTGTAGCTATGTGATCAAATTGTTGTGTCAGTGCAATGTGTTGAGCTGAAATAATTATTTCAAAAAGAGTAATTGCTAAATTGTTTCTGTCAAATAAAGAATGGACCCCTAATTTATCACTTTTTTGGGTTTAAATTTTCCACAGGTGAGCATCGATGCAACAGTGAGGGACACCATCAACAGTAACATGGCGATGCCCACAGCTGATATTTTTGATGAAGCTCAGGCACAAATCTACGCTTTGATGCATAGGGACTCATATCCTCGATTTTTGAACTCTGCCATTTATCAATCCCTGCTGCAGAGTCTAAATGCAGGGAACGCTTCCCAAAGCTAGAAGGTGCTACCTGACAGCCACAGACTTGACTCCATTTTCAAATGCTGCATCACTTGTCGGATTCTTGAAGTTTTGAACTGTGTCACAATACTGGGGGTCACAAATGTTTCACTGCTAATGGTGGAGAATTCAGAGAAGATGCCAATGGCTGATTGCAGGGCTTTAGGACCTGGTTGAGCTTCAGCAAAGGAGCTCTCTGGCCTGTCAGCCATAAGCTAGAACGTTTACATGGATCAATGGTGGCTTCATTTCAAAAGATGGCTGAGAAGGTTGACTTGGGGTTTTTATAACTCGGATGTGATCTGTGCAGAGACCTCACTGGAACATCTATAAAAAAAGAAATTATTGGACGATTCATCTGCTGTATCATTTATTTCTGTCTTTTTCCTTGCATCATTATTTTACCTGCCTTTTGAATTTTCAGTCAAACAGTACACATCACAGAATAGTTATTAATAGTTTATCATATAGATGAAACTAATTATTTTATTCTGCACTCACTGACATAAACCGCAAAGTGCACAGTCCCCCGCTCAGTTAAAAGCAAAGGCGGTGCCAGTTGTCACTCATTTTTAAAGGTTAAGTATGAAAGCTGGACAATGTGAGCTCTAAAGTCTGCCTTACAATGTTCCATCAAAGCAACTTTTTTAACTGTTTTGAATTTGTCCCATTAAGTAAACTTATAGTGCTGCTGCCTTACACCTCCATGAGTCTGACATTAATTCCATTATTCCAGGCTCAGACACTGCCTCTGCAGAATTTTAACATTCTTCTTGTGTCCATGTTTGTTTAACTTCAGACATTTCCAGCAGTAACACCACAATGACGGGCCGTGCCTCCCTGTGAGCCAAAAATGAGATTTAGTAGGTCCAGAAAATGGATGAATGAAGAGAAAACATTGATGGATATGGGGCAGGTTCTGTGTACTTCAGAAGCAACACATTATGAATGATGACAGATTACTGTACATGTATAAACAGGATAGATAGATAGATAGATAGATAGATAGATAGATAGATAGATAGATAGATAGATAGATAGATAGATATGAAAAACACTATCTATCTATTAATCTATATATCTATCATCTATCTATTTCAGTATTACATAGTGTTTTTCATATCTATTTATTTCTGTATTACATAGTGTCTCATATCTATCTATCTATCTATCTATCTATCTATCTATCTATGTGATAGACAGATACAATAGGTTCAGAAAGTACTCAGACCCTTTCACTTTCTGCACACTCTTATGTTGTAGATTTAATAATTAATAGATAACTTTTGCCATTTGTACCCATCAATCTTCATTCAATTTCCCAAAATTACAAAGTGATAACATGCTTTTAAAAAGGTCTGCAAATTTATGGAAAATGAAAACCTGAACTTTCTGATTCCTGTAAGTATTCAGGCCGTTTGCTGTGGCACTCCAGATTGCATTCAGATGCCTCCTTGAGATGTATTTAGAACTTGATGGGAGTCCACCGATGGCACATCTGATGGATTGGATGTTATTTAGAAAAGTATACACCCATGAACAAAAGGTCCCACAATGCACACTGCATGTCAATACAAAAACAGAGACATGAAGTCCAAGGAACTCTCTGTAGCCCCATTTGATCAAATTGTGGTGAGGTTCAGATGATGGGGAAAAAACATTTCTAAAGCTTTGAGTATTTCCAGAAACATTATGGCCATGATAATTGTGGAATAGAAGAAGCTTGGAACCATCAGGACTTATCCAAAAGTTAACTGTCTGGCCAAACTGAATAATCAAGCAAAAAGGACCTTAGTCAGGGAGGTGACCATTTGAAATTCCAACCGATGGTTCATCACAAACATTAACACTGCTTTTATGAATCCCATACTAAATGGCACAAAACAGAGACTTGAGCATTGTGTGGTGGATTGCAAATGTTAAGGCTGATGTCTCCATTGATTATATAGACACAGTCACTGTAACGGAGCTTCAGCAGTCCTCTGCTGAGATGTGAGAACCTGTCAGATGGATGACCATCTCAGCAGCACTTCATCAATCAGGGGTTCATGAAAGAGTAGCCATTCTTGAGAAAAAGACATATGACAGCCCGCTTGGACTCTCAGAGCATAACGAGAAAAATCCTCTGGTCTGATGAAAACAAAATTGAACCCTTTGGGTAAAACTCTAAGCACCATGTCTGGTGAAGATCAGATGCTGCTCATCTCCTGCCTAATCAATTCCTACAGTGAAGCATGGTGGTGAGAGTATCATCCTATTGGGGTGTTTATCGGTGCCAGGCACAGGGAGACTAGTCAGAACTGAGGGAATGATGAATTCAGCCAAACACAGGGAAGTTATTGAAGAAAAGCTACTCCAGAGTGCAGACTTCGGAGATGGTTCATCTTTTAGCACAACAACAACCCAAAGCATACAGGCAAGATGACACTGAAATGGCTTTGGGACAAGTCTGTCGTCAAGTGGCCCAGACTAAAATGTCATAGAACATCTGCTGAGAGAGCTGAAGATGACAGTTTGCAGACACTTCCAATCCAGTCTATTAGAGCTTGAGAGAATCTCCCAGTAAGAACTGAATCACCTGACTAATTTCCAGGTGAGCAAAGCTGGCAGAGACTTATCCTAATAACTCAAAGCTGTTATTGCTGCTAAAGGGACTTCTATAAATCATGTTTGAATTAAATACAGGACTTCTGACCAATGAATGAGTGGGACAGGCAGATCTTCAGTTCAGTTGCACAGCATTATGGGAAAGACATCTATCCTGTTTAATATGAACACCTCTTTTTCAGGAAGTAAATATTAATAATATTTTAGAAACAATCCACACATTTTGCATGTATTGACCATATGAACAGATTTCAGAGTTTTTCAGTTTTCCATTGACATTTTTCACATCATTTGCTGTTGTCCAGAAATGATTACCACAGGTCTCTGTTGAGTGTTAATATTGAATAAGTAATTTCTCTGCAAAAATGAGATTAAACATTTTTTTTAACAATATATAATTTTTTGCTGGATTGTTCCTTTAAAGACAGAAGACAAGTCCGGGTTAACAATGCATTCATCATATGGCGGACCTGAGAAACTGAAGGTCCCAATTGCACTTTCTGTGTGTTTGTGCTAACCAAGTGAGAAATTAAACATGGATGCCCCCATGAAGCTGGTGTTTCAGCAATCAACATTAACTAATATTTCTAACAACAAACTGATGAGCAAGACAGTTGCAAAAAGTATGTTGTCATGTCTAAAAAAAAAGATTTTTATTGTCTTGGCCATGATGAATTGCACTATTTCTGCTTAGAAGCTACAGTTAAAAAACAGCACAAAGCAACCATTGAATGCAATGTATGAACAGTAGCGAGTGTGTATCAAGCTAACATCGGATTGTTTGTTATTTCTCGTTCTGGTAAAGTTAAGGCTTACCCTCTCAATATTCAGTATTATAAATTGAGGTGAATCATTTAAAGAAAATTCTTCTAATAAACAAATTAATCTTTTTACTATACTTGCTGATCAAGGTGTATGTCGCCATTTTAGACTGACGTTATAATCTGAATTCAGGCCAACTTGAGAGACCAGGCCCGATCTTGCAGATAGGACTTCCAAGTTTGGGGCACATTTTCTCTCCATCTTTCAAGTCAGAGATCAGAAATTCCGAGCTCAGAGTTTTAGTCGAATGCAGCACAAGATCCCCTCAGGCGTCTAAGTAACATAGCTCCTTAACAGAGAGCTGATCATACTTTTAACAAAGTAGCATGTGGACACCTGGTAGTTTGCCACTCTTGCACTTAGTGCATGGAGACTAAGCCCTGGGCATTCACCCAGAAAGTCCTGATGGAGACCTGCCCCCGACACCAGATAACCTAATCCTGTCCTTGGGATGTTGCAGGTAGAACACTCTAATGGACACAGGCAGAATGTGTAAAGTCCACACAGACACCGTGCGAGTTACCAATCGAACTTTGGAAAATGAAAGTTTACTTGATACACACTAAGAACTACATTGCTATACATTTTTAGTTACTTCTCATAAAAAAATGTTCAAGTTTCTTCACATTATGATTTTTCTAACCCCACTTTTTCAAATTATGGTCTTGGAGTACAGAATTGTGTCCTAGAAGCATCTGACACAAGTCAGAAACCAACTGAGCACAGTGTGCCAGCCCATTAATAGGGTAAACACACTAATTTGGGGCAATATAGGATTAACCTGCACATCATGGGCCTGTGGGTGGAGCCTGGATGACAAGGAGAGAACTGAGATTCTGGGATTCCAACCCAAGCATCATCTGACATGAGCACCAGAGCTAACGTGTACAGCCGCCTTGCATTCTTACCAATATGATGACTATAGACGGTATTTCCAGACGCAAATCTCATTTAAGTGTTTATTGTGAGCATTAAGTATTAAAAAGAAGAGATTCATCCTTTTCTTTCTTGAATATTTGTATTTAAACTGCATTGGTTTGTAAGACTTTCTGTTTAATTATTCATTCATTGTCCATGGACTATTTCAGTATTTACATGCAAATCCCACCTGTTCTCTTCACACTTTAGTACTCAAAATGCACACATAAGCCCCTGTATTCCAGAAATCTCTAAGTACACATACACAATTTCCATTTTTGGGTAGAATGTCTAAAATAGTCATCAGATGTTAAAGCTAAGAAAATAAAAATACCAAAATGTGAAAAAGTACTGTTGCTATTAACACAAAAATTAAAAATTAAATCGTACATCATTCATTTTGACAATTACCTTGAACACACAAGCAGGGCTGCTGTTAGGGTCCTGAACAACATGTGCAGGGGGCACTATGGGGCCAAAGGAGGCTCGGCACAAAAAGATCAACCTGTTCTGAGAGAACTCTACTGTACACTTTACTTTCTTCCTCCATTACTTTTATCTTTTCAACTTTATTAAGATTTAAAATCTAAATTTATCAAACCATTACTGTCAGATACAATTTGAATATGAAATTTAAACTATAAAAATGCTGGCTAAAAATTTTTTTTCTTTTTCATTATATTGAAAACATTGAACTGAAAGTGGCAGTGTTACGAAAGCTCTCCTTTGTTTTAGAAAAAGGAAACAAAATAACAAGTATAAATTAAAACTTCTTTTTTCTTTCAATTCTTTTTATATAAAAGTGATACTGGAAGTATTTTGTTCTGAAATGATTCACTGGGATCCAGCCTTCAGTTTCTTCTTAGCAAAACTGAAATGAAAACAGAGAAGGCCTTCACCATCATTGTACCAACTACATGAAAGACTACTTTCAATTTTTCAGGATTCAACATACTGTACGTTATAAATGGATATACAGATATACTGAACAGTGCATTCAGAAAGTGTGCAGACCCCTTTACTTTGTTGTATTTTGTTATGTTGGAGCCTTGTTTTAAAGTCAGTTAAATTCATTTTATCCCTTCATCAAGCAATATTCAATACCCCAGAATGACAAAGTGAAAAACAGGATGTTAGATGATTTAGTAAATTTATTAAAAAAAATAAGACAATTGAAAAATCACATTGACACAAGTATTCAAACCCTTTGCTATGACACATGAAATTGACTTTAGTGCATCTCCGATTACATTGAGCGTTGTTGAGATGTTTCAACACCTTGTCTGGAGTCCACCTGCACTCAATGCAATAGATTGGACCTGATCAGGGAACAGGCACACACCTGTCCACAGAAGGTCCCACAGCTGAGCAAAAATGAAGCCACGAGGTTGAAGGAATTGTCTGTAAAGCTTAAATATGGGATTGTGTCCCACACAGATCTGGAGAAGGCTACTAAAAAATTACTGCCACATCAAAGGTTCCCAGCAGTACAGAAGCCTCCAGAATTCTTAAGTGGAAGACATTTGGAACCACTAAGACTCTTCTAAGAGCTGGAGCAATCATGGGAGAAAGACCATGGTAAGACAGGTGGCCAAGAACCCAAAGGTCACTCTGGTGAGCTGCGGAAAAGCTATGTCGAGATGGGAAGAGTTTCCAGAAGAATAGCCTCCTCTTCACCATTCCACTAATCTGGGCTTTATAGCAGAATGTGCAAACAAAACCTGAAAGCTTAGCAGTTTACAAAAAGACACTTAAAGAGCTCTCAGACTGAGATAAACATGATTCTCTAGTCTGATGAAAGCTTCATGTCTGGAGAAAACCAGGCACTGCTTATCACTTGATTAATACCATTCCAACACTGAAGCATGATGGTGGAAGCATCATGCTATGGGGTTGTTTTTCAGCGACAGAGACTTGGAGACTAGAATGAAGTAGAGTACAGCGATATCATTAATGAAAATCTGCTCCAGAACACTCTGGACCTCCAACTGGGCTAATGGTTCACCTTCCAACAGATCAATGACACTAAGCACAAAGTAAAGACAACACAGGAGTGGCTTAGTGTCAACACTGGGAATGTTCTTGAGTTGTCCGGCCAGTGCCCAGACTTGAACACAATTGCACATTTCTGGAGAGACCTGAAAATAGCTGTTTACTGATGGCCTTCATCCAACAGAGCTTGAGGGGATCTGTACAGAAGAATGGCTAGAAAATCCCCAAATCTAGGTGTGCGAGGCTTGTCATACCCAAGGAGGCCCGAGTGGCTGCCAAAGATCTTTCATCTATGCATTGAGCAAAGGGTTTGAAGGCCTTTGACAGTGGAATATTTCAGCTTTTTATTTTTAATAAATGAGCAAGCAATCCTCAAATTCCGTTTTTTGCTTGGTCATTCTCAGGTATTGAATGTTGCTTGATGAGGGAAAAAAAATTTACATCATTTTAACACAAGGCTGTAATACAACAGAACTCGTCAAAAGTGAAGGGGCAGTGGATTTTAAATCTTTTAACATCAGTATTGTATAACTATAAGAAATTCACCCTGCAATATTATGGTGGGCTTTTTCAGGAACTTCCTAGATGCTTATCATTGGGCTGAGTATGCAACAAGGTTATTATAGTTTTGCCTTTTTATATTAGTTTTTATTTCTATATTTTTTCTGACCTTACTTGGAAATTCAGTTTAGTTTTAGTTTTCCTTCATTGTGTATTTGTAGTTTTAATTTAGTTTTTATTTTACAAAGATATTTCTATTCTATTTTTATATATATTAGTTTCAGTTTTAGTTTTAGTAATTATGGTATGGTTAAAGAGCTACTATGGAGTTTAGTTTTTGACACAATGACACAGAACTGTACACTTAATGGGTTTGGGTATAATATGAGTTTAATGTCAGTGGAAGCTTACTACACTACTTGACACAGTTTACTATTTAGTTTTGGTTTTGTCTGATAAAAACAACCATAATCAAAACCAGATACCGAATATGAACAATTTTACACAATTTTCCATTTTTTTAAATATTTTCTACATTATTTGTGCTGAACAAATCTGAGCTGACTGTTGGCACTTTTTTTTTCTTTTGCTTTAATTGCCTAGAATGGGCCAATTTGTAATGAAATTTAGGTGAATTTTAAGGTGTGAGGTTTTTTACTCTAAATGTCTACAGCAAACAACATATCTGTTGTGACCAGAGCAGGGTAAAATAATTAGCCAGCCATGGAACGTTAACTTCTTTATTTTACGACAGGCACTCACTGATCTTCAATCAAGAAGAACATTCTTTTATTCAAGACTCCTTTGCTATCCTTTTAACAGGTAACACATTTTTTAAAAACTCCCCCTAGTGTTCTAGCTGAAACTATAACTGAACAGAACAATATCCTGCTCCAACGACAATGTGCTTATAATGAATGCCTTCAACATTGCATTCAAAAATGTCAAATGTTGGGCTTTTTTTTTCAACCAGCCATATTGATCTCTGATTCCATCTCAGGTACAAACAATTTATAGACACAATTTTGCCACCTGCAGGCCTGAAAAGATATAAAAAATTAGAAAACAGAATCTACTGTGTACTGACGGGTGTGACCATGAAAATCACTGGATAAATATGTGCGGACGACTCATGGTGGATGACTTTCAGTTTTAGAGTTAAAAGTTAAAAGTGTTAAAAAGTAACGGCAAGAATATTAATTCAAAAATCCATCCATCCATTATCCAACCCGCTATATCCTAACTACAGGGTCACGGGGGTCTGCTGGAGCCAATCCCAGCCAACACAGGGCGCAAGGCAGGAAACAAACCCTGGGCAGGGTGCCAGCCCAACGCAGTCATTCGAAAATGAAATCTAAAATTATTTTTTAGTAAATTATTATTTTATTTCAGTTAGTCTTTCCATCTACTTTAATAGTTTCGTTTAGTTTTAGTTTTTCATTTCGGTTTTGTTAATTATTTTATTTCAGTTTATGAAAATGTTTTTTTAATAATAGTTTCAGTTTTGATTTTAGTTTTCATTAACTATAATAACCTTGGTATGCAAACAGGCATATCACACAGGAAGCACCATAGAATTTGTCTGCAGTTCTTAAAGGACATTCATTCCAGCCAGAGTGGCAATTGGTGATGTCACTTGTGAATCTGAAAATTTTCTGGCTCCCAGTATCTCAAAACTACTGTACAGTCTAACTGACATACCTTCCAGCGGTTCCCACACTCGTTGCAGAGTACAAAGGTGGTCATTGGCTCATCAGCACTGCGGGTCTGCACCTATTTATAGGAACAGAAAAAAGAAAATGAGGTCATCCGTCACTATCTGTAGTCATTCAAAAATCCAGAGCTCTTCATCACATTAAGCTTTATGTTATTGCCACATTCAAAGGTAAAAATTCGGGCAAATGGCTAAGGTTAATGGGTCTGGCCATGAAAAAAATCTGTAATAATATTTCATTTATGTAGCACTCTTTGCATTGTTAGGTGGCTCAGGGTACTGAACTAGACACAAAAGTCAAAAAATAAATCAGCCAAAACACACACAGATGTACGAGTATACAAGACTTCTTCAGCTGCGTAATCCTGTAGCAAAATGGTAATATCAATTAGATTTCATGTTCCCACTTCCATATCAGCATATTTCCTACACAAAGATGTGGCATTGTGCACATTAGTGTATTTTTGTTGTGGAACATGCATAGCACTAATACCCGCTCCTTGCCATTCCCTAACAACTGCTCTGTCGTGTTTCCTGTTCCCTGCAGATGAGGCTGAGCACATGCACACTCCAACTGCCACAGAGGAATTTTCTCAATATCTCTCTGCTTTCTGTGCATCTTTTAGACTGCAATCACCATGACTGCCATCATAACTGGCAAAGGGGCACAACTCCAATCACACGGCCCAACACACTGACTGCTCGTGACTAGAAATGACTCCAGTGGTTTATTCTTTTTCCTGGAAACCTGACATTTCTGCATTCAGATTTTTTGGCAGCTGCAGAAAACATGAATGTAAAAGCAAAAGTTTGAATGAGCTTTTGGGGGGCAATATTGCAAAACCCCAAACGTTCCTTTGAGCTGAGTTGTGTTTTGTGATTGTGAAGTCACATATAAAATGACGTTTAGTGTCAATGTTACTAAAAATGCATTTGAAACAAAACTTGGCTATTTCACTCATCATCAATTTACAAGTTTATGTTCATGTGTACCTTTTTGGCATCCTATGCATGGCTGGCTCCTGCCTTAAGCTATTTGGTGCTGCTGGGCTCCAGCAACATATAATACTGGCCAGGAGGTAGCAGAGAACAAATGGAGAGATATTGTGCTTGGGTCATCTGCCAAATGTATACATGCGTACATTTTCAAAAAAGCTCAGTCTTGCTGAGTATGACGGGGGTCTATCCTGGCAGGAAACACTACTGAATAAGGTACCAACCCATCACATGCGCTCACTCTCATAAGATGCCAATTCACCATCGACAATTAGCCTAACACACACACACACACACACATCATTGGTGATATACAAGGGAAACTGGAGTACCTGAGAAAAACACATGCAAACTCCATACAGCATTTCTGGAGACAAAGATTCAAATGCAGGATGCTATGAGATGGCATTGCTAACCACTGCACCACCATGCCACATTACTACATTGATAATTATGAAACAACACTACTTTTACTTAAGACTACAAAATATCCTCAAACATTCAGAAGCAGTATCTCTCTGACAAAACACTGAACTTTGTAAGATGGAATGTGAATGGTCTCAATCATGATCTAAAGAGAAAATAATGTATTCTTCCACCTCAGAGGCCTAAATGCTAAGACTCACTTAACAAGTAAAGAACAGTTTTCAATTGAAAAGAGATTCAGTCAGCCAAATTTTTAGAATAACTTACAAATCTTCTTAAAATATGGCAAGATTTAATTAAGAAAATGATAGAAAAAGCAGTAATATCAGGGGAAAAGAACATTTTTTTTCTTTGCTTTATGCCCTCCCCCATAATAACCCATAGTCTATGGGGGAGGAGCGAAAGCTTTAGATTTATCAAAAATTTTGATCTCCGGTTTTCAACAGATCCAGAAGTTTTAGGGTCCCCTGATATAGAAAACATCAAGGATGGGCGTGTGTCTGTCTGTGTGTGTGTGTCTGTGTGTCACAATTCCTTGAGCTAAAACGGCATGACGGAAAAATACCTGTTATGAGAAACTTAAGCCTGTTATGAGATGACGATGTGCTGATTAGTTTTTGAGTCAAATCGTACAAAAGACAGAGGCACTCTAGAGGAACCCTCAAGTACCGTAATTATGCAATTAATGATGAATTCTTCTAATCAATTGCTATCATAATGACTTATTTTATGATCAGAAAGATTAGTATCACAGTGGAAATAATTACTGACATGTTATAGAATAGTTCAGGTAATTTGGTTCCAGCGTTGCAAAACCTGCTTATGCTCACGTCCAGATTTTTTGTTTTCTGATTATTTTTGCCCAGTGGGTAGCGCTGCTACCTCACAGTTAGGAGACCCGGGTTCGCTTCCCAGGTCCTCCCTGCGTGGAGTTTGCATGTTCTCCCCGTGTCTGCATGGGTTTCCATCGGTTTGCTCCCGCAGTCCAAAGACATGCTGGTTAGGTGCATTGGCGATCCTAAATCGTCCCTAGTGTGTGCTTGGTATGTGTGTGTGTGTGTTTGTGCCCTGTGGTGGGCTGGCGCCCTGCCCGGGGTTTGTTTCCTGCCTTGCGCCCTGTGTTGGCTGGGATTGGCTCCAGCAGACCCTCGTGACCCTGTAGTTAGGATATAGCGGGTTGGATAATGGATGGATGGATGGATGGATGGATTATTTTTGCCCATTCTCTTGGCTGTCCTCTTTTCTCTTGGGTTGGGGCTAAATGCTGTTTTGTTAGGCTTTGTCTTTTTATTTGTTCCTGCTTTCTTTTTCTAATTTTCTGATTTTATTTGTCTAGTTTGACTATAAACTCATTTATTGTACAAGTTTGCCTTGATTGTATACAATATGGGTGTCGAACTCCAGTCCTGGAGGGCCACAGTGGCTACAGGTTTTCATTCTAATCTTCTTCTTAATTAGTGACCAGTTTTTGGTGCTAATTAACTTCTTTCACCTTAGTTTTAATTAACTTAACTTGGACCTCCTAGTTGCTCATTTTCCCTTAATTAGCAGCCTAACGATTATGAGACGCAAAACAAGCTGCCGTGTAACCAGCTAACCACAGTATCTGAAAATAAAGAAAGGTGAAGGTCTCAGTAAGGTTAATCTGCTCAGGTCACCAAAACATTTTGACGATGTTCTTAGAAAAAACAGAACATCCACAGTTTTGGAAATGTCTGCTGTGGTGGAATGCGAGCAGCATCAAGCTATGGAATTAAATAACGGCTTTAATTACCAGCAAAAATTGGCTTTTCATTAAGAAACTGATTGGAGTGAAACTGGTTGAAGTGAAACTGGTTGGAGTTTAATGCCTCCATTTACCCGGTCATCTGTCGGCTCATTTCATGTCTCATTTCTGTTTGGCTGCCATTTAAAGGAGAAAATTAATCAATTTAGAGGACTGAATCCTTAAAAACAGGGCTATTAAGATGAAGGAAAAAGAAGTTAATTAGCAGTGAAAACTGGTCACTGATTAGGAAAAGGGTTAGAATGAAAACCTGCAGTTACTGCGGCCCTCCAGGACTGGAGTTCGACACCCCTGGTATACAATATTATTTTTTTCGTGAAATAAAATTAATAAATAAAAAAATCTATATATTCAAACAGACAATGCCAATAACGTCATGAATCATACATGGGTCATTTGATTGTACCTGATCAACATCTTTTAAGATCCCACCTGCTTTAAAATCGTCATTATCCCCCAAGACATTTGCACTAAAGAGGCCAAACTCTTCCAAAGGGACTCACCTGATTATATGTACAGTTTTTCTTCTTGCATTTGGCACACTGGAAAAGGTCAGTGGCCGTTCCACCCGTTTTGGCCATCTGATGCTCTCGAATTGCTTCTTGGGTCAGCATGTTACGGAGATTCTTCATCTCATCACTGGCCATTTCCTGTGAAGAACAGCAACCCACAATGGATGTAAACTAAACACTTCCGCAAATAAACAGAACTCCAAAGAGATGTCTGTATTAAGCAGGTTTGAAAATGTTATGTCACAGTATTTTAGGTTTTGCTATGCAGTGAGAAAAGGGAAATTCAACTCAAGATTCAAGAGCAGGAAAGATCTGACACATGTTGGTGTGTTATCCTCTGATTAGCCAGATTAGTTAAAGAAAGGTAAGAGAATACATTTTTAAAAATGTGTATCTCTTGCCCTACATGTACCTTCAGGTCCGTTCCACTGCATCATTGTGTGCCTGAACTTATCTTGATCCATACTCCCTTTCTTGAGCGCTTTCCCATAAAGCCTCCTTTTCAAATTCTGTCATTTCAAGGCATCTTGTTTGCCTTCTGTCCACTTTTATACTTCCCGTATTTAAAGGTGACTCTCAGCATGCTTTGTACGTCTTTATTCCTCCTTGTGTGTCTCACACTTGCACTTCCTGTTTCGATTGTGTCACCGAAGCCAAACTGACCAATCAGGTTTCTCTGAGTTACTGGATACGCACACAGATCTTACCCTGTTATTACATAGAAGATTTCTTCTAATTCTACCAACACATTTAAAATTCCATTTCTAAGGATGCTACTGATACAATAAAAAATTACAATTAACGAAAAGATAGAGAAATTTGTGATTGTATGGAAAATATCACAATATACAGTGCCTATATAAAGTATTCACCTCCTTGGATGTTTTCATATTTTATTGTTACACAACATTGAACCACAATGGAATTAATTTGACTTTTTTTGACACTGACCAACACAAAAAAATCTCTTTAATGTCAAAATGAAAACAGATCCCTGCAAACAAATGTTAAAAACAAAATTATTGATGGCATAAGTATTGACTAGTCTTTTTAAAGTCTTTTTTTAAAGACGTTTTTTAAAGTCACAGACTTAGATCAGAGGAGACCACCTGTCTAGGGTTTCAACTGATTGTAGTATAAATGCATCTAAACGTGGAAGGTTCAACTTGTGGCGGCCTAATCTACATATGGAAAACAAAAGAAAACTCCATTCAACTCCGTAAAAAGGTGATTGAAAAACACAAGTCAGTGGATAGGGAGAAGAAAAGATCCAAGTCTTTTTTTTTCCCCTTGTTCATTCTGTGATGTCACCCTGGCCTTGCAAAGCATCATGGAGTGCTTGGAAAAAACGTTTGCCTAAACCAGCCGCATGACAAATTTCCTAGGAAAATATTCGGTAAACGAGGTCTCCGGTGAACACAGCATATTTATTGCGAGAAACGCTTTCATGAATTTCGCCGATCAACACTACACATAAATTACTCACAAATCTTTGGGATTTTGGAGAAAAATCAGAACATTTATGCAAATCCCATGTAAAACATGGGGGAGACTAAGCAAACTCCACACTGATGTTGATCAGGCCAACATTGTAACCCAGTCTCTTGGAGTGATGTGGCAGGAGTTCTTGATACTTGCTCAGTTTTAGTAATGTAGCCAGGAAAGTTTTGGTGTGATTACAGTAATCCCTCGCTATATCGCGCTTCGACTTTCGCGGCTTCACTCCATCACGGATTTTAAATGTAAGCATATCTATATATATATCACGGATTTTTCGCTGGTTCACGGATTTCTGCGGACAATGGGTCTTTTAATTTAAAGTACATGCTTCCTCAGTTTGTTTGCCCAGTTGATTTCATACAAGGGACGCTATTGGCGGATGGCTTAGAAGCTACCCAATCAGAGCATGTATTACGTATTAACTAAAACTCCTCAATGATATACGATGTGCTTTCCCCCCCATACCGAGCGGATTGTTTGCTTTTCTCGGTCTCTCTCTGACATTCTCTGCGCCTGACGGAGGGGGTGTGAGCAGAGGGGCTGTTTGCACAAAGGCTGTTTGTTTAGAAGATACGGAGGCTACTCTAAAAAATGCTGAAGGACTACCTTCACATTGCTCCCTTCTTTGCGGCTGCTTTATCGCGGTGCTTCGGCATACTTAAAAGCCCAACAGCACGTATTGATTTTTTGATTGTTTGCTTTTCTCTCTCTCTCTCTCTCTCTCTCTGACATTCTCTGCTCCTGACGGCGCTCCTTTGAAGAGAAGATATGTTTGCATTCTTTTAATTGTGAGAAAGAACTGTCATCTCTGTCTTGTCATGGAGCACAGTTTAAACTTTTGACTAAAGGGTGTTATTTCATGTCTAGAGGGCTCTAATAATGTTAACAGGGTGGGAGAGTTTATAAGGGCTTAAAATATTTAAAAACAACCATACAAACATATGGTTTCTACTTCGCGGATTTTCACCTATCGCGGGGGGGTCTGGAACGCAACCCCCGCGATCGTGGAGGGATTACTGTATTACTAGTTGAAAATGTAAATGGAGCATATTCAGACAACATTCAATCCAATTCAGAGTCATGGACAACTTTTCTTAGTAGCACCGGGCCCAAGGCATGAAACATACTTGGACAAGAAGATAATCCACTGCAAGGTTCATGTACTACGCACAGACCTACACACAGGGCTAGGCTGGCATTGCTAATTAACCTAACATGCACGTCACTGGGGTGTATGGACTGGAATAGCTAGAGGAACCCTATGTAGACATGGTGTCCTAGTGGGATAAAAATCATCATTTTGGAATGGCAGGCACTATATTAAAAAATCAAACTGCAAGCTGCCTCGGATACAAGTGCTTTCTCAGATGGACTGTGATGACCTATAAATGCTCTCTTTGGGATTGTGTTATACAGAGTAATGCTGTTGAATTTTATCTAAATCTATGCAAACTTTCTTTAATTTTTTTTAAGTATGTAATCTTATTTTAGAAAGTCCAGACAGTATACAACCTACCAGTGAAAGAAGCAGGAGACAGCAGCACAGATAATGCACCAAGTATCTAAGCTTTCCAGCAGAGCTGTCGATCAGCAGAACAGCTAACCAATCTTTTGTGTGTAACATCATGACGTCCAGAAGCCCATGTGGCTTTATGACATAACATGAGACGAGAAGATATATCAGAGGGAGAAGGGACGTCGGACAGACAGAGAGAGACTCCATTCTATGAGAGGAACTCCACTCTCCTGCATATCGAAGCTGCTGATCATGCTGAATTTAAACAGGCCACCCGGGACGACACATTCTTTTGACAGTCATGTTTCCTTAACTGGTAATCTTTAGTAAGCTGTCTGATTTTAAAGGAAGGGTGCATTTTTATTTAGGATATTTTGGGAAAGAGGTAGATCAAGGTTTACATTCATGTTGAAGGATATCAAAGCTTTTCTATGTCTCACCTCAGCTGTCATGTTGGCAAACTTGCTGAGCTCAATGGCTCCACTAAGCACATTCCTACGTAAATTTGGGTTCTTGGCGTCCTTCAAATTGCTGATCCGACTTCTGACTCGATTCTTATACTTCATGTCAATTGCTTTAATTTCCTGGTAGATATGTAAGTTTGGTTAAGGAAGGCCAATCAGCCAATAAAAATAATTTCAAAGGACGAATAGGCAATCAGATATTAGACAGATTTTTAATACTATTTAAAGGCATCAAGATCGAGCAACTGGACATTTGGATTATTGCCTCTGGTGACTTCTAGAAACAACACACTTTGAAAGGATTCCCTTTCAAGGAACATCACTACATTGCTCTATGAATTAATTTGGAACTGAACTACTCCACTAAGGAAAAAATTGTGATTGGATGGGCCAAATTTTTAAAGAAACTGTTTAAAACTTTTTTTTTTTAAATGTGGCAAGATTTAATTAATAAAATAAAAGAACAAGCATTTATATCAGGGGAAAAGGACAGTTTCTCTTTTGTAAGAGCCAATCTTAGAAAGTTTATGTTTGATGTTAAATTCGTATAGTGTTCACTTGATTCCTATATAACATTAGTTTCTTATAGCTTCCTAGAATATGGTATTGCCTTTTACCCCTGTAAGTTAAAATGAGATAGAACTTTCTTAGCTATGTCTGTAGAGCAGAGTGTTACTTAGGCCTGTTAGGATATACTGTAGTCTTACTGCTAGCATGGACTGTTAGATATGTTTGCAAGAAGGAGATTGGAATTCAGTTTTCTGACCGTGTCTAAAGTGCCTCATGTACGACTGTATGGCCAAACTTAGAGAAATTCATTTATAAGCCTTTAACAGAACTTTCTAAAAGAACTTTTCATTTCTTTGCTAAATCAAATATTTCTCTATTTCTTCGTGACCTGTTTTGACTTTTAAAATGACAACATTTTGTCTGTGGAATTATTTGATCACGTGTCACACTGCAGCTTGAAACTGCCTATGAAACAAACTAAAAGCTGCAGAACTTTGGTAACTTTGGATACACACAGCTACACCTGTTTTTTTCATTTTCTTTTTTTTTTCCTGATGAATTTATTTACAATTGAACTATTCCAGTTCAAGGTCACAGAAGCTGAAGTATGTGCCAGTAACATTGGCCAAATCAGAAAGGATATAATCTTCAATTTCAGATGCCATAGAATCACAATTGCTTCCATATTCCTTGTAGGTATCTGGTAAGAAAAAAGAAAACAATGGCTTAATAAAAGAAAGACTATCCAAGTAATTAATGTGAAATTATGGATTTGTGGAGGAAGATAGAGAGATAAATAAACAGATAATTCTAGTTTTTATATCCAATATTTGTTTAGATAGATAGATAGATAGATAGATAGATAGATAGATAGATAGATAGATAGATAGATAGATAGATATGAAAGACACTATTTGATAGATAGATAGATAGATAGATAGATAGATAGATAGATAGATAGATAGATAGATAGATACTGTATATCAGACTACCACTACTTCCTCTTTACATTCCTCCTACTCTGCACATAAATAAGAAAATCAAAAAGTTAACAATTCAATATAACACAAAGACCACCACTACTCTCCCTTTACACTCCTCCTACTTCACACAATAATAAGAACATGTTGTTGATGCCCACCAATACTTTTCATTCCCAGTTGAGCACCAGTTCATGTCCCTCCACAGCACACAGTACCTGTCGTGTCCCCCACATTTCGCTGAACAATTTAAAATTTTCCGTAAATAGATAGATAGATATTAAAGGCACTATTTGATAGATAGATAGATAGATAGATAGATAGATAGATAGATAGATAGATAGATAGATAGATAGATAGATAGATAGATAGATAGATAGTCATATGAAAAGTAAACACACCCTGTGAAATGTTTTTTTTTCTTCAGTACATGTGGAGATATCAAGATCTGATCTTCATTTAAAAGAATCTTTAGGCAAACATAGCATAATATAACACATTTATATTTTGTAGTCTATAGTATAATTTAAATAAACTGAATGCAAATTTTACATATGGAAATAGTAATTGCGCTCCTACATTTATCAGTACCCCAAATACCTATAATTAGAAACAGGTGCACCAGATGCGGTGCGAATGATTAGCACGTCATTAGGAAGACTGTCATATTTAAACCTCAGACATGTAGTATGGTTTGCTGAAATGTGTCTTATAAGCATTCCTAGTTTGAATGAGCTCTCTGAAGCCTTCAGAAAGAAGTTTAATGATGATTATGAGTCCGGGAAGGAATTTAAAAATATCTCTACATAAATGGAAATCAACCATTCTACTCTCTGGAACATTGGTTCTTAAGCTTTTTAGTCATGTAACATAATTTTGCCTACTGCACGTTTTTGTGCCCTTTAATCGCTGTGGAACAGACGCTAAGGGTCCCTCTTTAGAATTCCCACGACCTACGATATTCACCCTGGTGAAACGCTGCAGAATTAGAAAGGTTTGCCACAAACCATTTGTAGTAACCCTTTCTCATTAACTTTAATTCTAATTAAAGTGCAACACAATTATAGATATCTTTTGACAAAAGCTGGATCAAAACCCATATTTTAAGAAACACTGGTTTGGAAGATCATCTACAAGTAGAGATTTCAAACAACTGCCAACTTGTCCATCAGTTTTAATGATGACAAACCAAATGCAAAAAACATATTATTTCTGTCGTGAACTAGGAGCTCCAAAGAACGTTAAGTCCCAAAAATTACAAAAGCACTTCCAATGAAGTCCAGGAGAGGGGGATAAACCACCAAACTCAGGGTAGATAAACGGGCAAACACAAAAATGTCAAAATTGCTGCTGCAGATGCTGACCTTTTAACATATTGTGCGATAAACTTGAGTTCACAACCCTGGAGACCACACCACTAGAAACACAGGATGCGACCCTAGTGATGGTACGAAAAATGGTGTCTAATAAAGAAAAAGGCAAGAAGACCAAAAAATTCATCCCTGATCATGACAAGGTCAGTTGAAATGACTGATGAAAATTGCTGGGCATGTCCATCCATCCATCCATTATCCAACCCGCTATATCCTAACTACAGGGTCTGGGGGTCTGCTGGAGACAATCGCAGCCAACACAGGGCACAAGGCAGGAAACAAACCCCAGGCAGGGCGCCAGCCCACCGCAGAGCGCACGCACATAGACCAAGCAGACACTAGGGACAATTTGGAATTGCCAATGAACCTAACCTGCATGTCTTTGAACTGTGGGAGGAAACCGGAGTACCTGGAGGAAAACCACACAGACATGGGGAGAACATGCTAACTCCACACAGGGAGTACCCGGGAAGCGAGCCCGGGTCTCCTAACTGCGAGGCATCTACAGTGGTGTGAAAAACTATTTGCCCCCTTCCTGATTCCTTATTCTTTTGCATGTTTGTCACACAAAATGTTTCTGATCATCAAACACATTTTACCATTAGTCAAATATAACACAAGTAAACACAAAATGCAGTTTTTAAATGATGGTTTTTATTATTTAGGGAGAAAAAAAATCCAAACCTACACATTGCATCAGTCTGCCTTAGACCACCATTGGTCAAACCTGTCTTGTCTGTAGAATCATTCCTGCTTGCCATAAATAAAGTGGGGTTACCATCAAGAAGCTAAACTCCTTTTTGATCTGTTCTGTCTTATAAACATTTAGAATAACAATAATAACTTTTTAAAAATAATAATAATAAAGGACAATATTTACTAAGTTCCTGATGACAGTTCTAAACAGGTCCAGCCTTGCACCCAAAGCTGCTGGGATAGGCACCACTCCCAATGAAGGGAGTGAGAAGCGGGCTGGAAAATGGATGGATGCAGAAATGACAAAGTGAGACTTAAACCTCTAAAATAAGAAGGACTGCATGTATCTCAAGTTACCTTCTTTTAAAATATCATATTATTTTTCCATTAATGCTTAATCACATTTTTCTTGTAAAGTTTTCTTTGCACGAATTTGTACCAGATCGCTCCCATTTTTATTATATCTTTAATACCAGGACAGAGTTTTTTCTCACCTTCAGTTTTCAGAGCGGCAGCCAACATCTCGATGCATTTGTCACGGATACTGTTTCCAGTGAGCAAGTGAGGTGAGATGGCTCCTCCAAGAGGGCTGAATGGTGGTGAACCAGGGCTGGTAGGTGTTGTGGGTGACTTTGGGGTCTCTGGTTTGCTCTTTTCATTGCTTGTTCTGCAGAAGTTAAAAAGTTAAACATACAGTGGATTCAGAAAATAGTCAGACCCCCTCACTTATTTTTTCTCATTTTATTATGTTCCAGCCATATTTTAAATAGGTTGAAATGAATGTTTTTCCCACATCAAGCAACTCTCAATATCTCAGAGTGACAAAGCATAAACAGAATCTTAGACTTTTTGCATAAATATTGATGTCTTGTAAAGCAGATACTTATCTGATACAATTTATCACAAGACACAGTGCGTTGAATCTTCTTAGACAGGGGTTCTTAATCTGAGGTCCGTGGACCCCTAGGGGGGGTCCATGGATGGGTTTTAGGGGGTCAATGAGTGTCAATATTAAATAATTAATTAATTAATGTTAATATTTGTATTCACTAAACAGCCCGTTAGAATAGATGTAGTAGTAGTAGAAATAATCAGTTCGTCAGTCATCATCCAACCCACTATATCCTAACACAGGGTCACGGGGGTCTGCTGCCAGCCAACACAGGGCGCAAGGCAGGAACAAATCCCCGGGCAAGGTGCCAGCCCACCTCAGAGTAGCAGTAATGGCAGTAGTAGTAGATCTGTTTGAATTTGCACAAGAGGATTGTATTTAATAATTATAATGAGTGGCCTTTACTTTTTGCATAAAAAAGGAGCATTTACTTTTAGATTGTTTACTTTAAAGTTTAATAATACTTTGTGTCTCTCATATATGCCTGAGACATTCAAATCTTGATAAATAAAGTACATTATATTCATTGCATGCAAAGTTGTGTTTATGTGAATATGTCTGGGGAAAGAGGTCCATAGCTTTCAACAGATTCTTTAAGGGGTCCGTGACTCAAAAAAGGGTCAAGAATCACTGCTTTAAGACGAAGCATCAAAAAACCAATAAACTACAACTTAGGAGCATTTATGTTAGGTAGATTGCCCACTGGGGACTGGGTGGACTTTTGGCCTGGAACCCCTACAGATTTTGTTTTTTGTGTTCTTTTTTCATTGGTCACCTGACCTTATCGGTGGACTGTCATTTAGAAACTTATAAAAATATATATATATTTAAGGACAATACTTCTCTTAATTCTATATCTTTTCTTTTCTCCTACCTGTGGTAAGTGGGAATTCAGTTTTTGTCCATTCCTCTTATTTACCGTGCATGATGATATCCTTTGAAGGGATTGCCCACCCACTCATACATACCGTTCTTTGCTCTCTGTAGACAGCTTCCTTGGCTGAGGAGATTGGGCTTCTGATTGAGAGCTCTGGGAATCTCTCCTAAGCAAAAGACAAGTGCACTAATGAATATTGAGGGGTATTCATAATGGTGCTGTATAATATAATAATATAAGGTATTTATAGACTAGATCAAATGCAGAAATACACTTACCCAGTAACCTAGTTAAATATTAGATACATTCAGCACTAACTTAACTGTAAGCTCTGTTCATAAGCATTTATGTCATAACTAGCAGTGTTACCTGGCTTCACCCAGGAAATTCTGTAAGACAATTGATGTCAGTTGTAGTGCCATTGGTTAATTGGGTGCTTCAGAAGTATTAAGCACTTTTTGTATACAAAATTTGTAGTTTTCAGTTTGGTGTAGTCATTAAGGCTTTGACTTTAAATCCTGAGGTTGTGGATTAAAATCCCACTACTGACACCATGTGACCATAAGCAAATCAATTTACCTCCCTGTGTTTCAAATGGAAACACAAAAGAAATGTAACTAGGTGTACCTCAGACTAGTTATCCCCCACGGAAGTAAAACAAGACAGTGAGGAAGACCCTGCCCGGCTCCCTATTCCTGATGTCACGCTTCCCCCTCCCCTCAGCCCGCAGCCTCTGTCTTGGATTAGCGTGAATATATCACTCCTACAAGTGAACTATGATTCTTAGCGCGATGAGAGAAGACACAAAATCAACCGGAATGTTCAAGCAAATTCTAACAAAAAAGCCCGATCTAAATCTGTTAAGTAGTTCTCTCATTCGCTAGGTAAGCGGGGATAAGGAACGCCCTAAAGCTGATGTGTGAGTAAGGAGGGATCCGTCCCCCTCCCCTTGGCCCGCTGTGTCTCTCTTGGATTTACACAAATGACTCGGTACCGCAAGCAAACTATGATACTTACCGTGATGAGAGAGAGTCACAAAATCAACCGGAATGTTCAAGCAAATTATAGAAGAAAGCCCGATGTAAATCCAATAAGTAGTTCTCTCGTTCACTAGGTAACCGGGGTAAGGAACGCCCTGAGGCTGGCGTGTGAGTGAGGAGGAATCCGCTCCCCTCCCCTCGGCCCGCTGCGTCTCTCTTGTATTTGCGCAAATAAATCCGTACTGCAAGCAAACTATGATACTTAGTGCAATGAGAGAGAGAGGTCACAAAATCAACCGGAATGTTCAAGCAAATTATAGTTAAACACAAAAATCTAAATCTGTTCTCTCGTGAAAAGTGGACAGGCAGACAGATTATATATATATATATATATATATATACAGTGGTGTGAAAAACTATTTGCCCCCTTCCTGATTTCTTATTCTTTTGCATGTTTGTCACACAAAATGTTTCTGATCATCAAACACATTTAACCATTAGTCAAATATAACACAAGTAAACGCAAAATGCAGTTTTTAAATGATGGTTTTTATTATTTAGGAGAAAAAAATCCAAACCTACATGGCCCTGTGTGAAAAAGTAATTGCCCCTTGTTAAAAAATCACCTAACTGTGGTGTATCACACCTGAGTTCAATTTCCGTAGCCACCCCCAGGCCTGATTACTGCCACACCTGTTTCAATCAAGAAATCACTTAAATAGGAGCTGCCTGACACAGAGAAGTAGACCAAAAGCACCTCAAAAGCTAGACATCATGCCAAGATCCAAAGAAATTCAGGAACAAATGAGAACAGAAGTAATTGAGATCTATCAGTCTGGTAAAGGTTATAAAGCCATTTCTAAAGCTTTGGGACTCCAGCGAACCACAGTGAGAGCCATTATCCACAAATGGCAAAAAACATGGAACAGTGGTGAACCTTCCCAGGAGTGGCCGGCCGACCAAAATTACCCCAAGAGCGCAGAGACGACTCACCCGAGAGGTCACAAAAGACCCCAGGACAACGTCTAAAGAACTGCAGGCCTCACTTGCCTCAATTAAGGTCAGTGTTCACGACTCCACCATAAGAGAGAGACTGGGCAAAACGGCCTGCATGGCAGATTTCCAAGACGCAAACCACTGTTAAGCAAAAAGAACATTAGGGCTCGTCTCAATTTTGCTAAGAAACATCTAAATGATTGCCAAGACTTTTGGGAAAATACCTTGTGGACTGATGAGACAAAAGTTGAACTTTTTGGAAGGCAAATGTCCCGTTACATCTGGCGTAAAAGGAACACAGCATTTCAGAAAAAGAACATCATACCAACAGTAAAATATGGTGGTGGTAGTGTGATGGTCTGGGGTTGTTTTGCTGCTTCAGGACCTGGAAGGCTTGCTGTGATAGATGGAACCATGAATTCTACTGTCTACCAAAAAATCCTGAAGGAGAATGTCCGGCCATCTGTTCATCAACTCAAGCTGAAGTGATCTTGGGTGCTGCAACAGGACAATGACCCAAAACACACCAGCAAATCCACCTCTGAATGGCTGAAGAAAAACAAAATAAGGACTTTGGAGTGGCCTAGTCAGTCCTGACCTGAATCCAATTGAGATGCTATGGCATGACCTTAAAAAGGCGGTTCATGCTAGAAAACCCTCAAATAAAGCTGAATTACAACAATTCTGCAAAGATGAGTGGGCCAAAATTCCTTCAGAGCTGTAAAGACTCATTGCAAGTTATTGCAAACGCTTGATTGCAGTTATTGCTGCTAAGGGTGGCCCAACCAGTTATTAGGTTCAGGGGGCAATTCCTTTTTCACACGGGCCATGTAGGTTTGGATTTTTTTTCTCCCTAAATAATAAAAACCATCATTTAAAAACTGCATTTTGTGTTGTGTGGTTAAATGTGTTTGATGATCAGAAACATTTTGTGTGACAAACATGCAAAAGAATAAGAAATCAGGAAGGGGGCAAATAGTTTTTCACACCACTGTATATATATATATATATATATAGAGAGAGAGAGAGCGAGAGATGTTGTAAGTTGCCTTGGATAATGGCCTCAGTGAAATAAATAATAATGATATTATTAGGCCACTGGATCGCCTTACTCTTGAACTTGCCATAATATTTTCTAAGCCCACTTAATCCTGAGTAGGGTCATGGGGTACATGCTACATTAGATCAGTTCCTGCTTTTCCTAGTGACATTGGATTTTGTTGATGGTCATTACAAAACACAATTTTACAGAGAAGTGTATTCTTTTGAATTGAAATGTGAAATTGGAATTGATATTATTATCATTGTTAGATGTTTTCGATTTTCATTTGCTTACATCGTTCACTCAAGTACAGTATTTGTTTTTGTGTTTTGATTTAGCTGCATGTAGTCCCCCTCTAATGTGCCCAGATGTGAATGTATATGCAAAGTAGTACTTGAAGTGGATATACATACAGTAAGGGCCGGTACCCTTTGTGTTACATGATTTATTAACATGAACAGCACAGAGCAGTACGGCACAATTTCTTTAGCTTCCCCATTAGAAATTCAAGTGTCACAATCTAAGACTGCTGCTGGGATGTTGTGTAAGGTAAGCATTGAGATTGAAGAGAGATTGGAAAGAATGTCCCCTTTAGAGTTACCAACAGTACATCTGGGGTCTTGAGGTAAACAGAGTGGAATGGATAACATTGATAAGAGGTGGTATGCATCTAAGAGCGCCTGTGATCAAAAGCAAAAAAAAGAAATAAAAAAATAGGGAAGTAGTGGCCCACTTCAATTGTTGAGCTGTGCTGGCTGAATATCTTGTGCCCATCAACAACAGACATAAGGAAAATGGCTCACAAATGGATGAAAGAGAAGTCATTTCTGGGTAAAAGTGCAATAATGGTTGAAAAACCTGGACTGGAACCACTGAAAGCAGACATACACTTCCAAAAGATGCTTATCATGTGTGATGCAGAAAAGCAGAATAGATTTGTTTTACTGTCCTGTGTAACTTATGTAGGAAAATACTTTTTATTAGTTTAAATGTATGTGTCTGTTTAGGACATAAGACCAATTCCGCTGAAAGTATGTACAGTATATACATTCAAGGGAGATCACTAGGCCCATCATTGTAAAGAATATTTGAATTAAACACACGGTGCTGGGTGACACAGGACTGGAATGTTTTACTGCTCTCCGCTCAGCATCCTGGATTTGAATCTCATGCCCCGACATTGCCCAGGTAGAGTTTGCACAGTTTGCATTAGGGCTTTCTTTTCATATCCCTATAGACATGTTGTTTAGGCTGAGTGGTGATTCCAAATTGGCTCAAGTGTGAGTGTAGATGTGAGTGCTGCTAGGCTTGCTGGTAGACTTGGAATCAGGGTTGCCATCTGCATTGCACACATTGCTACTAGGAGAGGCTCTGTTTTGAATTAAGGGGGCTTGATAATGATATGATACCTGATGGTTGGGAGACAAAGTCAGAGGGGCGAGATTGCGTTGATTTGATGAGAGATGCTGGGTATATTGGGAGAAGGATGTTAAAGATAGAGCTGTCAGGCAAAAGGAAAAGAGGAAGACCTAAGCGGAATTTTATGGATGTGGTGAGACAGGACATGCAGGTGATGGGTGTGACAGAACAAGATGCAGAACACAGGAAGATATGGAGAAAGATGATCTGCTGTGGCAACCTCTAACAGCAGCAGTCAAAAGAAGTAGAAGAAGTAACAGTACTAGCTGTGCTGCCTGACTAGGACAGGTTTAAATCTAAGTAATCAACACAGACTTCAATGTTAACAATTGCAGTGCACCACATATTGGAATACATTTTGTAATTCATGTAGCCATAAAATGCATTGCATGTGTCATTCCAACAGATGGCGCATCACAAACGTTTGTAGTAATAAAATGCATTATTACAAATGTTTGGGATGTGTCATCATCTGTGTCATTACCTGTTGGAATGACAGAAGCATAGTAACTAGACGGACACACAGATACTTGTCCATTTTTAAAGGTGGATTCTATATAAGCTAATCACTTTATCCTCCTTTTCTAGGCCAGGGGTGTAAATTTTATAGTTAGTAGTGTTTTTTTGTACTTTTATTAAGGTTTAGATTGTAATTTTTCTTTTCTTTGTAAGATTGTAGATATATGCATAACTGATGCTGATAAGTAAACCTCTGGTCAATCCTACCATTTAAACCACCTTATCAATCTGTTTTTCTGTTACCGGATTGTGAGGCGCTGAATCACACCTTAAAAGCTGTGGGCTCATGGCAGGAAAAACACTGGGAGTTCAACTAATGCAATGGGATGGAAGAAAATGCTTAGAAACACAACAGGAATATTCACTTAAAACATTTTATGCAGAACTCAAAATGTGCAAAGTGCATTATAAAACATACTCAAAGGAAAAAAAATAAACCTGCTACATCCTGCAATAAAAAAATAAACCTGCTACATCCTTAAGTAGTATTCAATTCAATGTTACGTGCGCCAGTAGCCATAATAGAGCATCAGAGATAAAGGTCTAAGTTTAAAGCCAGGGTCAGAAGGATAGGCAGGGGTTTGGCAGAGTTCGAAACATGGGTACATCAAATGCCTATTAAGCAAAAGCAAACTAGTTCCAAAAATCATTTTTAAAATATAAAAGTATAGCAAAAACTTGTCAAAACCCTAATATGTCTTTCAAAGCAACAAATACTGTAAGTTTTTTTTTGCAAAATCTTGCTTTTGAAAATTCAAAGTTCAGACATCTCCCTGAAGATGCTACTGTTGTGGTCTGCCCTGAGCCTAACCCTGAGGTTTTATTTATTTCTCACGTTTTATTTTACTTTTTGTTCTGTTCTGTCATGTTTTGTCTTACTTTTATCTGTGCAGAATGTTTTATATTTGTGCCTTACCTCCACCTAGTTACTTTTCTTAGCTGTATTAACTCTCTAATATATGTAGCCAATGATGTCTTCTTGATTGGATATGGAGTGAGACCTTTACGTAGCTAAGGTGCTGTCTTTAGGCTTTATGTAGGAACTGATGGGCGCCTCTTGCCACTGTCTAATTGCGGTGGCATTAACCTTGTGTAAGTGTTTGTCTGCTCTCTTTTGCCCCTGGTATTGTTAATAGTTTTGTGGTTTTTCACCACAAGATATTTTAGTCCTGTTCCTTTAAGTTGTTGAATACAGTAATCCCTCGCTATATCGCGCTTCGACTTTCGTGGCTTCACTCCATCGCAGATTTTAAATGTAAGCATATCTAAATATATATAATGGATTTTTCGCTGATTCGCGGATTTCTGCAGACAATGGGTCTTTTAATTTATGGTACATGCTTCCTCAGTTTGTTTGCCCAGTTGATTTCATACAAGGGACGCTATTGGCGGATGGCTTAGAAGCTACCCAATCAGAGCATGTATTACATATTAACTAAAACTCCTCAATGATATACGATGTGCTTCCCCGAGAGGATTGTTTGCTTTTCTCTGTCTTTCTCTGACATTCTCTGCGCCTGACGGAGGGTGTGTGAGCAGAGGGGCTGTTTGCCTAGAAGATATGGACGCTACTCTAAGAAATGCCGCTTTATCGCGGTGGCCCAAAAGCACGTATTGATTTTTTGATTGTTTGCTTTAATCTCGCTCTCTCTCTGACGTTCTCTGCTCCTGACGGAGGGGGTGTGAGCAGAGGGGCTGTTTGCACAGAGGCTGTTTGTTTAGAAGATACGGAGGCTACTCTTAAAAAATGCTGAAAGATTACCTTCACATTGCTCCCTTCTTTGCGGCTGCTTTATCGCGGTGCTCATACTTAAAAGCCCAACAGCACGTATTGATTTTTTGATTGTTTGTTTTTCTGTCACGCTCTCTCTATCTCTCGGACATTCTCTGCTCCCGACGGTGCTTGTTTGAAGAGAAGATATGTTTGCATTCTTGTAATTGTGAGAAAGAACTGTCATCTCTGTTTTGTCATGGAGCACAGTTTAAACTTTTGACTAAAGGGTGTTACGTCATGTCTAGAGGGCTCTAATAATGTTAACAGGGTGGGAGAGTTTATAAGGGCTTAAAATATTTAAAAATAACCATACAAACATATGGTTTCTACTTCGCGGATTTTCACCTATCGCGGGGGGGTCTGGAACGCAACCCCCGCGATCGAGGAGGGATTACTGTATTTTGTATTTTGTATTAAGGATCTGGTTTTTGGATTGTGGCTTCTCACTTATGACTTGAAAAGGTTGCTTGGTAATAAAGCCAGGCAAACATCGTACAGTTACCAAGTTAGCAATATGTCTATTGAACAACAGAAAAAGTTTACTGGTAGCTTGACATTAGTCTCCAGAGTCTGCAAATTGTTAACTTACCGATGTGTTTTTATTTTAATTTTTCTTTTTTCACTTAGTTTTATCTTAGCAGCAGAAAATACCTGATATATTGAAAATTATTTGGTGCCAAAATAATGTTTTTAAAGTTTTTCTCTTTCTCTCTCAAAATAGTTTAATTAAGAATGATATTCTCTATGTTTTTAATATGTGACGTGCCATACACTGATGGTTAGCAGGTAAACTTGTACGTATTGACACTACATTCTTTCTCTATTTATATTTATTGTCACATACGTGCACATGGGAGGCAGCTAAATGGCCCAAAAGAAGGTAATTCCCAATTAGATCATGGGGTGGCAGAGTACATTAATCCTTTCTCTTATCTCCCCACAGAACAAATGCAGGAAATTCTGCCTGGTTCCACCCCAGTAGACGTCTTCCAAGAAGTTGCAACCAGATGACCTCATTTCTGGTTCCAGTCCCAAGATCCCTCCTCTTCCTGCCATTCCACTATATATCCACCATGTTTAGTAACCTGGGCAGTTCTGTTTTGGACTCTTGTCTGTAAAAACCATTTTCTCTATCACTTTTCAAATTTTGCAGCCAATTTTCAAGTATACGGGAGGCTGACCCAAACCTCTTTGTGTGTCAAGACTTGATTATTTATCACTATATCCCTGGGCTAGGCTCCCCACATGGACACTCTGGGGGAGCTGTCGGGATTAGTAATCCCTACTTTATGGGGCTTCTGTTTGACCCGGAAGCGCTTCCAGCAGGCTATGCCCTTGCACCGGAAGTACTCCTGCATTCAGCATAAAAGAAGCCATTTGACTTCATCCAGGCCAGTTGGAGTCAGATGTAAAGGAAGGACAAAGCTTCCCTGAGAGGTGTGGAGGAGAAGAAAGAAAGAGAGGGCGAGAAAGAATTGTATTATTTGTAAATTAAAAGCCGTCTTTATAAGGTATTTAAACAAATAAACCTTCGTCCTGTACCAAGAATGGAGTCTGTGCAGTTGTGTGTGGAGTTTGGGGTGCTGCAAGGCCCTCTAGTGGTCACAATTTATAAATTGCTGATAATCTCAGAACTGTTTTTATGTTTTTGTCTGGCTATGCATACATGTATTGCAGGCTCTTGTACTACTTTCTTATTCAAGTTTATACTTGACAATATTAAGGTTTACTTAGTTCTAGTACTAGTTTTACCATGGTTCCCTCAGAACAGATATTTGGGGACTGAACATTGGCTTCCTCCTAACTCTACTCCTCATCAGTAAAGAAATGGTGTGATAAAATAATTTGGATTTCAACTTTCTGTTCTCTCAGGTTAAAATGTAAAGAAGGCTAACCAACTAACTCAGCAGTGGCATCTTAATAAAATTTACCTTTCTGCTTTGCAATCAACAAACAGCTTTTTGGGCAAAATAGGGCTACTGCTGGTCTTTGGTTCAGGGGAGTCCATCCTGTAAATAAAAAAAGGAGCTTTAATAAAACAGAAAGTAAGGGGAAATAGTTAGTTGGATAATAAAATGCAATACAATGCTTTATAGACTAGCAGACTAAAAGACATACAAGCATACATTCACAATCCATTTCAGGGTGGCCTACACTGGCAGCACAGGGCACAAGACTGGAATGCCAGTCTACCTTAGGGCACACACACACACACACACACACACACACACACACACACACACTGGGCCCAGTTTGGATTTGCTAATCCAGCCGGTGTCTGGAGACGGCAGATGAGCACAGGATTAGCACTTAAGGTAGCAGATCCATACAACAGAGTCCAGCTGCAGTCAGGACAGTTTTAGGCCTCGGACAGATTCAGCGACCTAAGGCATTCTGAGGTCCGTAAGACGACGACGCCCTTGTTTAGCTGCATCTCTTTTGACTCCGCCCACTTTCCACGCCTCCACCCCACCCCCTTGTTAGCGGTACACGTTTGTGCTAAATGTACTATTATAGTAATGGTGACAAACTGAACGTGTGTGCAAAAAAATATTTATTATTAATAAAAAAGCTTCACCAGGATAAACTGTCATGCTAATGTAATAAACGTCTCTTTGCAAAGCTGCTCGGCTAACAGAGATGGTCTTAGCTGGGCAACTCAGAAGACTACTTTATACCTCTTCGTGCTTCTGAGGGCGAGTGCGTCATTCTAATATTAACATTTTGTACACCAGTAATAATACAGTCAGTCAGTCAGTCATTTTCCAACCCGGTATATCCTAACACAGGGTCACGGGGGTCTGCTGGAGCCAATCCCAGCCAGCACAGGGCGCAAGGCAGTAAACAAACCCTGGGCAGGGCGCCAGCCCACCGCAGTAATAATATAGTAATAATGATATAACACATAGAGGACCACTAAGACAGAACTCTAAAGAGCTCCTAGACATCTGGCATGTAGTACTACATATTTTGAGTGTTTACACAAATTATATGATTTATTCAATTCAGAGTCTATAAGAATATGTAGTGTTAATCGTAACTAAGTGCAGCAAATCCTTTTTTCTTCTTGGTCTTCTTCCTTAGCATTTCCCATTTTTTTACGGGGTCAGCCTTCTGATTACCAGTGTAGATCCTTAGCCACCGAGCCACTACTCTATTGAGTTGCAACATACTGTATAACTAATGTATTAAAAAGTGCAGTTTCATGAATGAGACATGGAAAACGCAGATGTAAAACGTATACTATAAAATACAAAATGTAAAGACTTTTTGTTCATTTTGTTTCTAATATATGACACCAAAACAACTGCTTCGGATGCAGAACTGAAAGACTGCGATAGTTTAAAAGTTTAATAAATGCTGAATCCAAATTTGAGTGCAGGAACTAAAGGGAATTGAAATCGTCATGAGGCGTCAGTTCACCGGCGACACAGGGGAGTAGTGACTCCAGAAGGGGATGTCAGTTTATGGACCTCATAGTGCTCGGATCTGTCCGAGGCCTAAAACTGGCCCAACTGCAGCTGGACACGTCTCAATCTATAAGGCTAAACAGCGTGCCACTAGGATAAAAAAAAAATTGGGAAACATTTTTAAAGGTTGTATACGTTTGCATGAATGTGTTATTTTTTATCTATCAAATAAAAATATAAAGTGCATCACAAGCAAAAAGAGAGCAAATGGTGAATCATTTTGGTATCTCATAAAAAAGTAAAAGAAAATGTCAATTTTTTTAAAGAAATTAAATACCATATGGCAAACATTCTACAATTCTACAAGCTTTTTCCAATGTTTACTTCCATGTAAATGTAAATGTAGTGACAGGTTCCAAAATTCATTATCGAGTTAAGTTCAGATTTTGATTCTATGATCAAAACGTTGAGAAAAGTTGATTGTCTCTGTGTGTCAGTGAAAACTTTTGTACCACGATAATATTGGAAAAAACTGAGCTATGTTCTTCAGAGCAGTTGCATCGTTTTGTCTTTTTTACAGGTTCCGACTTATTGTTTTTGATCCACTTTGGTGCAGTTCATATTCCCACATCCTCCACGAACAATTTGGTTTGTTACCAATGGAAAAATGCCACAGAAATCATTTCATTTAACCATTAGTTTTGCAGTCTGCTCTGCTTAATCATAGGACCAGGCAAAATTTTTGCACAGATAGTTTTGGAGATACATTATTTATTTAAATTTTACATGTATGCTCACACTGAGGCACACACACTCTCCACACTCAAAGAATTATGTAAGTGAAGATAGCTGACGGCTCTGACGCACTCAGGGAATTAAACCTTTTAGTCTCAAGTAGAGGAAACCATATGAGGACCTAATCCAAGTCTTCAAAATCAAGGAAATCCAGCAGAATTCTTTCAACTTAAGGAGGAATCACATAATTGAGGACTATCAATGGAAATTATGGGGAAGTGCATTTAAAACAAAAGCCTGGAGGCACTTTTTAACGCAAAGACTTGTGGGAATCTGGAACAAACTACTGAGACATGGAGTTGAAGTAGAAACCTTGCCAACCTTTAAGAAGAATCTAAATGTCTAATTAGGACAGCTCAGCTACCAGCTTAACAAACGGGCTCGATGGACTAGATGGTCTCCTCTCTTTTGTCAAATTTCTTATGTTGTTATGGCTTGTTTGGCCAACCAGAGCAGGGTTATCAGGTGCTTGAAATATGTATAGCCCAAGGACAGCTTAAAAATTGCAAATTTGCCCAGAAAATTAGCTCAGTGCCTAAGGTAGATAAACTGACACACCAGAAAAGGGGGGCACTGTCAGAGTAAGAGGGTCAGGTACATACCATCAAAGCATAAGGGGGTGGAGGGGTCTCCTCAAAGATACGTCTGAGTGATAGAATGGGTACATACCATCACACAATTTAAAAAAAAAACAAGTATGAATAGCAGGAGAAGGTGGACCAGATGGATAAAGAACATGGAGGTGGTTGTAATATGAAAAATAGCAATGTTTTTAAAAAAGGGTCCTAAACAAACACAACCCGTGAAAGTCCAATTTTTCCCACAGACGATGCCCAATTGGGCAAGAAAACAATGAACCGGACAACACGATACCAGAACTTCTGCTGGATGTCAAATAGAAAGAAATGAACACACAAACACACACCTAGATCTGTAAAGGTCAAAGTGCACAGAGGCATTAAGACCCCCTGTACCAAACTATCTATGTAGCTTGTTTACTTCATTTTAATCAATTTGGTTTTTAGTTTCAAATTTCCTGTTCATTATACTCTCCATTTATTTGTGTACATAATAAAATTTAAAATACTTAATTCTATATCATTGTAGAGTACAGTTGGTTGCATTATATTGCAACATCTTCCACTGAGCGATTTTCTGCAGTATCACTTAAGTGAAATAGGTGTGAAAGTACTGCATGAACCATTCCATATTAACTGTTCATTTTATGTTAGCTCTGTTTTTCTTATTTGCAATGGTGATGGACAGGTTAACAGATGAGATTAGACAGGAGTTCCCATGGACCATGATGTTTGCTGATGACATTGTGATCTGTAGGGAGAGTAGGGAGTGGGTTGAGGAGACCCTGGAGAGGTGGAGATATGCTCTAGAGAGGAGAGGAATGAAGGTCAGCAGGAAGAACACAGAATACAAGTGTGTGTGAATGAGAGGGAGGTCAGAGGAATGGTGATGGTGGATGAGTTTAAATTCTTGGGATCAACAGTACAGAGTAACGGATATTGTGGAAGAGAAGTGAAGAAGAGAGTACAGGAAGGGGGGAATTGGTGGAGATGAATGTCAGGAGTGATTTGTGACAAACGGGCATCAGCATGAGTGAAAGGGAAGGTCTACAGGACGGTAGTGAGACCAGCTATGTTATATGGGTTGGAGACGGTGGCACTGACTAGAAAGCTGGAGACAGAGCTGGAGGTGGCAGAGTTAAACATGCTAAGATTTGCATTGGGTATGACAAGGATGGACAGGACTAGAAAGGTGGACATTAGAAGGTCAGCTCAGGTTGAACGGTTGGGAGACAACGTCAGAGAGGCGAAATTACATTGGTTTGGACATGTGCAGAGAAGAGATGCTGGGTATATTGGGAGAAGGATGCTAAGGATAGAGCTGCCAGGGAAGAGGAAAAGAGGAATCCTAAGCGAAGGTTTGTGGATGTGGTGGGAGAGGACATGCAGGTGATGGGTGTAACAGAACAAGATGCAGAGGACAGAAACATATGGAAGAAGATGATCCGCTGTGGCTACCCCTAATGGGAGCAGCCGAAAGAAGAAGAAGAAGAAGAATGTTAGCTCTGTTTTTGGACTGGTTTTGTCTTTTTTGAATTGTCATTTTATGATTTTTTTTAAACATTAGAATGTTGGTGTAAGAGCCAATCTTAGAAAGTTAAACTCATTTTAATAGGGGCTCAATTTGAACGGAATATAATTTTCTTTCATAGCCATTGACAATGATATGGTCTTCTACCCCTGTAAGTTAATATGAGACAGAACTTTCTTTCTATATCTGAGAGACGGTGTGTTAATTGAGTCAATTGTTATGTAGAATAGTGCTAGCAGGAACTGAAATAGCCATTTACAGCATGATGATGGGATAGGCATACAGTTTTCTGACAGTTTAGAAATGATTCAACTGTATAAGCAAACTTAAAGAATTGAAACAAGATAAATAAGCTTTAAACAGAACTTTTCTTAAAAACTTTTCCTTGTTATATCCATTTTTTCTCTATTTTTGTGTCAACTGTTTTACTCTGAATTTTTACTAAAGGTTTTTAAAATGAAGATATTTTGTCTGTGGAATCATTTCAACACATCAAGCTTTTGCCAGAATATCATGAAGCAAACTGAAGCTGCAGAACTTTGGTAATTTTAGGGAAAATGCAGCTACACTTGGAATCAGGGAATTATTTTCCTACAGCTCACAGGATCATCCACTGACTAAAGATCATGGAGCTACGCTCTTTCCAGTTAACTCATGCATAAATACTCATCCCAGGAAGTCAAGAGTCATTTGACCACCTGAACTTGCTGAGGATGTTTGCTTGTCTCATTATTTTTCTTTTTGCCAATTTCAGTAAAATGTTTTCCACATTGGATCCCCAGTCATCTTCATCTTCTTTTTTTTTTTACACAGGATTAATTCACACCGTTAACCTTCAACACTGACACTTACTTTTCTGCCTTGGTGTCCAAAGACAGCCTCCTGGAGCTGGAACTGGATTTGCTATCAGAAGATTCCTTTCTACAGAAGAAGAAATAAATACCACATTGTAAAAATAATGTAACAACATGTCCTAAATCCTTTACAAAATGTCTCAGAAGCTGTGCTGATTGGTCAGACATGCAAATAAAAGTGCAAATAAGAGCTCAGCACAGTAGCCAAGGCCTTGTTACTCTGCATGCATGGACTGATAGATTATACATATGGCTCACTTTAACCAGGGCCTCTGTTGGCTTCATGATATTCACATTATGCAAAGTAGAAATATTTTTCTGTTCCTCAGGAATTCCATGCAACAACATAAAAAATGCAGTTATGTACTTTAATAACTTCTTGTCTGTCATGGTGCTGGAAAGTGATGATGTGTTGCATGTTGGTCAGACAAGCAGGTAAGAATTCCAGTGTACCCTGTATATGTCACAGCACTATTTATTATTACTACAATTACGATGCAAGCAATTGAGTTGAAATAAATACATAAATAAAATAAGACTTTCACCAGGGCTTCAGCTAACCAACGCAAACATAAAAGGATGGGTTTTAGTGACAATTAAGGGTTGTCACAGACGGCCGGGACACCTCTTCACTGAGAGGACCGGGGTAGCAAGCGTGGGCAGAACAGTACCTCCCCCAGGACATTAAATAGCAGCCCACATGAGTTGCAGTGGAGCCTCGGATTCCCGCAGGGTTTCATGGGAGTTGGAGTTATCTACAGCCCTGGTGTGGTCTGGGGGTGCTGCAAAAGCTGCTGAGCCCTCTTGGGTGGGTTTTCCACCACACCCGGAGCACCTGGAACACTTCCAGGGGTGTTATAAAAGGAGGTAGCAGTCACCACTCCAGAAGCGAGAGTCGAGAAGATGGAGACAAAGCTTGCCGAGGAGGAGTGGAGGAGAAAGAATAAGAAACAAAGAGAAAGTAAATTATTGTGTTTAGTGCTTGGACAGTGTTGTGGGCTCTTGGGGATGGGGAAGACATTCACCATGAGTGAAGAAAAATAACAAACAGCTTGTGTTTTTCTAAGTGTGCCTCCCGTGTCTGTGTCAGGTTAAGCGCTGGTATAGCACCATCAACTGTCACAGGGTCTGTCTAACTGTAGATTTCCAGAGCTCTGCAATACAGGAGAGCCACTGAACATGCAATTGGATTGGACGTTTATGTCACAGGATTTACACAGCAAACACCCAGCACTACAATACACCAACTTCAAGACACGTCTACTCGACGGCCATGATGTCACATGACAGAACAGGACTACTAGTCGAAAGAATGTCAAACCTGATGACTGCAGTTGCTATTCTCCTGTCCAGTTCACATCAATTTACAAGACTAGAAATCACTGACGATGTCAAATTATGTGACTGCACGACAACTTTGCAGCACTGTTTCACATTTCTAAATCACCCCTTCTTCTGACAGCCAATAACGTGTTGCCTGACAGTGCTGGTGCCCACGAGAAGACTTTGCAGGTATGGCGAATTTATCCACAGTCTCAATCCTTCTATCTGTTTCCATTCTAACATAAAACACGAGACAACAGGCAGACAAGCCTCTGTTCTGTTTGCGACGTCTAAAATACCCATGTTGGTTATTCCTAGTTCTTTGTTGCTGCATTATATGTATTGTATTTCTGGGTGAGTGCATATTGGTTTTCAGCTTTAGCCTACACCAAGTCTGTCCCTATGACTTAAGACAGCGCACATGACAGACAAGTTTGACTGAGTCGTTGGGGATGTCAGGCTGAACAACTGGTTCAAAAAATCTGCAAATGAATGCTGCTGGAAGAATCATGTAGTGTAGCAGGGCCTTAATGTTATGAGAGCTAACGGTTTTGACATTCTGTAAGCCTTCTGAATAGCTTCTGCCTGGAAGCTGATAGTCGTTAGTCTACTAATATTCTTTATTCCTTCTCATAAGGTGTACTTTCGATTTTCGGACATCCCACTGGGTATTGAAATCTAATATTTTTACTTCCTACGTGTAATACCGTATATATTTATTGACATTAAATTTCATCTGCCACAAATCTGCTCAAGGCTGTATGCCGTCCAAGTCCCTCTGTGCTGATTTAATGGATTCACGATTATCTGCCAATCCATATAGCTTGGTATCATCTGCAAACTTAACCAGCTTGTTACTTATATTCCTAGCTAGATCATTTATATATATTAAAAATTGCAGTAGCCCTAGCAATGACCCCTGAAGGATACCACTCTTAATTTACCCTGATTCTGATAAGGGTCTCCTCATTATAATCCACTGCTTCCTGTGTCTGAGCCAAAATCTCCGCCCATCTACCCACAACACCCTGAACTCCCAGTTCTTTCAGTTTGAAAATGTCTGTTATGTCCCAGACAGACATGCAACACATTTTTCACCGTCTTTGGCCATGCCCAGCAATTTCAACTCCTCAAAATTAACTCTTTCAGGGCGGATGTTGACTTTTCGCAGCAGGGAAGGGTTGAGAGCAGTAAGCAACTGCAAATGGTGACAAAACCTGCCATTATGTTTTATTTCGACTCTCTTTTCTAGAAGGAAAGTTAGCTTCATTGGTTTGACCAAGATTCCTTGCGCTTGAGGGAGCAGTGAAGAGCAAACAAAGACAAAAATGGCATCAACATCTGGTGAGAGATCGAAGAGAAAGCACAAAGCAAACTACTCCGAGGATGATGTTTTGTATATTATCGCTGAATTGGACTCTGACCTGTTGCAAGTGATCTGGAGATCGAGATCGAAAACGAAAGTGAGGTACTGGCATTCGTTGATCGATCTCCAGCTAATCGTGGTGCCGAACAAGTTTGTGTAGATGAAGACCGCCACTCATAATAACATGAGGTACAAACTAGATAGCGTTGTGCTGTGACCGCAACTGCTGCTGTCGTCCCCAACCCCATCATGTGAAGACAGCCTGGTAGCCATCCTTCCACGCGTTCCTACCAGCCTTCATGCCGCCCGTTAGTGTCTCGAGCCATAAGAGACTATGAACTGGTGGCCACAGCACCCAGCAACTGATAATTTATGTTGATTTATGTGTGAGACCCTTGCTTTGGGTGCTTTCAGAAATTTTTTCACAGACCCTTCCTGACACTTTCCCCCATTTATTTAAACAGGATCCATTGTGCGCTTCTAAAAATGCCTTCTCTATGCCATATCATTTTCTAATCCACTTAGGCTAGGCCAGGTTTGCCGGGGGTTGGGTTGTTGGTGGGGCATGGAGTTCAATACCAGCTGGCAAAGGGCACAAGGCAGGAACAAACTCTGAACAGGATGCCAATCCATTATAGGTCGGACAAGTACAAGCTCCATGCATGGAGGACCTGCTCAAGCCCTGGTCTGTTTACTGTGAGGCACCACTACAACACCTTGTCAGTCCCTTCCCTGTGTTCACTAATATAACATTAGCAGAAAAGTAAATTACACATCATCTAAAGTGACAAGAAAATTTATATTAACCATCTCTTTTCCATATACATTGAGTGCGGCAGGACTCTATTCTTACTTCAAGAACCAACCGACCCTGAATAGGATACCAGTCCTTCACAAGGCACCATCACTTCCACAGAGCCAGTTAACGTACCCTGCATGTCAGAGGGACCTGAGGGTGAACACAGTGACTGGGCATGGACTTGGACTCAGGTCACTGGTACTGTGATACAACAACGCTAACCACTGTGCCACACACATGGCCATGGAAGTTAAATTCATCAGTAAGGAAACAAGTATCTCATTTTTTCCTTTTTTTAATTCACATAACTTTGCTGATTTGTTTCGTAAACTTTAAAATCTTTCTGAGGATAGGACTAAACCTTACCAGTCCTTGAGGTTTGCTTTAAAGTTTCATCACCTGCGATTGTACTGTGGCTATTTAAAGGATAAATGACCAGTCATGGTATCTCATCTCCACATCTTGACCTTTAATTCAAAGATTCGTTACTGATTAAAGGAAAGTTTTGACTTATCCCCCGAGACTTTAAAAAGAATGGTGGCTGCCATTTCTCCCGATGTGAAAGCCTTAAACAGCTTTGAAAGGGCAGTGGATCATCACCTAATCTCTGCTTTTCTTTTCTTGAAAAGGACATAATGAGTGTGTCAATGAACTGTGCCCAACACTGTCTCAGGGTTCCAGTGGAAAAGAGGATTTTCAATAATATTTTTTAATAATTGCACATGAATTGTTAGAAGAATCATATTTTTGCTTTAAGAATTCAAGATATACTAATAGTCACCCCACACCGCAGGCCATCGGGTGCCACCTTCTGTTTTGTTGGTCTGCTAATTTCTTCATGGCTGCCTACTTCTCATTTAGCTTCAAATGTGTGGCAGGGCTCATTACACCCATGCTTCTTACCGATGGCGTGCTGAGATCAAGTTATAGTAATGCATCAAGTGATACTCATTTTTTGGGTTCAATACATCCTCACAATAAGTGGGCTCGTTCCATCCAGCACATGGCTACACTCTTAAAAATAATGATTCCTTAACGGTACTTTACTGGGTCATGTGCTTCCTTATACAGCTATTGCTTGACAAAGAGCCATTTCATTCTGGTAACATGAAATTGGTTCTTTGTGTTTTAAAAAGATTTTTAATATACGGACAAAACAAAAATCTTTAACGCAACTATCAGGTGAGTGACAGAGCAAGAAAACGTGAACTTAGAATGTGTTGTTGTATGCAGCAAGAGTGAAAACAAGCTGTCATCATGGCTATCTGTGGAACATGTTATGGATCTAAATAAATAAATGATCTTTCTGGACGATTCATATGGATGATTAGTTTGGGAATCATTGCTCTGAAGAAACATTTTGGAACCTTTTATTTTTAAGAGTGTAGAGCAACCAAAGAGTAGCTGCTGCTTAAATATAGATTTCTGACTAGGGACTTTGGGATTCGTAGTCCCATTCCATTTGCCATCAGCCCATTACAAAAGAACATAAAGTCAGTATCATTGAAAAAATCTTTATACATATTCCATGGGTGCCGATTCCAGAACCTTCTCTGTATCAACAGGAGAATTGCTTCACCAGTTCAGTTTGTCCTCACTAAGACAAACATAACCAGAGGTGAAATCAAAATGTGATCCTGCAAGAACAAACTCTATGGGATGGGCCACTGAATCAGATCCACCTTCTCAGAACAAGTCCTTTACTCCCAGCTGAGCTAACGTCAGACATATCAGGGTGGCCAGAGTATTTCCCAAAAGATAAGTGGGCACACCTATGTGGATGATAAACATATGTTAATGCATGCAGTGTTCAATTCCTGGTAACCCTGGAACAGGGGCTTGACCGACTAAATGACTCTGTGGAACTTAGCCAATATTTAAATGCATCTATCTTGGTCCTTCAGTTGTATACTTTTGTACACGTCTGCAGTTCTTTGTGATGGTACTCATCATAAAAAAATGTTACATAAGAGAAAAGCTGTGTGCTTGTGTTCAGTGTTTCAAGCAGATCACTAACGGTGATAGCCATACATGATCAAGCACATGCACTACCAAACCGTTTCTTTCATTTCCTAACCTTTCCTTTTTGGTACTGGGGAGTTTTGAAGACAATGATTTGGAATCCACGTCTTTTCTGTAAATAAGGAATGTAAAACATCACTGAGAAAACTACAGATCTGAAGGGAGACAATCAAGATCCAAGATTTTTGACATTCATAAACGTCAATAAAACATGCAACAAGATTTCTGTTGTCCTTCCAACCTTTGCTTTTTGGTATCTGTCTGAGGACACTTTGAGGAGGACTTGGAATCATGTGACGGTTTTCTGAAACAAAACAGAACAGAAACAGATTCATTTAGAATTGTTGGGCAGAATATGAACATTTAAAGAACTCAGTTGTACCCTTTAAACTCAGCCCCATTCACATCTGTTTTTTGATAATTTGATTTACGTGGCCATAACATCATTATCTCACACTCAATATATGTGCTCCAACCCTCAGAATAAAGGTCAGGCACTTTCTCTTTCGGAATCTTTACATCTGGTTTGAATTATTTGTGTTGTACGCACATTTTGAAGAAGAATAAGATGCAAAATTCAGTAACGTTTATACCAAGAAATGTACTTTTAACAGTATTTTTACTTGCAATAAGCTTTCAAACACTACAAAAGTGTCACGGAATGCATCAAGAACACCTATATTATCAAGAAAATATATTGCAAGTAATTTTTCTAGTTTTACTGTTTTGAAAAAGTACAAAGAACAGGGTTCTTTTTCTCCTCTTTTACTTTTTTCAAATAAGTATCCATAGCATACATATCCATTATTGAACACCCATGGCCTACATATCATTTTGAAGGGCAGATCTTACTCTGTCAGAATGTATATAGTTAGAAAAGAAATGGTACTGTGTAATCAAATTACACAAGATTCAAAAACATCTTTACAAAAAAAAAGAAGCAGAAACTGGAATATAGAAGGTGGAAATCACAGAAATTGGAATGTGATGTAATTTTGAAGTTGAAACATCTCTCCCATCTCTCTATTATATAAAAAAATCCTGCGAGACGAGACTTTTTTAAAGAGATTTTTTCAAGTCCCGCGAGACAAGACTTTTGTTATGAGATTGTTTCAAGTCCCGCCCTCCTCTCAACCATATTCAAACACACACACGGTCCACTCACATCTCATTTGCGTGAATGCGTTTGACAGACACAGTTCCTGCTCTCTCAGCTCTTATAAATTTTAATGTTTTTCTCACTTTAAGTTCCCAATTAAAGAAGATATATTATATCCAAATCTTATTAATGAATTTCATCCTGAAGGGTTATCAACAGAAGAAATGAGTACACGGGCAATCCTAGCACCAAGAAACGAAGTCAAACGAATTAACACGAAAACTGTCGATCGGTTACACGGCAAATTAGTTAAATGCGTATCAATAGACTATAGAACAGTTGGTGGTGATTGTGCAGAAGATGAAAACATCAACTTACAATATTCTGAAGAATATCTACAACCATTAACACTGTCTGGTCATCGACCACCCGAATTACTGTTGAAAGAAGGATGTATCCAAGAAAAGTAATGTAGTACATCTTCCGCAGATAACATTAGACAACAAAGGAGATCTTGATATGTCATTCGCGTTAAAATGTTAACCATTTCCCATTATAATTGCTTTTGCAAAGACAATTAATAAATCACAAAGACAAATATTTGAAAAACTATTATTTATTTATTAGAGGGAAAGAAACAAAATTCTCTCACGGGAAGTTATACGTTGCACTGTCACGATGTAAGTCCAAACACAGAATCAAAATTCAATGCGATATTGACGAAAATTTAATTAAAAAAAATGTTTACTGAAATTTTACAGTTTTACAAAATTACTTTCAAATTATTACATTTTGCTATTTTTTACTATGGTTAATTACTTGCTGTAATGTAAAATAGTTAGTTTTATGATGCATATGTAACAATTCCAATGAAAATAAAAATCTGTTTAAAATTGTACATCTGCTTCCCCATACACAAGCAGCAGAACCGCAAAGAGGCTAGCGCGTAGCACAGGCCCAGGGGTTGACGAGCGAGGCAAGCAGGGGGCAAAGCCCCCTAGTTTATTAGATAATAATCGATGCGTCAAATTGTACACAATTAAATCACGAAAGCCATGTTTTTGGGTTTGGAGGCTGGTGTTCCTGTGACAGAGCAATTCGGATATCTTTGACAGAAGAACATTGCAACATGGTATTGGGTATACAATACAGCATTTTAACAGCAAATACACTACATAAATTACAGCAATGAGGAAGTGAATGATTTTATGTAATTTTTTTTTTTTTTTAATTGTATTATTGTTCAGTCCCACCAGTGGGTCCAAAACAATCAGGCTGAGTTTAAAGGATTTAAAGGGTTAAATATCAAAGAAATTAGTAAAATATTTAACATTCAAATCTAGTTTTGGCCAATGTAGTCAAATGAGGTGTCCCCAAATCCAAACAGGATCAGAGATTCCATAAGATTAAGTAGAAGATTTTTCATTATAAACATAAGGCATGCAAGGGAGGATAAACAAATAAAGAACAAATACAAAGTACAAAGGTAAGAAGAAAGCCAATAATCTACGGTCTAAAAATGGCTTTCTAGAGAGACTAGTGCTCCCAGCTAACCCCTAGGGGTGCCTATATAGTCTGAATTCAAACCCTTTAGGCCTCCCTAACCCTATTTCACTACCAGCCAAGCTCTGCTAATATTCTTCTACCCTACTCCAAGCTCTTGGCTTGTTTTAGCCACAATCTTCAATGTTTGCAGACTCAATTACAATCTTCTTGGAAAATCTTCTTCAGGCCCAGGAGCTAATTTATCCCTTGATCCAGAGCTCCATCTAGTGGAGTATTCTGTCCTTTCAACTCAGCAGACTCCTGACTGTTAAAATCAGAGCCAAATAAAATAAAGTCCTCTGTTGTCTCCAACTGGGCTGATTCTCCAGCATCCTTTTGATAATTTGAAATGGACCAGGTATTAGTGCATAGTAAGTCAGGACGCTTATAATAATATGAAGACAGCAGGCAAATACAGAAAGGTGCTTGAAGATCACATCATCCAGAGTGCACCTGACATCCAGCTGGAGTGAGAATTCACCTTTCAGTACGACAATGACGCAAAACGTGCAGCCAAGAAAAGACTGGAGTGGCTTCAGGACAAATCCCGGAATGCCCTCAGTGGACGAGCCACTGGGTAAAATGACAAATGTGTCTACTTACAACGAACATGATGACATGTGCAGAAGTTGAAGGGGTCTGAAAACTTTCTGAAAAGTGTGGTATATTATGTGGGAAACTTCAAAGTGATCGCACTAACTTGAAGAGTTTTGGCAGAAATCATAAAAAAGTAATATTTGCAATTTTTTAATTGATTGTTTTTTAAAAGAAAGAAAGAAAAAAAAGAAAGAAAGGCTGTACTCAAAATTAACTAACTGTTCATTCTTCATGAGAACTGTCATGGGAGATCATGACTAAAGATGAAGCTTACATATGTAAGGTTTAAGCTTTTGGTGTTTTTATACTTAATCCTGCTTACAGGTACACAAGAAAATATACTTTTCTGCTAAATTGCTCCTGCAGTTCATAGAGAAAACAAGATCAAGCGACAACATTTAACACTTAAACCAAGGCTTAAAATCAATTTTTGGGTGCATTCGCATATATCTGCTTGTCTAAATGAAACAATTCTGGCACCTTCTTTAAGGATATTTGTTGTACAAGTTGCATTTTTGTTAGGATATCTCAAATACAACATTTTGGGCAAACATTTGAAATTTCAGAATCTGTGTGCCTAATTATGCATTAGTTTGCCATTTTGAATTTATCTTGAGACAGGGCACATCAGCGTGTACAGTACATTTTGCATATTTTCCTCTTTTACTCAGCTGGCAGCCACTTCTGACAGCACAATGGATTACGCACGTAAGCCACACCACCTCACTTGCCCTAATGGCTTGAGGTAAGTTAACCATAAATGTAAAAAAACACCAGAAAAATGCACAAAGTTAGTTATCTACAAATTAATGTCAGAGGAAAGGAATGTAGGAATCACTCTGTGAGAATACAGTGAACAAATATCCATCCATTACCCAACCCGCTATATCCTAACTACAGGGTCACGGGGGTCTGCTGGAGCCAATTCCAGCCAACACAGGGCGCAAGGCAGGAAACAAACCCCGGGCAGGGCGCCAGCCAACCGCAGGGAGTGAACAATTATATGCTCAGTATTTATGCTGAACTGAAAATAAACTCTTGTCTGCAATGCTTGGACAGATGTGGACCCAAAAGCGGCCTTAGGGGTGTGTGGGGGCCTGGGGCTGACCAACCCCATCCGGGGCTGGTTACGTCAAATGCTGTTACTGGTGTGTGTGGACTGTATAAACTTGCGCACAAATTTAATAAAAATAATGTTAACATTCACCGGATTTTCTCATTACAGAATTCAGCTAAATTTTTGCAAGATAATATGTGGACTTTATCAAAACATAACTGGAGAATATAACTTGACAAATCAGCTCGAAATGGACATGCAGACCTCAAAAGAGGTTGGGGCCTGGGGTGGTCGCCCCACTTGCCGTCCCCAAACACCACTCTTGTGTGGACCACATTCACCACCTTTGGGACTTGAGGCCATAATGTAAAGATACTGGCATCAACAACAATGGCAGCTGTAGCCCCTATTAACATATCAATACAACGTTGCTTTGCTCAGCTCTTGTAATCATTTCCGACTCACATGTCACCAGTTTGGTGTGCTGGTTTTGATGCAAACTGAATCAATGCTTCTGGGCCCAACTATTTATCAATTTATTTATTTTTGACAAAAAGCAAAGATGAAACTAAAATAAATGTAGTGATCCACAATACACTTGTAAATCAAAGAACAAATTTCAGATTTTTACCTTTTACTCTCATGATGGCCTGCATGCTTCTTGGGGGAATCCGAGTCCAATTTAATCTGAGAAGACTCTCGCCTACAGTACATGAGAAAATGCAGATATTATGAATATATTTCATTTTCTGGAGAACACATTAGTCAAACAAAATAAAAATAAGAAAATATATATATATATATAAATATATATGACATGCGAGTCAATAAAAAGAACAGTGCATCATTCAACCTGCTTAATCCAATTTAGGATCACAGGGGTCTAAAGCCTATTCGAGAAGCAGTGAGCACAGGACAGGAAAGAGTGCCACTCCATCACAATACTGGCCAAATAGTGTTAGCAACCAAACAATACCCAACACTACTCCAGAAATGGGGTCTGTCATTCCCTGGTGCTTCCAGGAACAATCCTGCTGCCTCTAAGAATACTCCTTTGGTAATCATTGGTGAAAAATAGTATTCATGCTTTAGGTGGAGCCCATACCTTACCTTGTCTCTTTATCCGAAGAATGAGGTGGCAGCTTGTGAGGAGCGTGCGATTCATTCCTCTTTTCTTCTTCCTCTTTGTCTTTTTCTCGTTCCTCCTTTGGTGGATGTGTTAACTCTGTAATTCAATCAGAATTCAGCTGACACTCTGGTTCGTGTTACCTGAATGAAATGTTCATTGCAAGTGTCACCAGGATAACAGCTATTTCATTTGTTATAGTTCTATCAGAAATTCCATTAAGAATTATCCCCCAACCTCTGAAATTTGCTGCTCTAAATTAAGTGAATGTGTGATTGTGCAACTGAATGTGCCCACCAACTTGCTAGTATCATATATAGGGCTCATGACCTATGGTCATCATGCTACAAGAAGAGGCTATGACCATCATACATCTTAATAAAATAATAAGCATCTGGGTGTCTGTCTGTGGGGAAGCAACTAACTGCAGAGCCGTAGAGCCATACGCCACCACAGGTCTACACCAGCAGTGCTTGATCAGCAGTTTCAGGATGAAAGTGCAGTTATATCACATTCCTAGTACACACTAACTACACTAACCTCTAACCTTAAGTTAACCCTAATCTTGGTAGTCTATACTAGACACTAACCACACTAACCTCTAACCTTAACTTCCGTCCAAAATCTGCTGGTCTATAAATGCTACTCTACACTCTCCATATTTCGTGATTTCCACCAATAAACTGTGGTCATAACCTGCAGTGATGTATGACTCTGCTGTTCTGCAGTTGGATGTTATTGTGTGTCCATCTGGCTGCTATGTCTCTGCCTTACCAACAGATGGCACCCTACAAAACATTTTCAGTAATAAATTGTATTTAGCATTCCAATAAATGGCACTGCTTTTCACAAATTCCATACCATGTAGCATATAATAGAAACATCTGGTCATTGCTTGCTGCACTGTAAACGCTAATGCTGAAGTCTACGTTGATTACTTAGAGTTAAACCCAGATGGATAGCACAGCCAGTGGCCTTATAAATCGATTAGGAAGATTTTAAACTGGTGGCTAACAATTAGGTTTCTGTACTCTATAAAAGAATGGCATGGTAGCTAATGCTGCTGTCTCATAGCTCTGGAGTCCTGGGTTTGGGCATCAGCCTGGGCAATGTCTATGTGACATCTGCACATTCACCTTTCCTTCACATGTTTGGTTATTTTTTTTTTTTCCTCCAGGTATGCTGGTTGTGTCTCCAACAACACAAAAATGTGTGTGGTAGGTTAAGTAGCAATTCTAAAATGGACCAGAGTGAGTGTGAGGGTGTCTTGCACTGGACTAGTGCCCCATCCACGGTTGGTCTTACACCCATTTCTGTTAGAATACCCACCACCCTCTCTGAGCCTGAATTTGATAAGCAGGTTTGAAACTATGGAAGATTAATTTTGGCATGGTTATATCATGTCATGATTAAAAATATATCAACCAAAAGTTTGATTGATTTCCACTATGGTATATAATGTTCATGTCCGTTTTCATATTGCATTACATTCATGTAATTCAGTTTGAGTGTCAGAACTAAAAGTAAAGCACTGAATGTAGTGTAGCACAAATGACCAATCAGTGTCAAAAGGCGGGGCAGGGGACATCAGCAGTTGTGGTAAGAGGCATTCCACTTCTAAACATTTCTGTGTTTTGTCCTTAATGTGGACTGATTAATCAAAATGGTGAAAAGTACTTTTAAGATCTCACTGAAAAAGTTTAGTCTTACGTTATTGAAATAATGTGCTATGCTTGCTTTCTATCACATTGTTCCATTCTTCTTGTGATAGTCCTGACTAATACATCAAGAAGTTTAGCAAAAGCCCATAATGTCATCTCCATCTGCAGGTATTTTAGAACATTAGAACACTCCAGACAAGAACGGGCCATTCAGCCCAACAAGGCTCGTCAGTCCTATTCACTTAATTCTCCTGAAATAACATCAAGTTGAGTTTTGAAAGCCCCTAAAGTCCTAATGTCTACCACACTACCTGGTAGCTTCTTCCAAGTGTTTATGGTTCTCTGGGTAAAGAAAACCCTCCTAAGGTCTGTGCAGAATTTACTCTTAACAAGTTTACAAATGTGTTCTTGATGAGCTCATTTTAAAATGACAGTCTCGATCCACTGCACTAATTCCCTTCATAATTTAAATACTTCAATCAGGTCTCCTCTTCATCTACTTTTGCTCAAACTGTAAAGGCTCAGCTCTTTTAATCTTTCCTCGTAACTCATCTTCTGTAGTCCTGGAATCAGCCTAGTCGCTCTCCTCTTGACTTTTCTAGCGCTGTTATGTCCTTTTTTTGTAGTCTGGAGACCAAAACTGCACACAGTACTCCAGATAAGGCCTCACCAGTGAGTTATAAAGCTTTAGCAGAACCTCCTCAGACTTGTACGCTACACATCAAGGTGCTATCTAACCTATAATTCTATTAGCCTTCTTAATGGCTTCTGAACACTATCAGGCAGTTGATTATGTCAAGTCCACTATGACTTCTTAGACTTTCTCATAAGGTGTACTCTCATTTTTCAGACCTCCCATTTTTTATTCAAACCCAACATTTTTACTTCCTACGTGCAATACACCCCATATTTAGGGGATTTGGTGTATGGACACCCTAGTTGATGACCTACATGATTGTATGCTATAAATCTTTGACTCGTTAGTTTTGGAATGCATTCTATGGATGTTACTGTAGCATTTGGAAATTCTTCTGTTTCTGCTTCTATTACTTCAGCCCTTTTGAGCAACCAGTCGACAGAGAAGAGAATGAGATCACCATTTACATCGGCAGCTTCCATCTGTTTAATGACAAGGTGAATTTGCTGCCTTGTCAATTCCCTGTTCACCATCTTTAGCACTGGATGAATACACTCATGACTGGAACACCTCGTAACCCAACGGTGGACGCACCCCGCCCCACCTTTTGACACCGATTGGTCATTTGATTCCATTCAGTTTTAGCTGATTGATGTGTGGTCATGAATCGAAATGGAATGCACTCGGAGAAGCCACTGAGTGAAATGCAATACATTTACTTTGCTTTTAGTTAGGACACCCAATCTATGGTCATGAATGAATTAAAATGCAATATGTTTTTGTGTTGCATTTTAAACTGACACATAAATTGTGGACCACAGTGAAACCAAACAATCATTTGGATCAATGTTTTTAATTACGACACGATAAAACTGGGCCAAAATGAAATGCACCATGTGCATATGCACTGTATTACAATGCAGTCAACATGTTGGATTGCACTTAATTTTGGCACAAATTTCTCTATTATAATAAAATTAACCTGTGACAAGATGAGACTGTGTGGAAGACAAGACAACACTTTTTGGAAGATTTTCTCAAGTCCTGCGAGTTGAGACCTTGGCCTTGAGATTTTTTTCAAGTCACGCACTCTTCTCAATCATATACAACCACGCACACGGTCCTCTCATCTCATTTGTGGGAATGCTTTTGACAGACACACTTTCTTCTCTCTCAGCTCTTATAAATTTTAACATTATGATCACGGAGACGCGATGCAAAATAGAATCGAAAAAGTTAAATGACCGGACGTATTGGAAATTCTACAGCCAATAATGGATACAAATCCATAAGTCCAAAAAGCATTGCACTTTACACAAAATTTATCTGAAAAACCCTCACATGCATTTATTGGTTACTTTGCAAAATAAATTATTAACTGCTGATGATGTAGATTGTTTTGTCTGTGCTGATATTCCAAACAGATAAACTTATCCTGAATTATGGTACAAAGTTATTAAACACATGTCTCACTGACCTCATTAAAAAGATTCAGTATGTTGGGACTCCAAAAATAACAAAGTGTTTAAAAAAGATCTTAAAGCTTTCATTAATTCAATAGATATGACTAAGGCTGTTTTTCCTGATTATCGATGCAGAGATAATCGTCACGAACAACACACTTATCTGGAAAGAAAGTTGTTATAATTGTGATGATCGATAATTCAATGATTGTACCGATGGTCATATTAATGTCAAGTATTGTGCATCAGTTTTAAGTACATCCATCCATCCATCCATTTTCCAACCTGCTGAATCCGAACACAGGGTCACGGGGGTCTGCTGGAGCCAATCTCAGCCAACACAGGGCACAAGGCAGGAACCAATCCTGGGCAGGGTGCCAACCCACCGCAGGACACACACAAACACACACCAAGCATACACTAGGGCCAATTTAGAATCGCCAATCCACCTAACCTGCATGTCTTTGGACTGTGGGAGGAAACCGGAGCGCCCGGAGGAAACCCACGCAGACACGGGGAGAACATGCAAACTCCACGCAGGGAAGCGAACCCAGGCCTACCACTGCGCCACCATGCCTCCCATATTAAGTACATCTACAAGTAAATTCATAAAGGGCATGACAGAGTACGTGTAACTTTATCGAAAGAACAGTCTCAGGATAAAGCTGAAGTATATTTAGACACTCGCTATGTCAGTGCAATGGAAAGCGGGTGGCATTTAATGGAATTGCCAATGCATGGTCGAAGTCATTCTGTTGAATTATTACCTAATCATTTACCAGATCAGAATATGATTCAATTTAAAGAAGGCGTAAAAGCACAAGCTTTACAGGTAGCGGAAAAAAAAAAAAAATAATTGGCTTATTTTGAACTTAATAAAAATGATGTAAATGCAAAAGCATATACGTTTTCTTTCAATTTATGATGTTTGACTATTTTTTACTATTGCTAATTACTCTCTATAATGTAAAATAGTTCTATTATGCATACTGTATGTAACAGTTCATGAAAATAACAATCTGTTTAAATTGTACATCTGCTGACCCATATGCGATCGGCAGAACCATGAAGTGGCTTGGCTGGGGGTTGGTGAGTGAAGCGAGCAGGGGGCAGAGCCCCCTAGTAATTTTTTAATAGGAAATGGGTTCATTTATATAGATAGAAAATAAAGATACATGTGTTTGAATAATTGACAATTCTAAACTGTGAGGGACTGTGGGTGTGTGTGTGCTATTGTGCCCTGTGCCCAAGGGTGTTTTATGCCTTATGCCCAGAGCTGTCGGCGGTAAGATAAAACACCACCACAGTCCTACAGATAGATAAAATAGACATTGAAAATGGATGAATTGTAATGAAGTTTCTATAATTCCTAAAGATGACTCATTTGATTTAAAACTGGTAAAACCAACTTTGCTTATTTCTTACTCACTTAAAATACATCTCTTTTCTTTTATTTTTCTTTTTAGAAAAGCTTGTGAAACCGTATCGCCTTAGGGCAGAAACATTAAAATTCATTGTTTTCAACAAACAATCAAGCATCAATAAGAAAAGGCCGCTCTGTGCTTAGAAATTAGCCTAACAAAGACCCTGACCCAAATGTCCTGCAACCATGGAAACTCAACGTACCAGTGCCACTCTAAGAGAGTCCAATGTCCACTCTTTCTAATCCACTTCTTTACAACATAAAAACAAATATGCATTTTATCTGCTGAAAATTTAGACAGCAGCATTGATTAGCATGAAAGAATAGCAGATGAAAGAAAGTGTCTGCCACTGCCTAAGACATGAAGGAAATGCCCACTACATTATTTTCTAGGTGACTCTCGATTGTAAGAAATTATAGAAGCAAAAGTGTGTGCTTGGTGTGTGGGGGTGTGTGTGTGTGTGCCCTGGGGTGGGCTGGCCCCCTGCCCGGGGTTTGTTTCCTGCCTTGCATGCTGTGTTGGCTGGGATTGGCTCCAGCAGACCCCCTTGACCCTGAAATTAGGATATAGCAGATTGGATAATGGATGGATGAAGACTGATACTTTAATAACAGCCTAAAACTAAGGTGTGAAGTGACCCAGTCATTATTGCTCCTGCCTCACACCTCCAGAGTTACAGCTTCACTGACCACTGTAAAGTTTGCATGTTCTCCCTGTGTCCATATGGGCTTTTCTCCAGATGCTCTGGTCTCCTCTCACATCCCAAAGATGTGCAGGTTAGGTTTGCTGGTACCTCTAAATGGTTCTGGGAGAGTGTGTGCTCAGTTTATCTGAGGGCGAGTGCACTGACCAAAATTGGTTGCTGCCCCTATGTCCCTTAGCATAGATTTGACCATCCAGGGCCACAGTAGGACAAAATAACATTCCAAACAAATCCATGAAAAGGTGATTGAAAAGCACAAGTCAGGGGATGGAGAAGAGAAAATATCCAAGTGACCGAATACCCTTTGGAATCAAGTTAGATAGATAGATAGATAGATAGATAGATAGATAGATAGATAGATAGATAGATAGATAGATAGATAGATAGATAGATAGATAGATAGATAGATAGATAGATAGAGAGATAGATATGAAAGGCACTATATAATAGATGGATAGAATGACATGAAATGCACTATAAGATAGATAGATAGGAAAGGCACTAGATAGATAGATAGATAGATAGATAGATAGATAGATAGATAGATAGATATAAATGAATCTTTAAGAAATAGAAAGAGTATGACAAAGCTGTAAATCTGCAAGAGCAGGCCATCCTTAAAAACTGAGTGGTTGTCCAAGAAGACTGGTGAGGAAGACCTCTGAGAACTTTGCAAGCTACAGTGACACAGATTGGTGAGACTGTGCAGACAACAGTGTGTCTCTGAGTGCTTCACCAATCACGGCTTTAAGTGAGAAAGGCAAAGAGAAAACAGGCACAGGACATCCCCCTCCAGGGGATTCATCTGTCCCTGTTGTGGAACTGGCACAGATTATTGTCCATCCCCCTTGGAGAATCACCACTGATTGTCATAAATGGGGGGAGGGGGGTGTTCCCTTTGGAAAATCACCAACTTTAATGTTTTTTGGGATTATTTTCCCCTTGCAAGTGGTGATCCATCACAAGGCATTCCACAAATTGTTTGCGACCGTTTCTCATTCTGTGCTATTGTAAGTCATGACTCAGTGTGACCCAAGTTCAGACAGTGGCAGCCATAGTTTAAGGAGCTCTGCACTGGTGCAATCGAATGAACCGCCAGAAACTGTGGGAAACCCTTGCCTTTATAGGGCAGAGGGTAGTTCCTGGGAAGAATGGCCAGGTGGTCCTGCCTCTTTAGGAACCACACATGAAAACACAAGGTGCATAACAAAGGTTGTGAGATAAAATAAAAAACAAGGAATAATGCAAAAAAAAAAACCCAACATTAACAGAAATAAATAACTCAAAAAATGAACAAAAAGAAAAAGAAGGATCTGAACCTTAGCCAAGTTTGAGCTGCATCATAAGTATGAAAGCGGGCTTTCGAAATAAATGTTGTTGTTGCTAGTAGGGAAAAAGACAAACAAATGTCTCCAGTAGTGAAAGACTCCACTTCATTTTACAAATCTACAGTGTACTAAACCTCACCTATGAGCCTCTTCCAGTTCTTGATGAGCATTTTGGCCAAGGTGATGACTTCTTCATCTGTGCAGTGCTTTCGGACTGCATTCACAGACATGCCGATCCGAGTACTCTACAAACAACAGCGAAATAAATAACCATCGTTATACATCCATGACAACAAATACAGAATAAAAGCTGGGCTTGTCAGTATATACTTTACACTATATTTCAATTCATTTAACAAGATGGCGTTTCACTAACTTCACTATAGTACTAGGGTGTATGAATGTAATGAGAAGACAAGCAAAATGACACCTTTTATGGGCTACCTGAACAGATTACAATATGCAAGCTTTTGAGGCAACTCAGGCCCCTTCTCTACAGGCCTGAGTTGCCTTGAATGTTTGCATATTGTAATCTTTTTAATTAGCCAACACAAGGTGTCATTTTGCTTGACTTCTCATTACTAACTTTACTTAAAAGTGTTTTTTGAAACAAAGAGTTTAATTTTCTGTGACTGAGCTGTGTTGCCGGATTTACTAAAGGCCTCTATTCTTTGAAGTCCTTATGGAGGAAGCAGCATTCTCAGATTCTCCTTAGAAGATGTGCCCTTCAGATTTGGTAACGATTTTCCATGTAAGTTAAAAGGAGTTTTGCTTACAACGGTGTTTAAACATGCAATAAATGAAACACACCATTCAATGAAACCCTGGGATATGCCCTTGGTTAGGCCCATACACATGAACATGTTTCTTCTTGAAGCCTCACTTAGTTGCTAAAATCTAAGACAACATTAACATTTTACTGTCTGCTCTTTAACTAAGTAAGGCTAACAATATCCACTCATGCATACGTACATTTTTAACAAGCTTTTTCATTCTCAGGTTGTGAGGACCAGAATCCTAGCAGCATTAAACACAATGGGGGAACCAACCATGGACGGACACCCTTACACTGCAGGGTATTACTACCTGACATATTATACTGCAACACTCCAATTTACAATCAATAATTCATAAACATCTTCAAAAAATATGAAGTTAACCAGAAAAAGCAGGAACATCCACTCTGATACAGGGACAGCAAGCAAACTCCACACTGACAGCGGGTGCACCGAGAACTGAATCCAAGGTGTGAAGGCAGCAGTGCTAAGTGACCACTTTACAATGGAGCCATCCAGTTAAAAACATACAACAATAAAAATAAGCTAAATGTGTACCTGTAACAGCTTTAATGTCATATTGTATCCTTTGAGCTCTTTTAAAAGATCTAGGGCCCCATCCTGCAAGTAGAAACACTGTAAATTTACATAAAAACTGAAAAGCAGAGAATATGCAGAAAAATAAAAAAACAAACCAAAACAAATATGAATGTGTAGTCTACAATTATACACTAGAGCCAGCCAAAATGAAGGTCTCTGATTGTGCTTGGAGAAGACTAGACATAACAATTATCTTGAAAGAAAAGCTAGCTGTTGTCAGTGACCCAAGAGAGCAGAAGAGCAGAAATAAACCATTTTGTGTAGCCTTACATTTTTAAATAAATGACTTACCTTCAGGATGACCCTTGTGATGGGCAGATAGATAGATAGATAGATAGATAGATAGATAGATAGATAGATAGATAGATAGATAGATAGATAGATAGATAGATAGATAGATAAATGTGAAAGGCACTATATAATAGATAGATAGATAGATAGATAGATAGATAGATAGATAGATAGATAGATAGATAGATATATAAATGTGAAAGGCACTATATAATAGATAGATAGATAGATAGATAGATAGATAGATAGATAGATAGATAGATAGATAGATAGATAGATGTGAAAGGCACTATATAATAGATAGATAGATAGATAGATAGATAGATAGATAGATAGATAGATATATAAATGTGAAAGGCACTATATAATAGATAGATAGATAGATAGATAGATAGATAGATATATAAATGTGAAAGGCACTATATAATAGGTAGATAGATAGATAGATAGATAGATAGATAGATAGATAGATAGATATATAAATGTGAAAGGCACTATATAATAGATAGATAGATAGATAGATAGATAGATAGATAGATAGATAGATAGATAGATAGATAGATAGATAGATGTGCATGCACTACGGTAGCACATTAAAGGCTCTAAACATGTAAGCAGTGCAGCAATAGAGAGGGGAGATGCACAGTTGACAAACACTTTTTCTTTTTACACACACAGAGAGGAGGATGATTTCAGGCAGGAACAATGCTATAATTTCTGGTCCAGTTATAGAAGCTCTTACCCTTTTACAGAGAGACCTAGATAAACAACTAAGGACACAGAAGCTGATGTTCACTGCCAAAACAGCAACTGATGGTGATGGAAGCACTTAAAGATAAGTTATAGTTAGACCTAGGATTAGAAATGAGTACATTAGAGGATCAGCTCAAGTTGGACGGTTGGGAGACAAAGTCAGAGAGGCAAGATTACGCTGGTTTGAACATGTGTAGAGGAGAGATACTGGGTATATTGGGAGAAGGATGTTAAAGATAGAGCTGCTAGGCAAGAAGAAAAGAGGAAGGCCTAAGAGAAGATTTATGGATGTGGTGAGAGAGGACATGCAGGTGATGGTGAAACAGAGCAAAATACAGAAGACAGGAAGATATGATAAAGTTTGATCTGCTGTGGCAACCTCTAACGGGAGCAGCCGAAAGAAGAAGAAGAAGAGTCCTAAGTTAACTTTCATTTTTGTTTCTTTTTGTTTTGTATACAGATGACAATAAACAGAGCCACAAGTTGGATTCCAAACATTTGCACTGCTCTGTGATCTTTCTTTATGATAGATAGTGTCACACGTGCGACTAGGAAGATGTTGTATGGACCAAGCAAAGGTAATTCCACGCCAGGCCAGGGGGTGGCGGGGTGCACTAAACCTTCTCTTGTTATCTCTACAGACCAGCCGCGGGAAAACCTGTCTGATTTAAAACAGATGATGTCACTTCCGGTTCCGGAGCCTAGAAGAATATCACTTCCACTTATGACTGACTAATGAAGAATCATCACTTCCAGTCCCCTTACATCACTTCCTGTCCTATCCCTTAAAGCCACCATCTTGCCAACCCTTCTTCAGTTTTGTTTTGGACTTGATATAGAGAACATCACTGTATTTTATAAAGACTCTTTTGCAGCCAGGAATAATATACAGGTGGCTGTCCCAAACCTTTTTAAGTGTATCGAGTGAATTCTTTCACAATAGATAGATAGATAGATAGATAGATAGATAGATAGATAGATAGATAGATAGATAGATAGATAGATAGATAGATAGATAGATATGAAAGGCACAATAAGATAGATAGATAGATAGATAGATAGATAGATAGATAGATAGATAGATAGATAGATAGATAGATAGATAGATAGATAGATCACCACTAGTGTGCAAGGAAATTCCAGGTCCTCATAAACATGTTTGAACATAATTTCAGAATTCTGGCAAGCACCAGGTTGTCTAAAATTAGCTAGAAAAAGAAAAGCTGATAAACAGGGACTCATCGAAATACAACAGTTTATGCTAATTTAATTACTACATGTGCAGGACCTAAAACAGTTTTGCCATCTCCAGAGAAACACCATGCTGGATGTAGTAGCAAACACAAGAGTCAAGACAGCAACAGCATTAATCCCATGAAGGTCTACACTGAAATAAAGCAATATTAAAACAGGCAGTTTGACAAGATGATGCAAACAAAACAGCAAAAACAAAAAAAAGAGTGTAAAAAATAAATACTCGCAGAGCTTTACACGCTCTGCGCGCTTCACACTAACTTAAACAGCCGCTTAAGATAAAGTGGCCTGGCCTGGCCTGATCTGCACAGCTCTGCAAGTTGCTTCCGTGACCGTGAAAACAGAACAGAAAGTGAAGTGAAGCAGGCAATCCCATGCAGTGTTAAATTAACGTAGAATGCGCATTGCTGCAATATACAGTATACACTTCCATAAGTTACATTAACCCTATTTTAAAGTTAATTTAACGCTGGTAACTTTATAGCACACGAACACATACAGACACCCATCAAAAGCCAAAATCTAATGAGAATTGAAACAAGCTGCTGAATCTTGAGAATACCAAAATGCACACAAATGGGTGGTACACGGACTAATAATAATAATATATTGTATTTGTATTGCGCCTTTCCCGTGCTCAAGGCTATAGCGACAAGCGACTGCAGCGCTAGGTTGCACATTTCATTTATTACACTATAGCAAGTTTCAGATGTCAGCTCAGACACCTCCACAAGCTATCGAATTTAATTTAAAAGCAAAGAGCAGGCTACAAATTAGAATTTTCTGCGCTACTGAGACAAGGAAGTATGTGTTTCTGCATTTGCAAGCCACGTAGTGTCGGCTAGTGCAGCTGATTATCTACTAGAACGTAACACTTAACTTACAAACGAACGTGATCAGATCATTGTAACTTTCATAAAACGTAAGCAGTTAGTTCAATCCGTGTCATTGTGCCTGCTTTTTATTTCAATCACAGTAACAACACCTCAGGCAGATCTGCGCAGTTTTCTGCGACTACGTCAAAGTGACGTCACATGCAAGCCTCAAAGAACGAAACTGACGCTTCGGTGCAGCGTGATTGAAAACTCGAGCTGCAGAAGTATAACTGAAAGAGAAAACTAAAGCAAGTTTACATAGGCATAACAACCTGACATGAATTGCTTTCTTTCTTTGCTTTTCCTCCGGTGCTCGAGCGCTGTCAATCGGTTTGCACGAAGTTCCGAGATTATACCCCTCGGCAGATCCATTTTTATTTCAGCGCAGAAGCAGACAGAAAGTAAAAGCCGCGAGCCCAAGGTCGCCGACTGGAAAATCCGCACCCACCTACTGCTTTTTCATATCCTAGTTTAGCTGAAAACAAGAGCATGGCACTGATTTTGCTTTGCACAGAGGACGGTCAAAGCACAGCACAGCACAGCCCTACCGCGCTTGCAGCTCGTTGGCGTCGGGAGTACGGAGCAGTGTCAAGTGTCGCTGTGCCTTTAAAAGTCCGAAGGTTGCGCGCCATGCCCTGCAGCCCGGGTACGGGGTCCTGCCAAACACCTGTTGAAGCATTTGCTTCTCGAAAAGCTGCTCGAGTGTAAAACTTTTTTTTCCTTCTTCATTCCCATACAAGGCGATGGACGATCGGAACACCGAGAACGGCGACGGAGAAACTTCGATTTTCAGTTTTCAGATAGACGCATCGACAATGCCAGTCCCGCACGCTCGAGCCCTTGATACGTGTCACTTTAGTGACAGCTGGTCCACAGCGCTCACCATGTTACTCCTAGACACCATCTTGTCCAGTTTTTTAGCGATCCGGATCAGCTCCTCTTCTTTGGTCATGTTGCTTTCTCTGGCATTAATCGGACTCTTGAAAAGGGACGTGAGTAAATGTTAAAAGACAAACAAAAAAACAAATTAAACTTTTTTTCCCGATATGTGTAGAAGTTTGCTCCCGGTTTGTTTGTGTTGTGTGTAGCTCGTGCTGACAGGAGGGGGGCGTGTCTCTCGGCGGCAGTCAATAGGAGCGCGAACACGGGACCATCTGCTCCGCTTCGCCCAGCCACGAGCTAATATTAGCAGCCGAGAGCAGCGCTGCGGAGCACTTGGATTTTGGGTGAATAAAGCGTTCGTACACAAGTCGGCTCTCGCCTTTATGGACACCTGCCTCAAGCCGGTCAGTCATTTAGCAAGTGTGAAAATGTCTTGGTCGGGTCAAGAGCGAGAAATAAGGTGAAATGCTGGCTTACCGTTGGATTTCGAAGCAGGAGGTAAAGAGCACGTCTCCACCTCAAACATGCACGAAAGGAATAACTGCCATAGAGCTTTACTGAGGTTTAAGTTGAATATGCATTTGAGGGTGTTGCGAGAGAGAAACAAATTCTGCAGCTGACGTAAACTACGAGCACTTTAATTGTGGCACTGTAATAGTGGCTCAGTGTTTAGAGCGGCTCCGTGGGCGGTTCTCAGAGTTTCCAGTTTTCTTCACAAATACGTGTATGTCAGGTTAATCTAAACTGATCAAGTGACTGTGCGTGAGTGTGCTCATGGGTCTCCAGCTTTACCACTCATTAGTGGATTAGCCCCCCACCACCTAACCCCGGTAATACCGTTAGTCCCACATTTATACCAGTTGGAAGAGTGGACTCCCCTTGGAGTTGTCCTTGGATGTCAAAACGCAGCACGGGGTGAAGTGGGTCAGAGCTTGGGAATTCAGGAGGTGGATGCCTGAGAACTATGGCTAAGACTCTGGAAGCCAAAAAAAAAAATCAACGCCATTGGATTAGAGCCTCTCATGCCTTATGGATTTGTTGATATACATCACATGATACGTTATAGTAAATGGAATATCATTTGTGCCAAAATTCAATACATAAAACGGCAATTATGAAAAGGTTAATCATATGAAAAGGTACAGCTATATATATATATATATATATATATATATATATATATATATATATAGTGTATGAATGAGTAATTACATTGTGAAATAAATTCATAATCAGAGCCACTCTAACATTTTTGCTGCCATAGGCAGGGGCCAATCGCATGTCAACGGTTCCTGGACCTGACAAGACGTCGGCCCCCACCCCACCAACCCCTGCAGCCAGCCAGAACTAAACAATAGACACGTCTAATGATAGATAGTGAGTTATTCAAGACGTGGCTGTGTTTTGGTTTTGTGCAGAAGTTGTACTTAACCCAACACCTAAGCTTTTCGACCTTCATCATTTAAAACCTAGGAATGACACTGACTTTTGGAGGTGGTTTTAAGACCTGTAAATAGTGAGAAGTGTACCAAGGTGCCAGCTGCTCTGCATTTGGACTGTTGGAGTGCTGTGGTAAGCCCGGCCACATTATAGAACTTTGGCACTGGATCGATTCTTAGCTGGCATGTCTTGTTTATAATATTTGCTCTCCCTGCGTTTATGTGGTTTCCTCTTACAGCCAAAAGTCATGCAGCTAAGTTCATTGCCAAACCTAAATTTGTTTATTGTGCAGCCGTGTTTGGCACAATAGACTGATACCAAGTCCAGGGCTGGTTCCTGGTTTGTGCCCAGGAAAGGCAATTTCTTCTCAGAAATTAATAAGGGAAAATTAAATTCAGAAACTAAATAGATGGGTGAGTAAATACTGCCAGATAATCAAGTCATTTGTTCTTAGCTTACACAATAAGCTTGTATTGTACTTATCCACCATAATAAAAGGATAACGGTCTGTGGATCTGTGTACTCCCCCAGTTGCTATGTCTCTCATTCCAACAGATGGTGCATCATCAACATTTGTAGTAATAAAATGTGTTGCATTTACCATTCCAACTGATGGCACAGCACAAATATTAACACTGTTTTTAAGAATTCCATACCAAATGGCATAAAACAGAGACATATGCATTGCATTTGTCACTCCAGCAGATGGTGCATGACAAATATTTATAGTAATGCATTTAATCACTATAAATGTTTGTGACACACCATCTGTTGGAATGACAAATGCAATGCCTTTTATCACTACATGTGTTTCAAAACACATTCCAGTGGATGGTGCACTGCATACATTAATGCTGAGGTCTACGTTGATTATTAGATGTCTGCCTGTCTTAGAAGGATACCACAGCTAGTGTAATCATGAAGGGTTTAGGGACTGACGTGGTAGCACAATGCTTAGTGCTGTTGCTTCAAGGATCCAGCATCCTGGGTCATATTCCATGCCCTGTGGTTATCCATATGGAGTTCACAATTCCTCCCAGTTCATAGATGGACTTTCCCCTGGATATTCTGGCTTTCCTCCCCCAAGCAAACAGTTTAGGATAATTGGTGACTATAAACTGGTCCAAAGTCAGTGGACACTGCGGTAGACTGGCGGTGTGTCCAGAGCTGCAAGAACCCCTGGGATTCTACATTGGATTAAGCGGGTCTGAGAATCTAATGTTACATAATATCATGTCTGTAAAAAGTATTCACACCTTTGGAAGTTTTCACATTTTATCGTCATACAACACTGAATCAAAATGGATTTAATTTGGCTTTTTTGACACTAATCAGCAGAAAAAGACTCCTTACTGTCAAAATGAAAACAAATCTCTGCAAAGAGGGCTAAATAAATTACAAGTATAAAATTCAAAATAATTGATCTCACACATGTTCTCCCCCATTCCATTAGTTTTTCGTAGATGCACCCTGAGCTTGTGTGCTCGGGTCTCTCTCTATCAGCCCGGCATATCTGCACTCTGCCATTTATCTCCACCCTTCCTTGCTGAACTGCTTCATCTCTGTCAAGTCGCCTGTTGATTGGAAGTGAACAGCCGTTGTCAGCTCCAGCCACAAATTCTCAGTTGGACTGAGATCCTGACTCCAACTCAGCCACACCAGGACATTAACGTTGTTGTTTTAAGCCATTCCTGCATCACTTTGACTTTATGCTTGGGTTTGTTGTCTTGCTGGGAAACAAATCTTCTTCCAAGGTGTAGGTTTCTGGCAGACTGCATCAGTTATTCCTCCAGAATTATCCTTCATTTTGTTGTATTTACCGTCATAAGCCTGCAGAAAAGCATCCCGACCGCTTGGCGCTGCCATTTCCATGCTTCACAGTGGGGATGGTGTGTGCTGGTCTGGTAGCATCAGCTTCAAAAGTGGCCACAGAATCAACAAGCTAATTGAAAAGGCGGCCTCAGTTACAGGACACACTCTGGACCCGCTGGAGATCTTAGCAAAGGTGAGAATTAAAACAAAACCGAGTGGCATTATGAACAATGCTGCACATCCTCACTCTGTGGCACAATAACACTGAGGGCTTTCAGCCAACGAATCATTCAGCAGAAGTGTGTCAAGAAACACTACGGGGGTCCTTTACCCCAACAGCAATACACCTGCATAATGCAGCACTGGGACTGGGACTGCCAACTCAGAAGCTTTCTTTTTTTTTAAATTTTGTTTTTAGTCATAGTGGTGTGTGTTCAGACCATAGTGTGTGCGTATACATATATATTTATTTATCAATCCATTGATGTATTTATTTATTTAAAGAGCTTCTGAAAAAGCCAAATCCCCAAAAAAGGAGGACAAATAAAATTTTATCTGTAGTGACAATAGGGGGCGCCACCAAGCCCCAAACACTGGACACAACATAAATACATTTACGGGTTTAAAACAGAGGTTTATATTTTAAAAATAACTCACATAGGCTGCTCTAAAATGTTGCAAAAACAATTATTAATACAATTCTTCTTCCTTTGTTGCCTCTCTCTCCATCCACCTTCCTCCAGTGAGTGTTGCCTGCTTGTCTGATGACTCCACTGTAGGAGGCTGGATGGCTTCCTTTTATGTTGGACCCGGGAGCACATTTGGTGCCAGGGAATAGCCACTTCCAGGTCAAATCATGAATCTCTGCAGCATCCCCTGGTGGCACCCATGGGACCCAACAGGGCTGACACATGGCACTACAACTCCCATCATGCTCTGCAGGTGTACACATGGTTACCGAGGTCCTGGGATACCATCATCCAGCAGATGGTGGATAAACATATTCTGAAATAGAAGTCTTCTCCCACTGCTACTTTGTTTTATCTTCCTGTTCAGGTAAAAGTCTCATACCCATCCTAGATGGGATGCCAGACTACCGCTGTGTTTCCATTCTTGCTTCCCTTTTCAGCAAGGCCGCCACCCACTTTCTCATGGATGGGATGTTAGATAATCCTGCCTGGCACTTACATTATCTATCTATTCATCTATCTATCTTTTAGTTAATTTCATATCTATCTATCTATTTATTATATAGTGCCTTTCCTATCTATCTATCTATCTATCTACAAGGTACCTTTCTTATCTATCTTTCTATCCATCTATTATATAGTGCCTTTCATATCTATCTATAGAGTGCCTTTCCTATCATTCTGTCTATATAGTGCCTTTCCTATCTATTATCTATCTTTTATATAGTACCTTTCATGTCATTCTATCCATCTATTATATAGTGCCTTTCATATCTATTATATAGTGCATTTCATATCTATCTATCTATAGAGTGCCTTTCATATCTATCTATCTATCTACTATATAGTGCCTTCGCTATCATTCATCTATCTATCTTTTATATAGTGCCTTTCATGTCATTTTATCCATCTATTATATAGTTCCTTTCCTATCTATCTATTATATAGTTCCTTTCCTATCTATCTATTATATAGTTCCTTTCCTATCTATTATTCTATACATATATCTATCAATTTAAAGTACAGTACAATCAAAACCCCAGACAGATGATCTCTACTGACTAATCACAGGATGTCTAAAACCAGTTGGTGGCCCCAGTGATGATTTAGTGGTGGTCATATTAAAGAGGGTAAATACTTATGTAAGATATATTATTTTGTGTTTGAAATTTAATTTAGACACCTCTACAGAGATCTGTTTTCTCTTTAACATTAAAGAGTATTTTTCTGCTGCTCAGTGTCAAAAAAAGACAAAATTCAATCCACTGCAATTCAATGTTGTATAATAATAAAATGTGAAAATGTCCAAGTACAGTTTGTGAATACTTTGTATAGGCATTATAAATGATCGAGAACACACATTCCCCTTCAATCTTCTTTCACTTATATGGTAGAATTATGACTCATTTTTTTGCAGTTCTTTTTGCTTTTATTTCTGACAAAACTGGTTTGCTTTGCAGCAGCTTCTACTCAGTTGTCCTGTTTTTGTTTCACTGGAGGCCGTCCACCAGTTTGAGATTTTTGGCAGAGCATTGTGAGGGGTGCTTTTGAAAGTTGCTTTGTTAGAAAAGTGAAGTTAATCCCAGGCAACATGTGATGTCGCTTTGAGAGAAGGGATGCCAGATAAGAGAGCGGCCAGCTTGTCAGGCTGGAACTCATCCATTTTGTCATTAAAAATCAGGCAAATGGCCTTGACGGCATGGGAAATGTAATGCAGGCGCACAGTGTGTTTGGGCTCGGGCCTGTTTCACTTGTGCTCGCAGGATGTCAAGTACAAAAAGTGTCAGTGTCTCCTCATTGCAAAAATAATATATTTTTTTGTAAGTGCAAAATACTTTTGGGGATCACTTAGCTTGAGAAAAGACCATTTTCTTAGTTTAACTACACTTGGCTGTTGCATGAAATTATGATTTTTATTTCTTGTAGCGCTAGCACACTTTACTAAGAGCCTTCTCATTTTCAAGCTGAAAGCTGACTTTTAGGATTTTATATCAGTGGAGAACAAACATGTCCCCCTAAATGAGCTGGAAAATCCATTACAGTCAATGGTGGGCCAGAACTGACCCGAAGGACAAGGAAAGGTAAACTTTTTTTGTAAATTACACAGGTCTGCAGAATTAAACTCAAAAATATTGTTTCAATTATAAAGTTTTTTTTTTTTTAATTTGTATTCATGAACATAATAAAAAATATAATTAGAAAGTTTCCATCATGTCATAATTAAGTACAAAATGAGAAAGAATTTTAATTCAAATATAACAAGTTACATACTTTATTCACGTATACGGTGGTGTTGTAAATCAGTTTAACATGAAAACATTTTGTCAATCTAATATTTTTAAACATACAGAAAACTACAATCCATATTCATTGGCTTCCATTCCTGTAGGACCCCTCTAGCTTTTGTCACTTCTCAGTTGTTTGGATCCAAATGTTCTTCTGACGCTCCATCATTTGTCCACTCATTTCCTGGTTGTGTTCCTCTGAATAATCCAGCAGTTGTCAGCCATATACTGACATCCCAACATCCCCGGTCCCTTCTTTCCATGTCCTTCATATTCTGATGGATCACTTCACCCTTCTCTTCACTCACCGCTCCAAGACTTTCAGGAAAAAAAAAAAAATCCAAATGTGAATCCAAAACGTGAACCTTGAGACTCCTTCCTTAAACGTAACCAATCATTTTCAGAAGTCTCTCTATAGTTTGGTTCTTTATTGTTACCAGAAACTTACAAATGACTTCTTTGAATGGCACCCAAGCCTTTGGTTCCAGGTGGTTCAATGCACCATTAAATTCTGCATCAAAAATCGGTTTTCTAATATGCGGTCCGCCCCCTTAAAACGCAGCCTCAGACAAACCCTACAACTTTCTGCACAAATACATAAAAGAAGGGTCCACGTTTTTAATAGGTTCATTGAAACAAACTTAACATGAAGCAGTGGCAGCAGCACTTTATCTGGCCCACCAGGCTGGTCTGCTGAGGTTTTTGACACCAAGCTGCAGCTTTCTGTTTTTCTTACCGGCCATTCTTACTGAACCCAACTGGAATACGTGGCTCTGAAACCTGGGAAATGTGCGAGTCCTGACTGCGGACCCCCTAAGATACACACAGAACTTTCAGGTCCCCTGATGAACCAACGGTGCTCAAAGCAGTTAATAGCTGTTATAAAAATAGTTGATTTGCTTTAAAAATGGATTTTAGTATTAAAAAATATTTAAATTCAAGTAAATTACCATTAAAATATCTTCTTCTTCTTTCGGCTGCTCCTGTCAGGGGTTGTCACAGCGGATCATCAATATTGATTTGGCAAAATTTTACACCGGATGCCCTTCCTGACATAACCCTTCCCATTTATCTGCGCTTGGGACCAGCACAAAAAAACACACTGGTTTGTGCATCTCCTGTGGCTGGGTTGCCACTAAAATATAATATGCATATTTAATAAAGTACAGTGTGGAAACAAATGAAAAAAATTATACACTGCTCACAAAAATTAAAGGAACACTTTAAAGAAACACATTAGATACATCAGATCTCAATATGAAGTTGGATATCTATACAAATAACGACAGGGCAATGTCTTAGGAACAAAAGGATGCCAAGTCTTTTAATGGAAATAAAAGTTTTCTGCCTACAGAGGGCTCAATTGTGTAGACACCCTAAAATCAGAGTGAAATGAAGATGTGGCAGGCTAGTCCATTTTTTCAAAAACTTAATTTCTGCTACTCAAAATGCTTTTCAGTATCTTGTGTGCCCCCACGAGCTTGTATGCATGCTTGACAACGTCGGGGCATGCTCCTAATGAGACGACGGATGGTGTCTTGTGGCATTTCCTCCCAGATCTGTATGAGGGCATCCCTGAGCTGTTGTACAGTCTGAGGAGCAACCTGGCGCCTAATGGACCGAAACATAATGTCCCACAGATGTTCTATTGGGTTTAAGTCAGGGGATCGTGAAGGCCATTCAATTGTTTCAATTCCTTCATCCTCCAGGTACTGCCTGCATACTCTTGCCACATGAGGCCGGGCATTGTCGTGCATTAGGAGGAAACCAGGACCTACTGCACCAGCGTAGGGTCTGACAATGGGTTCAAGGATTTCATCTCGATACCTTATGGCAGTCAGAGCACCATTTCCTACGCAGTAGATGTCTGTGCGTCCCTCCATGGATATGCCTCCCCAGACCATCACTGACCCACCACCAAACCTGTCATGTTGAACGACGTTGCAGGCAGCATATCGTTCTCCTTGTCTTCTCCAGACTCTTTCACGCCTATCACAGCTGCTCAGGGTGAACCTGCTCGTCTGTAAAAAGTACAGGGCGCCAGTGGTGGACTTGCCAATTCTGGTGTTCTTGAGCAAATGCCAGTCGAGCTCCACGGTGCTGGGCAGTGAGCACAGGGCCCACTACAGGACGTCGGGCCCTCAGGCCATCTTCATGAAGTCTGTTCCTGATTGTTTGGGTAGAGACATTCACACCAGTGGCCCTCTGGAGGTCATTCTGTAGGGCACGAGCAGTGCTCAGCCTGTTCCGCCTTGCACAAAGGAGCAGGTATCGGTCCTGCTGATGGGTTGAGGACCTTCTATGGCCCTGTCCAGCTCTCCGAGAATAACAGCCAGTCTCCTGAAATCTCCTCCATGTTCTGGAGATTGTGCTGGGAGACACATTAAACCTTCTTGCTGCAGCACGTGTGGATGTGCCATCCTGGAGAAGTTGGACAACCTGTGCAACTTCTGTAGGGTTAAGGAATCGCCTCATACTGCCAGTAGAGATGATTACTCAAGCCAAAACTAGCACGAGTGGAAAACCAGCCAAAAAAGATCAAGAGGGAGAAACTTGAAATGACCTCCACATGTAAAACCAGTCCTGTTTTGAGGGTTTTCTAATTGTTGCCACTTTAGTGCACCTGTCGTTAGGTCCATGAACACCAATACAGCTGAAAGTGATTAACAATGACCTCAGCTGCTTAACCAACCAGAACATTATCAGACAGGTTTAATTGATTTCATGCCAGGCCCAATAAAAAAAGTGTTCCTTTAATTTTTGTGAGCAGTGTAAATTCACAGCTAAAAGGTATGTTTTATGAAAAAATGTTACGTGATGGAGAAAATGGTTTTCATTTTTTTTTTTTTTTACACTAGCTGAAATACCCAGCGTTGCCTGGGAGGAAAATAAAGTGTTTTGTTTTTTTGAATTGTTTGAGAAAATGAATTAACAAACAATGAAGACTTGTCTTGTGGTCTTGTTATCCTCCAGCTGACGCTCTGAACCGGCCAACTCGATTTAATTTCGAAAGCAACAGGGGCAGGTGCTGGTAGTCACCTCCAGTTCGCCCTCTGGTGGTCGTTTCGAGTGTCAACTGGATGATAACATGCATACAAGACAGCAAGATCACCTCCCACCCTACCAAGAAGGGGGTGGGTTAGGGTTAATTTCACGCAACAGTATTTTTAGTCGACTAATGAGAAACACGTGGACCAAGTTTTATGAAAATCGGTCCAGCCGTTCGGAAGTTATGCTGGAACATACATACATACATACACACATTGACTTTTATATAGATTCAGCATTCATAAACACAAGTATCAGATAAAATAATCAAAATACTTTTTTCAAAATTATACCTTCAGAAGTTTCAAGCAAAACTCTTAATCTGAAGTCGTTTGTGGTGACTGTTTATATTCAGTACTCTTAAAATTGTCCTCCCGAATGTCAGGGAATTGCTGTCCAAGTGAAAAACGACACATTTCAAACAGTCGTGTTCAGGGCCGGATTAAGGTGGGTGCTATTGATGCTGCAGCATTAGGCCCATTCCTGAAATAGGCCCAGATGAAAACAGATGAGAACTTTCCGGAAGCTGAACAGTTTTCCTTTGCTATATTAACCTCAAAATAATTCTTAGAATAAAATTTGGAGTCCGACTTTCGAACACCTAGACACAGAGTTACTTATTATACAGTTACTATTGTTCTTTGCGCTGTGACGTAACTAAAACGTCGTTGTGTTTATTGTTAACCGAAGATTTCAAGTTAATGCTATCAATTTGATGTTAAACAGTTTACTTAGTAATTCAGCTGCGTTTTTTGAAATATCTTGGGGATTCTTGCCACTTTATTATTGTTCGGTAAGTGCCACGTAGTAAATTTTTCACCTTTAAAGTCCTGGACCCGGCATGGATGTTTTGAATTTTTTAAATCCTCAACAGTATTCTGGTCTATTATGAAATTTAAATCGTGGACAAATTTTTACCCTCAAGAGCCTGAACTGAGTCACTTTGACCCAATGTCTCTACAAATTCATTTTTTCGTACTCTGTTTCGTAAGAGAATTGCGATATTTTGTGTATTTCATTGTTAGGTTTTCTGCATTAAGTGCACTTTCAGACAATTGCTATTGAATGTTGATGTTACATAGTTTGATGTTAATCTCGAGTTGATACGATACTACGTTGTTATTATTATTCATATTCAATAAAGGCAGGCTGGTTGCATCGCAAGCAATTAAGGCTCCTTGGTCGGTCTGAGTACGCAGGTACGGTGAATGTCGAATGCACACGCACCAATGCTGAGAAAAAATGGGCCTTTTTTGCGCTGCAGCATCAGGCCCAATTTCGTCTTAATCCGCTGTTCTGACATTTCAGCATACCTATCAGAATGGCATACTGTGGGCTAATGCGCAGAATGTTAACACGCTATTTGCGCATGCGCTAAACTTCGTTTTGCTCTTGTCTATCATTTCAGGATACTACTGACTAAAGGTAAGTAATTGCGCATTATTAGTACCATTTTTACTGTCCATTTGTTATATAGCTATCAGTTTGCACTACCGGTATGCTATTCTGACAAAGTATGCTGAAATGTCAGAAAACCGGCCCTGGCCGTGTTTATTCAGGTTATTTTTGTTATTTATTTTGATTATATACATCCAACCAACCAACCATTTTCTAACCCGCTGAATCCGAACACAGGGTCACGGGGGTCTGCTGGAGCCAATCCCAGCCAACACAGGGCACAAGGCAGGAAACAATCCTGGGCAGGGTGCCAACCCACCGCAGGACGCACACAAACACACACCAAGCATACACTAGGGCCAAACCGGAGCGCCCGGAGGAAACCCACGCAGACACGAGGAGAACATGCAAACTCCACGCAGGGAGGACCCGGGAAGCGAACCCGGGTCTCCTAACTGCGAGGCAGCAGCGCTACCACTGTGCCACTGTGCCACCGTGCCGCCCGATTATATACATCATGTTTGTTAAAAGCCTATAAACCTATTTGAAAATTGTTTTGTAAGAATTGGTTCGATTTGAAAAATATTCTGGGTACAGGGCCAAGATGGCGTCATCCAAGCTTTTAAATTTGAGTTGCTTTGTGACATATGATGCCATCCATCCTCTTCCACTTATCCGGGGTCGGGTCACGGAGGCAGCAGCTTGAGCATATGACATATGATGACATGCTTTTATTTCTTCTCCTTCCATTTGTAATTATCCATTCTTTTTTTCTTATAAAACACTAACTGTCAGCTGTTTACTGAAACTGAGTCTTTATCCCTTACCCCTTCAAGTGGGTATCCAGTGTTTTCGAAGCCTCTAATAGTGCTTGATGCATGGAGGACATAAAAGACCACAAGCATCTGCCACAGCCTATGGGTAAACGCTGCTATAGCTCTTCAGTTATGTCATGGTATCTGTACCCATGTAAGCCAGCCATCACTACATCGCCCTCCACACGTATTACTGTTGGCACAGCCGAAGATTACTAGTAGGACCTTAGAGTTTGTCATGCTGAACTTTTGAATGTTGGCGCAGCTGATGTGCATTAACAGAAGTTTCTGTTTTTTCGCGTGACTGATTTTTTTGACGCGTTCCTATTCTTTGTACTGGGTTATATTTTGTCGAGCTTAATTTTTGAATTTTGACGGAGATGATGTGCATTAACAGAAGTTTATTTTTTCGCGCGACTGGTTTATGGCGCGTTCCTATTCTTTGTATTGGGTTCTATTTAATTGCGCGAAACTTTTTTTACCCATAAAAACGGACGGCAGCTTCGATCCTTCCGCGCTCATCACAGATGTGGTGAGGGGGGGCAGGTGTGTCAGAACAGGTTTTAAAGATCGATCCAGACCCACGGCACCGACGCCCCTACTTTGCAATCTTTGCTTAAGTGCTACAGGTTACTTATGCCAACTCTACTTTATGATAACACTGGGGTTTGACTTTCTCTGGGTTGTTTTTTGGAATTTTACGGGGCTTGGCGAAAAAACAAGCGAGGCACTGGAGCACTGGATTTTCACAACAGAATGGGAAGCGCGATTACAATCCAGATAAAGACCACGTGACGTGTGATGGACAGAACGTCTTCCAGAGATCGCAACCACAGCATGACACAGAAAAAGAACGTCGTTCTAGCCAACGGAGTTTCGAGTAAGATCGCTACTCCATAACGGAGCACCGCAAGTTCAAACTGAAAAGAAACAACAGTTCCGCCATCTGATCTGCAGACGACACACAACGAGCCAGACAAAGGCGATCGATGCTTTTTCGATATTTATGGTAAGGAAACTCCTCCGTAACGATCGATCCATTTTCTATGCAGTACACATAGATATGGTTTCAATTATGAGATAAATAGCCTATCATGAAGAGCGATTTTACTACTGAACAATTTCAAAGACATTTAAAAGAATAGTAATAATATGAAAAAGGTACAAAGTTAAACATGTCAACCGGAATAAAAATACAATTAAAGCACAGAAAACACAATTCCGTGTAATAATAATATACCATTTGTGCAATCAGGGCCACAACTAGCTGTTTTGAGGCCCGTATTGTATATAGGAGTCCAAAAGTGTATGAGTCCTTAGCAAAATGGATTTTGGCTACAACTTTGACAATAATCCAAAAATACCAATAACGATTGTTGGTTGAAGAGGTTGGGAGCAGACACTGATATGCAGCTACCACACGACGAACCACCTCAGGATCCCAAATTCGGAGCCGAATGTATAATCATCATCATCATCAAAGTGGCATTGTAATAATGCAAATAAAGTGGAACTGTCAATATGGCAACACGATAGCAGCTGCCTTTGATTGCATGGCTCAAGGCTGAATTAATTCAAATTATTCGCATCTCTCAAATGGTCTTAAACTAAAACATGCATTAAAACCCCACAAAATATCGTCTTCCGTTGTTCATCAAAATATGTGACGTGACTGATCGCATTCTTTGCTCCATAAACACCACAAAGTAAAAAAAATGAAACCGTGCATTGATTTGATGGCAACGTTTCATAGTTTGCATAAACTGGCGAATGTCAGTGAACGTGAATCATGGGTAAATATTAAAAAATGCAAGTTTCTTTGAATGTTGGATTATATTTCGATAGTAAGTTTATTTCTGATACTGTAATCAACTTTGCATATTTTAGATTTATTAGGTAGCTTAGTTAAAAAATAAATAAGCAAAGAGCACACACACACGCCTTCAAAGTAAACTGGCATTCTTGGTGGTCATTTAAACACATTATAAACTCGTTATGTAAAATCTAAAACACGCATCTTACATTTTTTCCCTCTTTTCTTCCATTTAGCTGCGACACATATGCAACCGCCATAACAGAAATGGCACAAAAAAGCCAAACATTTCTCATCCAGCGCCCCCCAGAATCCCAGGAAATGTCTGTCCAAGAAAAAAGTCACATTTACTCTTATCGTCAAACTTCAAGGTAATTTCGTTAGTTACTTTTTATTTTGTAAAACACGTTCGTTAAATACCTCAATACCCCTATGAAGTTTTTTTTTAAAGAATTGGTTCGGTGGGAAAACATCTTTTGGATACATCATTCATTTTGCGTTGCTTTGTGCCATTTGACGACGCGGTTTTCTTTCTTTCTTTCTTTCTTTCTTTCTTATACTACACTTACTGACACCTGTTTACTGAAACGACAGAAACAGAACCTTCATCCCTCACCCTTTCGAATCGGGTCTTCGGAGTTTTCGGAACCTCTCCTTGTATGGAGGGATATTAAAATATTAAAATTAAAATAAATATGTAAATAAACAAATACCCCAAAAATAAAGATACTGTGAAATGTGACAATCAAACAATTAATAATAAATGTGTGAGGGCATACGTTTTTGTTGCACATCCCGCCCCACTGAGTAAAGCCAGTGCTCTTGTGCTTAACTTGCTCTGTGAAAATCTAAGAAAACACCGACAGAAGTTTCAGCCGCACTGACCTGTGGCGCACCGGCTTGGTGCTGGAGTTTGTGGGTTCACTCCCTGAGGACGGCCGTACGCGTTACCTCACACATCTAATAACAACATTTATTTATATAGCACATTTTCATACAAAAAAATGTAGCTCAAAGTGCTTTACAAAATGAAGAATAGAAAAATAGAAGACACAATAAAAAATAAAAATAAGTCAACATTAATTAACATAGAATAAGTAAGGTCCGATGGCCAGGGTGGACAGAAAAAACAAAACAAAAAAAACTCCAGAGGCTGGAGAAAAAAATAAAATCTGTAGGGATTCCAGACCACGAGACCGCCCAGTCCCCTCTGGGCAATCTACCTAACATAAATCAAACAGTCCTCTTTGGATTTAGGGTTCTCATGGAAGGACCTGATGATGATGGTCACGTAGACTTCTGGCTTTCAGTCCATCAATGTACCTAATGAATGTATTTCTGAGAAATGGAACCCATAGTATTTAAGGAAAGAAGTGCTTTTCTGCCGCAATCCCGGCAAGTTTTATTTATTTGTATTTTATTTATTTTATTATACTTTATTAATCCCGAAGGAAGTTCAAGAAATCTTTGTCTAAAAGTTTTTTCTCAAGGCAAAAAGTGGGGGCGTCGGTGCCTCACAGCCTAGGAGTCGTGTTTCAACGCCCAGCACTGACACAACTCGTCCTGTCTCATTGGCTGTAGGGCGCGAGGGCTTGAAAGTTCGTACTCGTTATTACTCGTCAAAAAAGATGGCTTCCCACACCGGGGCAATGACATAACTAAGGAGCTAACTCCATATTATCTCGCAGCATTTGTCTTTTATGTCCTCAGTGTGTCAAGTAGGATTTGGAAGTACAGTATAACTCGGACAAAATAAATACATATATACGAAAAAATATATACAACGAATGGAAAAAGAGTGTGAGCATAATAAACGCGTCACGTAATATGTTTTTGTTGCTTACTTATTATTTAATTAATTTTCCCCGTAATATTCCTCCGAAAACTCCCAAGAAATACGACTTGAATTTAAAGCTGTCACTTTCACTCGTCAAAGCTGAGAGGGCGGGCTGCAGCGAGTGCTGTCTTTTGATTGGTAGATGAAACGTACGTTCTTTGAGAGTCCTGTGGCTCATGCACATGCTTACAGTTGTGATTGTGCACTTCAAATACGAGCATAAAAAAGATGAGCAGAATTCAAAAGCGAAAAAGCTGCTTTAATTCTATAAACTCTGAATTCATCACCACGAGGCTGCATCTAAAGCGTCTGCTGTAAACGAGCCATTTGATGACTCAAGGTTTTAAGTCAGCTGTACTGACGATTCACCAATTGAAACACAGCCCTCGTTAGAGCCCGCCCTCTCAGTTTGACGAATGAAAGTGACAGTTTTAAATTCCTGTTGCAATTCACGTTGTGTGGGGATGATTTGGGTTATACAATGTTTGCCACTACAGAAGAAAATGTTGGGAAACCCTGATCTAGACAATAGCATGAGGTTAAATATTTTTGGCAGGCGTAGTGAAATGACTTAATTTAGGCAGAAGGCAAGTGAGAAATTTCCAGGCCTTAAGGAAAACAGGGTAAAATTAATGTTCAAGGAAAACTAGGTATCCTGACTATTAAAAACAGAACAAGATTTAGGCTTGTCCTGTGGGTAATATATGAGACAGGTAGGGAGGGTGACTTATGTTTTAAGATGTAGAGAGTCTGTGGATCTTACAATGAGAAATTGTGCCGAGGTGAGGTAAACATGGCAAACTTGCATAGGAATGGGCAGACTGGCAGCAAATGTAGAATAAAATTAGGGTGGGTGACTGTATGATGTGGATTTATGGAATACAGTGGGAATGATCAGGAAGTGGGCAGTCTATTAGCAGAAGCAGATTAAGATTTGGATTGACTTATGCTATGTTTGCGTTATAGGACAGACAAAGTCCATGCTATTGGAACATTACGGAGGTGAGGGTGCGGACATTATGATGTGGGTTTTGACAGAATGGGGAACTGGACAGGTTGACAGAGGATTGGGCAATTTAGAGAGGGGTGTAGTACAAGATTTGGGTGACAGATGCACCTGTTCCTTTCCACATCTATAGGGCATGTTATGGGAAGAATAAAGAAACTGCAGATGTCATGGAGCACAGTAGAAATGGGAAAGCTGGCATCTGATTGGGCAGCATGGTGGAAAGGGTATAATACATTTACCTGGGGCTGATACTGGACAGGCCAAGATGTGCATTGATACTATAATGAGGACCATGAGAGCATGTGGAATGACCAAACAAATAGATAGATATGAAAGGCATGATATAATAAATAGATAGACAGATAGATAGATAGATATGAAAAGCACTGCATAAAAGATTTGAAAGGCACTATATAATAGATAGATAGATATGAAAGGCACGATATAATAAATAGATAGACAGATAGATAGATAGATATGAAAAGCACTGCATAAAAGATTTGAAAGGCACTATATAATAGATAGATAGATATGAAAAGCACTGCATAAAAGATTTGAAAGGCACTATATAATAGATAGATAGATAGATGTGAAACACACCCCAAAAACTTCACCCTCATCCAAATTGTTTATCACCAGCCGCCCCTGAAGACTACTGACAAAATGAAATAAACATGTTCTGTGACACATTCATTTACTTGCACACACATTTCATGCCTTTTTTCTTTATTTACTGTCAGATTTCACAGTATTTTTATTTATTTGTGTATTTAATTTTATCTGAAATATTCCTTTTTATCAGTAAGTGTCATATAAGACAAAAATAAAGATAATAAAAAAAGGAAGGAGAACTAATAAAGCCAGGCCATCAAATGGCATAAAGCAATACAACTTAAAGGCTCGCTTGGTGCTTTTTCAGCCTGTTGCTCCCACCCTCCCGTGTTGCTGACGACCTCGACAGTTTTTGACTCCTATAAGTATTTTGCTTTCTACAATACATTGTGAAATGATCAGACTCGACACACTTAAAAAAAGGTTCGGTGCAGCCACCCGTATAACTTCCCTTGTTGTGATGGGTTTTGAAAATCAAGACAGATGTGTCCTTGATGGAGTCCAAATCGAGAATGAGGGTTCTTGGAAAAAATGCGTCTTTAAATGCCAAAAGAGAAAGTGACAGTCACCCGGAAGTGATGCTCTTCTGGGCACCAAAACTGGAAGTGATGCTCTTCTGGGCACCAAAACTGGAAGTGATGTTCTTCTGGGTGCCGGAACCGGAAGTGATGTCTTCAGAGTTGAATCAGAGAGGTTTCCCTGATTGTGGTCTGCAGAGACAACCGAAGAAGGTTTAGCGCACCCTGTCACCCCCAGGCCTGGTGTGGACTTACCTTCACTTGGTCCATACAGCACCCTCCTATTTACACGTATGTGACAACATACAGAATGGGGGGGTTCAGAAACAAACCTTGCATAATACCCGTTACTTTGCATTAAACATATTTTTAGCTCTAAAATATAATTATTTTTGTTTTCACATTATAATTAAACATTAAAATTTTAATTGTTTAAATTGTACTGAAAAATATTTCTACTGCAAAACTATATATATTTTTAGCAGTTATTAATTATATTGAGCACCATTTGTTTATGTGGAGACCTGAAAGTTCTGTGTGTATCTTACTGGGTCCCTAGTCAGGACGTACACAATTCCCAGGTTACCTCTGTTAAACATTGATATTTTATTTTACTGGTAATCTGTTTGAATTTAATATTATCAAATATTTATTATCTATGTTTAATGCTAAACAGTTATTTTGAACAGCTATTAACTACATTGAGCACATATCTGGGTCCTGGAGGTTCTGTGTGTATCATACTGGGTTCCCAGTCAGGACACACGCAGTTCCCACTGTGGTAATAAATAAGCAGCAGACAGAAACAGTGTTGAGGATGGCCACCTCTTATACTGAAAAATCAGTAAAATTAAAGAAACACATCTTTACAGAAGTGGAGTTCCCAAGATGAAATGGTGGATAAGAGGAAGAGGTGGAGTCAGGGCAGCTGGAACATGGACTGATGTGGCAGGTAGATGGATTCTGGGTAATGGAAATTACATCATCAGGGGTTACTGGGATAGTGGGTGGACTGGTGGTGATGTCACTGGGAGGCAGGGCTGAACTGCAGAGGATCAAGTGAGAGAGCCAGTCCCTGGTCTGGCTAATGTTTAACAATATTTGAGTCTGTAAACCGTCCCCCACGTGTACATATGTGACACCAGGTTTCCTCTAAAAAGTGGAACAACAGAGCATTGACATTTGGGTTCAGAAAGAGTGGCCAGCCATAGAAAAATAAAAGGTAAAGCTCGGTGGCAAAAATATTGAGTGCTTCTACCATCACTTCATATTAAGCTTGGTTCAGTGGAGCCATTTCTCAAGGTCCTATCAAAAGATGAAGCCTGTTTAAATGAGTTGTGCCAAATGCTTGTGGGTTTGTCTGAGGCTAAATTGAAAGAGGGCATTTATTCTGGATCTGATATTAGAAAACATTTCTGATGCAGAACTGGATGGTATGATGAAAGACGCCGACAACTGGGGGCTTGCGTGTGTCATGACTGCAGATCCAGTAAGATACACAGAACTTCCAGCTGTCCACATTTAATCAACGGTGCTCAATTACTTTTGAGCAACAACAGTGTGTAAGCAAGTGAAAAGCGGTTTGGAGTAAAGTTTCTGTACATTGGGGAGATGAAATAACCACTAAACAGATTCATGGCCCACAACAGGAGGGCTAAACCCTCAGATCAAGACTCCTTTCAGGATAGTAAAGCTGGCGTCACACTACTTGAACCAAAATGAATTTGAGTCAGAGGGCCTGTCATATGTATTGATGACATCTTCTGAATCTTGTCTGAGAATGTTAAACTATACGACTAGGAATCGCAGGGGGTGACTGATTGCACGATTCCTGCACATATTTTCATTACAGCTCCAGGTGTCCTATTATGCCACAAAAGTATCGCAACATGGCCTCATTTTGACAGACGATCAGTGAGAACTTCAGTAGTTAAGAGCAGAGACTAAACAGGCACTTACCAGATATGTTGAATTCAGCCACCACTTCAACCAAGCTCTTGCTGGCCCCAAAGTTCAATGAGCCGCTTCTCGGCTTATGCAGTCCAAAACTCCCCCGTTTATGGGCATTACAAGCATTCCATTTCCAGTTTACGTCTCTGTCGTGGTCATGTTCTGCACACAGAGGAGGCCACTGCTATGTCTGGTGACTTGATACCGTGAACTCAAACCAATTTGGCTTTGCCGTAGCGAGTCACAGAGCCCTATGACTGAGGTGTTGGGGGCGCCTCACTATCCAAATGAGCTTGTGCTGTGGCCATAATGACACAACATGATTTTTTTTATTAAGTAAGTAAAGCCTACGGCAAAAAAGTTGTAATGTGATGCCATCTTCAGGTAGTCAGTTTGGACAGATTAAAAGCATTTTCACACCTAGTTCACTGGAGCATTTTCTTCCGATTTCTGGAGCGATTTTCCCTGTAATCATGTTTTTTTAGGCAGACGTGACCTCAGCAATTGCACCCGAGTGTGTTTTTATAGTATTAAAAAGAGTGAGCTCTTTTGGACATTTTAACATTCCTAACTGCTTATGTGGTTTGAGAGCTCCTTGAATAGATAGCAGCAACTTGGAGAATTTCCTAATTCTAAAATGGTCAACTTCTCCTTTAAGCTATTTATCTCAATCACCATCCCTTTGAAGGTTTTGTTCTTTTGTTTTACTGTTTTATTCATATTTTACTATTATTACATTATGTTTGTAAGGTCATCAATTGACAAAATTTTATGTATTTGCCTGCTAAGACACGTCACTGGCTGGCAAATTGTGAATGCATGGCTGTGAGTGATATCACTGAAGCGTGTTCACACGGTTCTGGTGGCCATCTACTTCAAAAGCCAGCCACAAACTCTATTTGGGCTGCGTATGAGCAAGCATCATGGCTGCCATGCGTTCCCAGCATTCTTTTGATCCCTCCTCTGAGCACATCCTCAGTAATTAAGTTGCAGTACTAGCAAAATATGGGTGGCATGTGTGCTCAGTTTTCGGTACCTGTTGGTAATCTTTGTTTGCTGTGAGGATCAATCTGTGTGCTTCGATGTCTGATGAATGGTTCAATGCGGTGAAGCAAATCATCAAACTGAAATGCTGATGCAAATATCTTCATGGTACTTTTCTTCATTGATTTCTTGCATAGGCAATAGAAGCGTTGCATATTCCCGATCAAAATGACACGATACATTTAAAGGTCTCACTTACTGTCTCAACATTCTGTGTCGCTGTTGCTATCTTTTTTTTTTTTGCACCTTCACAACAGCATCAGAATGCAAATAATTATTATTTTTAACATCTTCTTTCCTCAACTCACAACACAGCAAAATTGGACGTTGTTTTCTACCCGTGATGATCTCACACACTGATACCTAATGGAGTCCTCCAGATTTACCTAAAATACACATGCAAATATAGACAATACACTTCTTGTGTAGCAGCAACATCCTCAAGCTCATTTGTCGCGTAACGTTAAGTATCTCCCCGGCCTTACTGTCTATACGTGACAAACTCATTTCTCGAGACAGTTCTTTTCAAGATTTTTTTGACTTTTGGATTTGACTTCAGACACGTTTTCCTGTTAATCTGACTACTACTTTCTAAGACGTCTGTGTATCACCCTCAACTCTGTCCTGCCTTTTCTCAACCTTTTGATTGTCCATCTTGCTCAAATCATAAAAATTCACCTTTGATCAACATTATATTAAAAGATCAAAATGTTCACAACAGTCGCTGCACATTAATTTATTTCTTCTGAATGGAAATAAACGCAAACCAAGTGACACTGTGCCTCTTTATTGATGGTAGTAAGCTCAGAGCTCATTGTGGTTTTCACACATAGAATATTTGTGACAGATGGTTGCCATCCTTCAGAAATCACGCTGACGACACCCAAAAATGCACCTGTATATTTATAAAATGTTACAAAAAATAAGTGACCCTCCCAAGCTACAGGCATTCACTGTAAAATTCAGGAAACCAAATAGCAAAATCCTACAAAACACTCAATGAATATCTCCATACGGTGATATGATCTTCACTCCGTTGAAAAGGGTCTTTGTCTCATTTAGCCACACTTATTCATCCAAAAATTGTTTCAGCTTGCCATTCAAACTTGGCCATTACATTCATTTGATTCATTCTGCCCACACTGCATTCTGCGGAATGGTAGACCACAGTCTTTGCCAAAAATGCAGCCACCCTGATGCCATTCATTGTGAGCAAAGGAGATCCTGAATTGTACAGCTTTGTCACCAAGACAAGTCATGTCAGCAGTCTATCCTAATATATAATAAAATATATTTCTTATTTACATGAAACATGTGGTTACACGGGACTGGTAATAACACACTAAAGCCAAAGACATCTCAGTTTTCCCAAGGAGTTTTTCTGTGTTTTCTCCTAAGACACTGACAGATTCATTGGTGTTCCTTTGGGTTCCATATTTCCTCTTAGGTTGCAAGTCCATTAAGCAATGCTAATCCCTGGAGAAAAAGGGGCAATGTCCGGCTAACTCAATCGTTAAGCAGGCCTTGACAAACTCTCACTGAAGTTTCCTTTCCCCGTGTTGCTAACAGGACCAACAAATGTAGACCGTGAAAAGTTGTACCATATGAAGAGCTCATTTCAAACAACTCACGGCTTGTCATCTTACATGTAATGAAGTTGTCTTCAATGAAACTGTAGAAGGTTTATACTGGTTTTCCACGCTGCTGGTCCCTTATCGAGCAGCAATTAGGTGACACTCCATACTTTGAGAAGTGGCTCTGTGAGGTGCTGCTTTAATACCACATCACTGTCCAGCAATGATGCATAAACATCTCTTACAATCTCCTTTCATACTCCGATGGCTATTCTGATACATTCTGTACGCAGCTGATGGGGAAGGAGCCTGATCTGGTTACATCTCCTTCAATATGACCTACCTAAAATGGAGAAGTACAAAAAGAAATGTTGTTGTGAGCACTTATTATCTCAATCATTCAATCCATGTTTTATATAACGGAGCACCGCTATGCCACACTCACACTACACAACGTTCCGTCTTGTGATCAATTGCCTTGGCATTGCAGTAGAATGAAGTGCAGCTGGCTTAATGAAGCCCTCAACAAAAAGACCCCAATTTCAAAACTCCATTGTCTCATGAGAACCCATGTGAGAGTTCACTGTTTCTGCTGATGTTCCAGGATAGAAGCTTTTAGTACAAACTGTTTGCGCTCTCAGTAGTCGAGAAATAAGAAAAATGACAAAAGGGAATTAGGGAATGTGCATGATTTCATCAAACACAGGAAGATATTATCTGTAAGGAATAAGTCAAGTTGTTAAATCTTTTTGGCATGAACAAATCTGGAGGAGGTCTGTGGATGTCCAGACACTGAGGTCATTAATCGAGACAAATTTTCTGAGATGGTTGTGCATTGAGCGGTGATATCCTGGTAGATGAGGGCATCTCATAAGTGAATGGCTTTCAAGAGTATCCATACATCCATTATCCAACCCGCTATATCCTAACTACAGGGTCTTGGGGGTCTGCTGGAGCCAATCCCAGCCAACACAGGGCACAAGGCAGGAAACAAACCCCAGGCAGTGCGCCAGACCACCGCAGGGTGCACACACACACACACACACACACACTAGGGACACATTTAGAATCGCCAATGCACCTAACCTGCATGTCTTTGGACTGTGGGAGGAAACCGGAGTACCCGGAGGAATCCCACGCAGACACGGGAAGAACATGCCAACTCCACGCAGGAAGGACCCAGGAAGTGAACCCAAGTTTCCTAACTGTGAGGCTGCTTTCAAGAGTATCGCAACATAATACCCTCATAACACAGCAATCCAAATTCAGGGCTGGGTGGGAGTGGAATATCACTGGGTGCAAGGCAGGAAACAATATAGGACAGGGGGCCACTTCATCACAGGACCCATACAAGCATACATTCACTCTCACTCGAGGCTGATGTGGTTTCACCAATTTAACCAACACATTCATGCAGCCAAATGGACATGGACAATGACCAAATGTGGGATTCCGACCCTGGACACCATTTCTCTGAAGCAGTAGTGATAATCTGTGCCACATATAGCACAAAATCAAAACAAGCCACAAATTAAATGATAGTATGTACAGTAAAGCAGAAAAAAAATGTACATACCCACCAGCTGGGGTCATCCGTTGCGGTCACAATAATCACCTCTCCTTTATAAAAGGTGAGCATTTCAGGATTATCAGTTTTGCAGTCAACTAGTGCTTTAACTCTCTTCAGCCTTACTTTCATCTATGGGAAAGTAGAGGATACAAGGATATACAAAATTAATTTCTCAGACCATTTCTGAACATCACACAGATGGCCTAATATATCGGGAACCCCTTTGTTTAATTCAGTATGTAATATGTTGAAGCATGCAATAAATAAGGTTAGTAACACAGCTGTTCAAATTTTGATATGTTTGCAGTAATGCAGGGTTTCTGAAACTATTTTGGGTCACGGATTGTCACCATTGAGGTGTGAGTTACTGTTGTATTTAACAGTAATGGGATGTGGGTGATTTGTAAAGTTGGTCATGGTGAGTTGATTAAGCAATCAACGTTGCTCAGCCGATCATCCTTGACTCACCCCCCCTAATGATCATCCATATTTATCCTAAGGGGAAAACCCCATCCCCATGCTCCGATGATTGCATGTGACTCCATAAGAGGGTCAAATATGCCGATGATCATCTGGGTATTCTATAAGGAATCAAATCTCAAAGACACTAAAGAGAGGAAGATTGGGTCAGGACAAAAATAGTTTAAGAAACCCTGCTGTTCTATGAACTCAGAAAATTAAAACTCATACAGAGACAGAAATGAGTTTTTAATAAAATTTGAACATATATAGTAAGATATAATTAAACACCAAGGACGGTGTGTCCAGTCCTTCAGAGGAATCGTAATGATCAGTTTGGCTTTGGTGTGACGAATAATTTGGGCTTTGGTGATGCAATGAAAAAGGAAATGTGAGTGTGAGACACAGCAGGAGGAGTAAAGGCGCAGATGGAAAGTATAAAACCAGACAGAAGGAGAGAAAGGTGCTTCGAAAATAATAACAGAGTCTGTGAAGAAGGCTTTACAAGAACGCACCAGTGAAAGGGAGCGTCGATGAAGAGAGATTCAGACACATGCGAATACAGAGGAAAATCACCAAAGGTACACATAGGGCAAAATATTTTTAAATTATTCTATTACATGGTTTCATGACTGGTTTCTATGCATATGTTTGTGACAGTGTACTAGAACAGACGGTTTTTGAAAAGAAACCAGGAGGAAGAGTATAGTCACAGCCAGAAAAAGAGATCAAAACTGAAAGATCTGTAACACTGTCACCAAAACCAAAATGAGGACACAAAATCATAGTGGGCCAAGTCAAAATCCTAAAAGATTCTTAGACACGAGCTTTGTTTTTAGCAAACGGGCAAATGCTGAAAAGGCTTTTCATGACCTTTGAGAACATGCCCTTAACAACATCAGTGCTGTCCTAACAATGGGAAATCCAAAATGCTGATGATCGTAAACAAACAAAACGGCAGCAAAAACAGGAGAAAATAAATCACAGAAGATAAAAATAACAAGATATTCCAATTGTATGGCTTGATAAAGACCCAAAAAAAGTGCAAAATAGAGTAAATTCATATTGAAAAATGTGAGAAAAATTAAACAACAGACCCATTTATAACAAACATAATCAATAAGCTGGTAAAGTTTGCAAATAATACCAAACTAAGTGGAAAGGCATAATGCAGAGTCAGCTGAATTATTACAGAGGGACTTAGACAGCATACAGGCTTGGACAGATTTGTGGCAGAAATTTAATGGACCGTATATGCTCACGTATAAGTCGGGTCTTGAAACCCGAAAAATCTATATATATATAATTCACTAAGGCAAGACACCCATGGAAAGGCAAGACACCCATGGAAAGCACGCCAGAAGGGGCGTGGATTCACTAAGCCGCCCATGGCGCACGCAGGAAGGAGCCACGGCCACCAACTCTAAGACCATTGAATACGACGACAACTCACAGAACCACGGCCACCAACTCGGACGCGATGACACAGGAAAAACGGCGTCATTTATGTTCGTATGTTGTAGAGTCCACATGCACCTCTGAGCCACGTTGACTGTTCATAGAGGCATGTTTCTCGCGGAAGTGAATCGCTATATGCAGCGTGTAAAACAGTTTGCGAGGGGTATCCAATGGGATCCTTAAAACAATCCTTTAAAACTGAGGTTAAAACACAATGAAGGAAGTAGTATTTAAAAACTAATAAGCCCTGTGCCTCTGTTTCATTACCGTCTTGCCTGCTTCACCAATGCAGGCCCTGCAACAGTCGAGACGCTCTCTCAGCAGCTGACCTTCTCTGTGCCTGACCGGTTCACACAGAGGCAGCACGAGAGAAAGCCGCGCACACACACAGGCAGCGCCAGAGACAGACAGAGGCACACACACAGGTAGCTGATGGGCGGGTCTCCGTGAGTTTCTCTTGCGAGCGGGCACATGACCAGGCGGTGTGTATGCTTTGAGAACTCGGGTGGACGCGGCAGGACTATCGAAGAAGAGGCATGTTTGTAACGGATGTAAATTACTGTATGCGCCGTGTAAAACAGTTTGTTTGTCGCGGATGTAAATCGTTGTATGCAGCGTGTAAAACAGTTTCCGAGGGGTTTCCCATGGTCTTACAGTTGGTGGGCGGGTCTCTGTCAGTTGCTCTTACGACCGGGCACATCTCCAGGCAGTGTGTATGCTTCGAGTGCGAGGGTGGACGCGACAGGACCATCTAGGAAAAAATCATGTCGCAGATGTGAATCGCTGTATGCGGTGTGTAGAACAGTTTGCGAGGGGTGTTCCATGGTCTTACAGTTGGTGGGTGGGTCTCTGTTGGTTGCTGTTGTGAGCGGGCACATGACCAGGCAGTGTGTATGCTTCGAGTGCGTGGGTGGACGCGACGGACCAAGAAGAATCATATTTGTCTCTAAGAAGAATCATATTTGTCGCGGATGTGAATCGCTGTATGCAGGGTGTAAAACATTTTGTCGCGAGTGTATAACGCTGCATTGTATGTTGCCCTCTCCACAATTACATCTTTTCATTCACCTACAGTCGTATCCTCAAAACCAACCCCATTTGGACAACTGTGTCTTTCAGGAAGTGTTCACCCATCAATACATAATTATGCGGCGTATGCTACGCCACGTGTTGGCTAGTCAATCATAAAATCAGATCCCGAATTATATGCCCATTCAAAAATGCAACACTTAATGTTTTAATGCCTCCTCCAGTCTCACATCAGTTTCTCAGATGCATCGAATTTTGTTGCAGCAGCACAGTTACCAATTTCTTTAGCTGCTTCAATGACTTTTAATTTAAAACCAGCTTCATATTTTCTTCTGATCGAACGCTCCATCGTAGATAAGGGATGCTGTTATGATAAAGGTGTATGAGGGTGTGAGATACAAAAAACACAAATCAGTGCCATCGTCGCTTTGGAATAGTTCGAGTATTACTGTGTGGTCACATAGGCACAATAGAGAGGGGGGTTAGGAGCACACTCTGATATAGTACATTGCCACACCCACATAGAAAAAAAAGGCAGTGTGCTCCGTGGTTACTCTCTCAGGTGGGCATTAGCATATCATAATCCCTGGTACCAACAGCATGAGTTTTCCACATTCGACTTGTACAAATGACATTATAAGATACCAGAAATTATACTGTAAAATCAAGTCCCGACTTATCTGCGGGAGAACTTATCCGCAAGTATATACAGTAAGTTAAAGTAAAGTATTACATGCAAGAACTGAAAAAGCTAAATCTGAATACACAATGGTGGTCTGAAACTTGAAAGTGCACCTTATGAGAAGAAGTGGGGTGTCATAGTGGACTAACTTCTATTAACATCAAGACAGTGGACAGAAGCCATAAGAAAGTAAATGGGATGTTAAGTTATACATCACGATGTGTTGTGTACAAGTTAAGGTGGTTATGCTTAAGTTATATAACACACTAGTGAGGCCTCACCTGGAGTACACTGTACAGTTACAGCTCACAATAGTCATTTAGTAGTAACCATACCACAACAGTAAATTCAGAAAGAAGCAACAGTTTCTCTAAAATGACATCTCTACTTCCTCAGGTCAGTGTCTCTTGCCTTGGGTAATTCTTTGGAATTAGCTGACTCTTGTCTCTAGAATCGTCACACTTTATGCATGACTAATTTTTCTGTACTCTCTATATGTGACAATGGTCACCCTACAAACCTATCTGCTGCTTATGTTTAACCCCATAATTTCAGTTGTTTTTCTAGAATTACTGACCAGCATGTTCTTCCTCGATGGAGGTATCGGCATTGACGTTACGTATCCTGGTCCTAAGGATGAGTTGTACAGTTCTTCCAAACTTCCAGGACTTTGTGGTGAAGATGCAGGACTCTTCCCACCACTACTTCGCCTGTATGATGTGGTCTTCTCTGAGCTGAAGTACAAAAGAATTAAGTCATTCAAAAAAAAAGGCATTTCACAAAAACAATCATTATATTTTTTAAGACATCACTAAGAATTGTTACACAACACTCCAAAATTCAATAGTTTTTTAAACATTTTTAAACAGTCTGAGCCACATCCATGCCTTAGGTGTTTAACAAACTTAAAACAGTGAAATAAAAGTAAAGATAAAACATATGAATTGGGTTGAAGAGTATTTGTGTCACACACACCTGAGCTTAAGACAGGATACCAGTTAATCAAACTGTATGCTTACACAGAACCAATTTAGAGTAACCAGTTAACCTGACAGATGTGTCTTATGGATATAGGATATAACTGGAACAACCAGAGAATATCTACCCACCGCCTAAACTAAAAGAAACTCGGTGAATACGGCATGAGCCAAAAACAGAATGGTGTCAACCTCACGTTGTAACTGCTGCACAAGCTACTCCAGAAATCCACCATAACTACATAAACATAACGATCTGTACATTTTAAGCCAGTAAGCTTAACGTGCATCACCAGTACACATTAATGGAAACAATTATTAAGGAAAAGTTTGAGCAGAGCATTTCTAGAACAAGAGTTTTAGCAAATAGTGCACAGGGGTTCATGTTTCAGTACAGGGAGTGCAGAATTATTGGGCAAGTTGTATTTTTGAGGATTAATTTTAATATGGAACAAACACAGTGCTATCAGTCAATCCAAAATGTTAATAAACCTGAAACCTGAATGTTTCACAACGGAAATGTGAGTGTGAACATCATCAGGGGAATACATATGTACGCACAATTATTAGGCAACTATTAGTGTGCAGATTTATTATGCAACTAAAGGAAAAATGAAAATATTCCCATCTCACTTGTTTATTTTCATCTGTTATAGTGAGAATAATAAACAAACACCTCAAAATTTACAAATAAACATCTCTGACATTTCAAAAAAAATAAATTAATCAATCAACGACCAATATTGCCACCCTTCTTTCCAATAACAGTCATAAGCCTTTCCATTCATGGAGTCTGTCAGTTTCTTGATCTGTTGACGATCAGCTTTTTGTGGAGCAGTGACTACAGCCTCCCAGACACTCTTCAGAGAGGTGTATTGTTTTTCTCCCCCATAAATCTAGCGTTTAAGAAGTGCCCACAAGTTCTCGATAGGGTTTAGGTCAGATGAGGAAGGGGGGCCATGTCATTATTCCTTCATCTTTAAGGCCTTTACTGGCTGGCCACGCAGTGGAGAACTTCGATGCAAGTGATGGAGCATTGGCCTGCATAAAAATCATGGTCTTTTCCTGTATCACTGTTTGAAGAAAGTGTCTTCGAAAAACTGGCAGTAGGTTTGGGAGTTGATTTTGAGTTCATCTTCAATGCAAAAGGTCCAACTAGCTCATCTTTAAAAATACCAGCTCATACCAGTACCCCACCTCCACGTTGGAGTGGAGCTCTGTGCCCATTACTGATCCACAGGTCCATCCATCTGGTCCATCAAGAGTCACTCTCATCTCATTGGTCCATAAAACCTTTGAAAAAAATCTGTCTTCAGATATTTCTTGGCCCAGTTTTGACGTTTCAACTTATGTTTCTTGTTCAGTGGTGGTTGGGTTTCAGCCCTCCTTACCTTGGCCATGTCTTTGAGCACTGAACACCTTGTACTTCTGGGCACTCCAGGTAGGTTGCAGCTCTGGAATATGAAAGTACTGGAGGATAATGGGTTCCTGGTAGCTTCACGTTTGATTCTTCTCAAATCTTTGGCAGCTAATTTGCGTCTTTTGTTCTCAACACGTTTCTTGCGACCCTGTTGACTATTTGCAACAAAATGTTTGATGGTTCTGTGATCACACACCAATATCTTAGCAATTCCAAAAGTGCTGCATCCCTCTGAAAGACTTTTTACAATTTTTGACTTTTCAGAGTCAGTTAAATCTCTTTTTTGGCCCATTTTGCCTGAGGAAAACTAGCTGCCTAATAATTCTGCACACCTTGATATAGGGTGTTGATCTCCTTAGGCCACACCCTCCCTCATTACACAAATACACATCACCTGACGTGCTTAAATCCAATAAGCATTCAAGTTAATACAGCTTGGAGTTGGAATATACACATTAAAAATGATGATATGGTCAAAATACTCACTTGCCTAATAATTGTGCACACAGTGTAATGTGCTGGAGTTCTATGATGAAGCAATAAAAGCATACAATAAGAGAGGTGCATACAATAATAGTTATCTGAATTTTTAGAAAGATTTTGATAAGGTCCCACATCAAAGGTTAATGATTAAACAAAAAAAAGTGGGAATTCAGGGCACGGAGTGTAGGTGGGTGATTAGCTCAACCACAGGAAGGAAAAAGTTACGGTCAGGAGAACTTTTTCAGAAGAAAACAATGTTAAAAGTAGTGTTTCTCAAGGGTCATTTTTAATATGCATACACAATCTGGACAACAATATAATCAGTAAGCTGGTTAAGACTGGACGGCATGGTGGCGCACTGGTAGCGCTGCTGCCTCGCAGTAAGGAGCCCTGGGTTTGCTTCTCAGGTCCTCCCTGCGTGGAGTTTGCATGACCTCCCCGTGCCAGCGTGGGTTTCCTACGGTGCTCCAGTTTCCTCCCACAATCCAAAGACATGCAGGTTAGGTGCATTGATGATCCTAAATTGTCCCTAGTGTGTGCTTGGTGTGTGTGTGTGTGTGTGCCCTGCGGTGGGCTGGCGCCCTTCCCGGGGTTTGTTCCTGCCTTGCGTCCTGTGCTGGCTGGGATTGGCTCCAGCAGACCCCCGTTACCCTGTGTTAGGATATAGTGGGTTGGATAATGGATGGATGGTTGGTAAAGACAGCAGATACCAAACTACTGTAGTGGTAGAGCGGATAAAGCTGAATCACTTGATTTGCTACTGAGGAACTTGGAAAGCCTACAGTTTTGGACAAATGAAATTTAATGTTAGTCAAAGTAAAGAATTACATGTAGGAAGCTGAAATGTTAGATTTGAGGTCTGAAATGTGAAAGTACCCCTTATGAGAAGGATGCCAGAGTTATAGTGGACTTATCACTATCAACATCCAGATATACAGAAGCCATCAGAAAAGCTAATTGGATGTTAGGTTACACATCATAATGTCTGGAGTATAAGTCAAAGAAGGTTATGCAAAAGTTATATAGAACACTAGTGAGGGCTCACTTGGGGCTTCATTTATAAAGCTTTGCATGGATTTGAGTGTGAAAATATGTATTTGTCAAAAAAAAGCAAAATAAAAAATGGAAAAATTAGTATGCCATAAAAAATCTGATTTACAAAACCTGGTGTATGCACAGTTCTACCCAATTTACCGTTTATAAATCATAATCATTTGGGAGGACGTTGAATTCTTTTTTGTTAAGGTTGACTTCATTGTATATAATGTTATTTTCTTCCAATAAATTAAAAAAAAAATCATAATAACCCTGTAACTATGCACACATGAATGTGCCCAGAAGGCGGCCCTGAAACATCCATATATGGGGCATGCTAATCAGCCTCATACATATGCAATCACGATGCTGCATTACTTCACTAGCTGATAGAGCAGCCTCCCTGCTACCATGTCGAGACCCCCTATCACCCCGACCTTCATTTAAGAAAGAAAAGCGCAAGATAATGTGCTGCCTTTTAGCACCTTCTCCACTGTGTTCTGGGGGTCCATGAAAAACATAAGGTGCCAGTGTCTGAGCGAGCAGCTTCTGTCATCTGGTACATGTAATGACTTGATTGCTGTTATACTAAATAGTACAGGCCATATGAAACACTGAGGGTTTGGCCAGTTACCTTACCAACAAGCTGACCACCACCTACAGTACCCGTAACGTCAGTTAAAAGTACTTTGCCTTAAAATAAACGAATCACGTATTGGCCTAGGCCACTGAGATATGACATTTGCCAGCCACATTATGGCATCACAGATGACTAATGCATTAATGGAATGTGACTACTTACGGTTAATAAAAGCAGATTTGTTCTCACCAGGTGCCCTTTTTACCATTTGAGTGCTTCAATTACATTAGGAGACACGGACATTGTTGCAAACTGCCTTTCTATTTTGGTAGAAACATGTTGTTATATTTTTTTAATATACAGTATGTACACCCCAGACAAATATGAAAACAATGTAGTGTATTGTTTACTCAGTTATTTACTCAGCACAGTGGGCATGATGGTTGAAGCCTAGCTGAGATATTCCTGACCTGTTGGCCAGTTCCCTGAGAAATAAAAACAGGTAGCAAATCAGGGCTCTAGATTGCGACCAAATATCTCAATGGTGCGACTAAAAAAAATCAAAGGTTGCACCGGTGCGACCAGCCGTTCGAGGGGGGAAAAAAAACGAAACTCTGTAAATCTTAAAGTCTCCCTGTTGTTCAACAACAGACACACATTAGGCCCATATCGTGGTCTAAACCAATCAGAGATAGTGAAGGCGGATCCCGCCCCCCCTCTGATTGGCCGTGGTCCAGATATTCCTGTACGTGTGTGTACGTTTGAAAATGCATGTGATGCAGTCAGACAGAGAGAGTTGAGTAGCCCATCAGGTAAACAGTGGATGTAGCCGCGGATTATGAGAGAAGACGAAAAGAACGATTGACAGCTTTTTTCGTTAAGAATGTTAAGTTAGGGCCTGATCCGTCCGAAAATCATAACCAATGCTCTGACACGGAGCCATCAACCTCCCAAGTTATAGCAAGCCCTGGTCCGGAGACGGCATTAGATAATAAGCCACATACGATCGAGTCCGAGCCCACTGAAATTAAAAGGGGTAAAGTGTATACATTTCGAAAAGAGTGGCTTGACCAGTTTCCCTGGCTAAGATACAGTAAAGCTGATAATATAATGCACTGTATTTACTGTAAAGAGTGTGGGAAGACCATGGCCGGCAGTAGTGCATTTGTGACTGGTTCTAATACATTTTGAATTGAAATGCTGAAAAAGCACAATGCATCTATAAAACACATTACATGCCGCGATAAATTCACTGCTCAAGTGTCCCCCTCTCCCCGCTGCCTTTCAGCGGCAGGCAGCAGCAAACAGATCATCAGACGAGGCCGAGATGATAATTAAGTTTAACATTGCCTACAATATTGCAAAAGAAGAACTTCCCTTCACTAAATTGAAGTCCGAAATAATTCTTATGAAGAAAAATGGCTTGAACGTAAACCTGACGTACAGCAATGATGTCGCGTGCGCCAATTTATAGGAATCATCGCAGATACATTGAAAAAAAAAAGACGTCTGTGCAAATTGCGAACAGTGCGTACATGGCATTCCTGATCGACGGAGACACAGATATCGCCACAAAGGAATGCGTCATTGTGTACGGTCGTATCTTGCGGAGAGGAAGGCCGGTGAATATACTTATTGGACACATTGAGGTCGAGCATGCTCATGCCCAAGTCTGGAAGATTTTGATGCTAGAGAGAGTGTGGCCAGCTGGTTTAGTCAAGGCCAAAGATCAAGAAGGCCAAACTACAGGAGTTGGCCATCTGAGGGGCATGTGACTGCAATGGAGGATAGTCCATAAGACATTGAGCCATGAGATGTTCAGTTTGAAGCCCTTAAAACACTTAATTTAGATTTTCTTTTTAGTTAATTTAACTTGAGATTTTTTAAGTTTAAATTTCAGCTCAGTAAAGCACTTTAAGCACCAACACTTTTTCAGTAAGTTACCTTTCTTGTAGAATTGTGATTGCCTTCAAATAAAGAACTTTATATTGACCAGATTGTTAGTTAATCATTTACAAGTCAATATTGCCTATATGGACAGCGATTAAAATAAATAAATAAATAAATAAAGTGAACTTGTAAAACTGTGGTGTTAAATGTGATGCGGTTGAAAATTTGGGTGCACCTAACTTTTGTGCTGGTGCACCTAAGAAAAAAAGTTAGGCGCACCAGTGCAAAAAGTTAGTCTAGAGCCCTGCAAATACAGGGTGACACAGAAAAATGGGAACTTTTGAAAAACCCAATAAAAATAGAAGAAATCCGACAAAAAAATTTTATTGACAGCAATTGAACCACTACAACTTGCCTTTTAAAAGACAGTAATCCAAATTATAAATGTCTAATAATTACGTCCTGTAGATTGCGTCCTCCTGTACGAATGCATTCTTCCAATCTGCTGTTGAGGTTCTTCATTGATCACTGCAACATCTCAGCTGGGATACCACGAATTTCATCTTGAATTCTTTGCTTCAAATCATTCAGTGTCCTTGGCCGAGTCGTGTAGACCCGACTCTTAAGGTAGCCCCACAAGAAAAAATCACAAACGGACAAATCCGGTGATCTTGAGGGCCAGGGAATGTCACCAAATCTTGAGAGGACACGGTTACCGAACAATTCTCGCACAGCTGCCATTGATTGCCTTGCAGTAAGCGATGTCGCACCATCCTGTTGAAACCAGGTTTCGTGAAGTTGTGGAAAATTGTTCAATGCAGGTGCAACATCTCAACATTTCAAAAGTTCCCATTTTTCTGTGTCACCCTGTATAATCTTATGAAAAACAACGTAATTACAATAACGGCTCAGTAATAAGAATTATTATACACGTTAGTCATCTTTTAGCTGGTTTGGCTGCATTTCCCTACATTATCATGGGTGTCCTTATTTCCTAGTTTCTCCGAAATGTTGCGTACACATGGGTCAGAGCTGTCGTAAATATACACAAATTCCCCTGTCAAGTTTTCTTTTGTAAATCCCAACGTTTGCATGGGAAATTGGGTAAGCACATTTCGAGCCTCATTTTGTGCGAACAGAATGTGTTTAGTTTTGGTCTCAATATAACAAAAAAGACAAAACAGCATTAGAGAAAGTCCCAAGGACAGCAGCTCTGCTGATTCCGGGACTAAGAAGTCTGAGCTATGAGAAGAGACTGAAAGGGATGAACCTTTTCATCTTTAACAAATGGAGATTAAGAGGGGACATGAAAGGAATTAGTACAGCAGATCCCAGTTGGTACTGTAAAATAAATTCTGAAACAAGGACACAGGAACACAGTTAGAAATTTGCTGAATGCAGATTTTGCACAAAAATTAGGAAATTTTCTTCATGTAAAGAACCACAGACATATGGAATAACTTTGAAAGTAGTGTGCTTTAAACTTGGACTTTAGAGATATTCAAAGCTAAACTTGATGTTATTCAGGACAATATAGGTGAATAGGATGAACACACTTAGGGGGCTGAATGGCCTGCTCTCTTCACAATTTTTTCTAATGTCGCATTGTGTTAAAGCCCCCGTCCCTGTCATTTGATTTAACTCTCAGAAAGTTGTGTGAACATATGATAGACCGGTGTCCTATACAGGGTTGATTTCTGCCTTTTTTCCCCGATGTTGTGATTCTGAAATGGATCAACCGTACTGTAGAATGTTATTTCACATCTGAACAAGTTGAAATTTCAGCTATCAGTAAACACTTAAACGCATCAAAAATACTTAAATGTGAATATAATTTATTACAACAGCATCTGAGTTTGTCTGCATTGATTCACTTTGCAGACGAGTGACTGGCAGTACTTTCGATCTGATTTTGCAGTTGAGAATTATTATTTTTAAGTGTGTGGTTACATATGACAAACTGGCTTCTTTAGTATCTCAAACTTTTGTTAATGTGGTTAATATTTAACTGGTCGTGTCACTAAATGTGGGGGTGTATGTGAGCGTGCCCTGTATTGATGGTCTACCAGCTTTGTATACCAGTGATACTAGGATGGGCACCAACTCTGCATGATCCTCTCTTACTGCACACAACTGTGTTTGACTATGCAGCTCCAGGTTAAGGATCTCACATGGTTCAGAAGACACAACGTGCCCACTCGCACCCATAATTGGCTGGTGGCAGCATTTCTACTGTTCCTAGAAAACTTTTCTGTATTCTGCCTCAGGCGCATGAACAGTAAATGCAGACAATTCCATGCTGACACATAAATTGGAAGTGCATGGAAGGCCTCATGGAAAAATGTGGTCACATGGATTGGCATCACTTCCTCCACAGGCCCAAGTGTCAGTTTGAGGTGTACAAATGAGATCATATTCCTGCTTTCCCCCTCACTGTTACCCTGGTTCATTGACTCAGGTTTTAGCTTGTGCTGCACAGGCTCCAGTGATCTCTACAGGTTAGTCCTCATTGACTAAAATAGTTTCCTTCAATCAGTACTGACATAACTAGAAGGCCCAAATGCTTCTCCATTTTTAATTTCCAAGTCAAATCTTTTCTAAAAAAGAAAGATCTTTTGTATCTGAAACAGAAGAGAGAAAAAACACCGAACAAGTGGATACAGAAGCTATTCAACGAGTATGCAAGAGGCAGCCAGCAATTTTTTAAATTTCGTGCTCAGAAGGGTTGTCCCTATTAACAGGAAAGCAGCAGATTTTAACAGACACCATCTAAATGTGAATTAAATTAAGACAATGTAAATTAATTGACATGTTAATATAGTAGAAAAGCAAATAGTGACTTCTTGAACCAGACTAGTACTAGATTGTGTGTAACATGACAAAAGCTTTAAAACCTTTAAGATTTGAACAAGGACAGAAAAAAGCTTGTGCCTGCCACAAGATGGCACTCCTGCACTGCGGTTTTGAAAATCTTTATATTAAGCCTGTGTTTTTAAAAATTGTCAGGGTCTATTACAGCAACACAACACCGGAACCAACCCATTACAGGGTCCCCCCACTTACACTCCCCCCAACACACCAATTTAGACCAATGAGATCTTACTGCTGTGGTTAAAAGGGCTGCTCTTAACTGATTCAGGTCATATCTTACTGATAAGACACTTTTCAGTAAATTTCAATTTTCCTTTTTTCGTCTACTGCTCATGATAAATGTGGTGTTCCTCAGGGATCCATTCTGGGTCCTATTTTATTTTCTATATATCTCCATCCTATAGGTCAGGGGTGGTGAACTCCAGACCTGGAGGGCCACAGTGGCTGCAGGTTTTCATTCTAACCCTTTTCCTAATCAGTGACCAGTTCTCACTGCTAATTAACTAACTTTTTCCCCATCACTTTAATAGCCCTGTTAGAAGAGTTCAGCCCTCTGAATTGATTCCTTTCTTCATTAAATGACAGCCAAGCAGAAACGAGATGTGAAATAAGCCGATAGATGACCAGCTAAACTGGGGCTTCAAACTCCAACCAATTTCACTCCAATCACTTTCTTAATGAGAATCCAATTCTTGCTGTTAATTAAACCCGTTACTTAATTCCATGGCTTGTTGTTGCTCTCATTTGCCACAGCAGACATTTCCAGACCTGTTGTTTTTCTGTTCTTTCTAAGAGCACCGTCAAAATGTTTTGGTGTCCTGAGAGATCAACCTTACCAAGACCATCACCTCCCTTTAATTTCAGATATTGAGTGATGGGCACAGGGGAGCTGGTCATGTGGTATCTTGTTTTGTGTCTCATTATTGTTTGGCTGCTAATTAAAGAAAAAGAAACAACAATGGGGCCTGAGTCAAGTTAATTAAAAAAAAAGTAATCAGCAGCAAAAACTGGTCACTAATTAAGAAGATGGTAAGAATTAAAACCTGCAGCCACTGCGGCACTCGAGGCCTGGAGTTCGCCACCCGTGCTACAGGTGCTATTTTTAGAAAGTTTACATTTTTGTTATTGTTATGCTGATGACATGCAGGTGTATATTCCTGTGTGTAACTCTACAATGAATCGGCTGCACAATTGTCTTGTAGAACTAAGATCCTGGATGGCTGACAGTTTTCTCGATCTTTAAAAATAGAATGGAAGTGCTGATAAGCTGGTCCTCCTGCCAAAGCTCAAATTGGTTTTGAACTCCTTAGCTCTTTTGCAGACGTTTGTAAACCTCATGTTTGGAATCTTGGGGTTATTTTTGATAGTAACCTCTCTTTTGAGAAACAGATAAATTCTGTTCTCAAGAGGTGCTTGTTACAGCTTCACCTTTTAGCCAAGGTTAAACCTCAGGATCTTGAGAAAGTTATGCATGCTTTAATCGTTTCTCAGTTTGATTACTGCAACCTGTTGTATTCTGGAATCAGCAAATCGGTGATACGCAGGTACAGTTGGTCCAGAATGCTGCTCCCCATTCTTTGATTGAGGCAAGAAAGTTTAACTCTACATCTTCAATTTTAGCCTCTGGCTAACACTGTCTGCCTGTTTTAGTTTCAGAACTGATATTAAAATTTTGCTGCTGGTTTTTAAATCAACACATGGGTACACTGCCACTTTTTAATCTGAATTGTGTGATATACACCAGCCATCCAGAGAGCTTAGACCTGCCTGTCAGTTGTCTCTTGTTGTCCCTCGAACTAAGTGTAAAACTAAGGGGTACAGGGCTTTTGCAGCTGCTGCACCTCGCCAGTGGAACTCTCTACCTCATTACATTAAGGAGACCCCCTCAATTGAACTGTTTAAAATGAGACTGAAGACGCATTTCTATTCTCTAGCTTTCCGTGACCTTTAGTGATACTGATGGCTCCTTCCTCATAGTCATTTATTTGTTTTCAACTTATTGCTGGCTTGTATTGTTTTTTTTTATTGTATTTTATTTATGTTTATTGTATATTTTATTTTAAAGCACTTTGGTTACATCATTAGTGATGTTGTTTTAAATGTGCTCTATAAATAAATTGTCACTGACATTACGAGATATTGACTGTTACCAATGAACCTAACCAACACGTCTTTGGGGTTTGTGGGAATTAATAACAGTCAGTCAGTCACTGTCCAACTCGCTATATCCTAACTAAAGGGTCATGGGGGTCTGCTGGAGCCAATCCCAGCCAACACAGGGCGCAAGGCAGGAACAAACCCCGGGCAGGGCACCAGCCCACTACAGGGCACACACACACACTAGGGATCGGCAACGCACCTAACCTGCATGACTTTGGACTGTGGAAGGAAACCCACGCAGACACAGGGAGAGCATGCAAACTCCACACAGGGAGGGCCCGGGAAGTGAACTCGGGTCTCCTTACTTACTTACCACTGCGCCACCGTGCCGCCGAATTAATAACAACAAAATAGAAATAATACTACATTTTTTTTCTTTAGTGCCATTCCCATGCTCAAAGAACTTTACAGAAATTCAGAAAGAACAACTGGACATATACAACATAGTGTACAAATAATATCTGCATAAAACACTAAATAAAAAGAAATGAAATAGTATAAGAGACAATAAACCAGAATAAAATACAAAAGTATGAATACTACAAGACAACCCTGAACAAATAACATAACTTGTGATACAAACACAAATCTACTTGGGTATCTGGACAGGGAGGGTAAGCTGAGATGAGGGTCAGAATGTCAGGGTCAGTTCAAGGCCTCGCTGGACAAAGGAGTTTTAAGATGTTTTTTTTTTTTTAAAGAATGAGTTGAGTCGGCTGATCTCATTAATTTCAGGGAAGCCATTCCAAAGTCTGGGCACTATAGCACTGAAGTCTCTGTCACCTATTGAGTGCAGGTTCGTTCTGGGCACAGCCAGACTGCCATAATGGTGGACCTTAGTGGGCAGACAGGAGCAGAATGCTGGAGGAGGTTTCTGAGGTGGTCTGGTACAAGGCCATTTTAAGCTTTATAAGTTATTAGTAGAATATTATATAAATTCCTGTAAGACACAGGGAGCCAATGAAGGCAGAACAGAGTGGAGGTTATGTGCTTGCTGTTCCCTGTCTGTGAAGTATCTGGAAAAAAAAAAATAAGCCTTTCAAAAACAACTTTTGTAATCCAGATCTGAGTGGTGTGGGCTGCAGCCTGTCCTGGCAGGAATCATCCTGAAGGGGGTGCCAGTCCACTACAGGCTCTATTCATGGACACTCATAGTGCCAGTCTGGAAATGATAATAACCCTAACCTACACATCTTGCATGTGCAGGACAAAAATTACACAGATTTTGGAAGAATGTGCAAACTCCACACAGAGAAACAACAAGGCAAAGCATTAGAACCCTGGACATTGGATCTATAAAGCAGCAGCACAAATTACCATACGGATGTGACCCCCACTAATTTATATATTTTAATATATATATATAACTCCTGCTACTACTTTACTTAAATGCTTGCATGCTTAAATGTTACCTGATAGGTCCAAGATGGGCCGGATCCGTTCCATTTCTCCGGGATTCATTTTGTACTGCACTGTCCCAGAAAGCGGTCTGCCTATGTAGCCGGCAAGCAGGCTCTCCAGCACTCTTGGGAGCAGAGGATCGACGGCACACCGGAGCATCTGGCTGACTGGGACTTATGCGGCCTGGTGAAACTTGGGAGTTTGAGTTCTCATATCCAGGATGTGATGTTGGATTTGAAGGGCGTCGTATCGGAAGTTGGCACTCATAAGAAGGTGAGGATATTAGTGGATCTGAGCGACCTAATTGAAAAGTGGAAATAAGCATCTGAACAATCATTTGTGAGCTATTCAAGCCTACTAATAATTAACACTTAAGTGCCGCTTACTGCATTTACATAACATAATACAGGGTGGCCCATGAAAAAGTGGCCTGCCTCCACTGAGATGACTGCATTACGTGGTGAAGAGAAAAATGATCAAATTTGGTGCTCACATTTACAAAAGATGCTGAAAGTGATCTCCAGGGGTCAGACAGCAAGGAAACAAGGCAGGCGTCACAACCGCAGCCGGCCTATCCAGCAGCAGATGAGGCGGAATTCGTCTCGATGGAGGCAGGCCACTTTTTTGTGGGCCACCCTGTAGAGTACGACAACATTCCCAAATCTGCTTAGTCCAATTCAGGGTTTGTGGGGCGGGCTATAGCCTATCATGGCAGTTCTGGGTGCTAAGCCCAATGCAGAGGGCCAAGTAGAGACATGTAGAACGAGTAAACTCCACATGGGCAGCATACCTTTGTAGTGTAGCCAGTGTTTAAAGTATGTCACTTTGATCTGTAAAGTGTATTTCATTGTATCTGATTTTATTCATACCAGACACATTTAGGTAATACAGCTGACAGGAAAAAGACCCATGTCGGTAACACTTTACATTAAGTGTCCATAATTACACTATAACTACTATGTAATTACCTGTATAAGTACAGTGTAACTATGTATTACTCCGTACTTACTGTGTAACGCTATACTTAATTACTCAGTTGTCATTGTTATTCCACAGTATATATAATTACAATGTAACAATTTATCACTGATCCAAAAACAAGTGTACTTACATAGTTACGATGTATCTGTACTTTCAAAATGTAATAAAAATATCAGGGTATGTAACTACAACTATGTAACAGATGTTCCATTGTCTGGGCAATTGTAATGGAGAATTGCAGTGATAACTGCATAGGTTTTCGATGATATTTCAAGATCTGTTTTAAATGGTAAAAACACATTTGCAAAATGGCTAACGCTTTTGCCTCACAGATCCATTATCCTGAGATGGAATTCTGTCTGGAGATATGTGTGTAAAATGTTTACGTTCTACCCATGTCTCCCTATGTCTTCTTCATGGGGTTTACTGCCACATCCCAGGGACATGTAGGTTGGGTTATATGGCCATATGTGTAAGAGCGTGACTTGTCAGTGGGCCTTGTAATGGGATGGCTCCCCATCCTGGGCTGTTTCCTGCCTTGTGCCTGGTGATGCTTGGAATGGCTCTGCGACCCTGTGTACCTTGATTGAATGATTCAAGTTTGGCAGTATTATGTTAGGGATGGGTATAATAATAGCCCAAAAAATTCAACAATAAATAGTGTAACACAACTACAAGAATGTGACAAATGTTTGTTTAAGCAAAACATGTCAAGGAGGTGCCCCTCTAGATTTTGGGAAAAAGTGTTAACCATTTCGCAAAGATGTTTTCACCATTTAGAACAGATCTTGAAAGATCATCGAAAACCTATGCAGTTATCACTGCAATTCTCCATTACAATTGCCCAGACCATGGAACATCTGTTACATAGTTGTAGTTACATACCCTGATATTTTTACTACATTTTGAAAGTACAGATACATCGTAACTATGTAAGTACACTTGTTTTTGGATCAGTGATAAATTGTTACTTTGTAATTATATAAACTGTGGAATAACAATGACAACTGAGTAATTAACTATAACGTTACTTTGTATTACACAGTAAGTGCAGAGTAATAACTAATAGTTACACTGTACTTATACAGGTAATTACATAGTAGTTACAGTGTAATTATGGACACTTAATGTAAAGTGCTACCCACATATCAATCACATAACACACAAGGCAGGGAGATGAGATGACTCACATGTTACATAGGACTGCAGTGCTGCTGTGCCTTGATCAATATTATGGCCAGTTTCACCAGAGTCATTCAGCTGTTTTCAGGGCTTCCCATATTAATATTATCAAGCAAGCTGGCCGATTGAGTTAATTGACTTGTGACAAGAAATAAACACACTTTTCAAGGCAGGGTATTCCTGGTAAAGAAGGAATGTGGAGGGACCCAAAAAGCCCAGTTTCTGGTAACTGTTCTATTTTCTGTGAGTGTTGAACCAGCAAACCAGTTTGTAGCTTGGAGCTTGCATGATCATTTTTGAGACTGTGGAAAAGGTATAAATGTTTAGACAATGCGCAGAACAGCAGAGCTTACCTACGGACGGATGGAAGGCGTCATTCCTGCCCGTGTGCGGGACACAATGCTTTTCTACTCTCTCTGTCAAAGGCTAGACAAGCGGCGATCACAGGAAACCTGAAGTGCATCATGCTTTGGTCAACAATAGCTCTCCTTTGACTATTGTTTTATTATGAGTGTTACAGTAAGCCAATATTAAACTGAAAGCTAAAATATAATCTTCCTTATGTGTTACTGATTCTTTCTTCCTTTTAGAATCACCACCGTACTTTATTTTATATGTTTTTATGTATATTAGTGGTATAGTAAAGGTTGCACTCACTTAACGATTCTTTTCCCATTAAGCAAGCGCCCCCTACTGGATACTACCATTGTGAATTTAAACCTAGGAAGCCAGGCTCATGAGACAGCAGCAGTAATCACTGCACTGCCATGCTGCCCTCATTTCAAAACATAACATTGTTGCATCTCCTTAACTAGTCCTTCATTTCTTGATTTGTTTTTCAGCTGTTTTTCCAACTGTCCTTTTAGCGGCATTTAGGTGTAATACTGTCCATTTTGGGACACGTCTGTTCTGTCTTTAGTAGGCACAACACTAGGCTAGGCTCCAACTCCTGGCTACCTTAATAATAATAATAATAATAATACATTTTATTTATATAGCACCTTTTCCATGCTCAAGGCACTTCACAGAGTTTAAGATAGGATGGCAGGTTATACAGTATATAGTATTGTACAGACCAGATAAATAAATAAAGAAGATTAAGACAGTAAATTCAGAGAAAACGCCTAACCGACAAAACATAATTGATTGTTCAGAGTAAAGCAGATTTGGGAAGTATACTGATGCATGAATATTGACTTGGTCTGAACTGAAAGTCAGTCACTCACCTCGCTGAATGCTTTTGACAGGCAGAGGAGGCGGCACACCATCCACAGGCGAGCCCTGAAAGGACCCCGTTTTGAGAAACTCGATATTCTCATAGGTCTTATTAGTGACGCAGGTGTTCACGTAACTCCATCGATGAGACGCTTTTCCACCTGACATCTGTGATCTGTGTGACCTCTGAAGTGGACTAATCTAATAAAGAAAAGATGAAGAAAATGGCTAATATAAATCATGGCTGTAACTGCATCTTTTCCAGTTTCCCAAAACCAAGCAGCTACTTAGTTGGCAAAGTAGGATCCAGCATGAGTCAGACGGATAACAAAGGACATTTCTCAGTCCAATAAAGTTTAGTGAAAGTTCAAAGCAAAACAGTTCACATAAAAATAGAGAAAAAAGTCATTAAACGCGCAGAATAAAAGGTAAAAGAGGAAAAAATGATTCAAATACAAACTTAGCTTTTTCTTGTTAAACTTCAGTTACTTTCTATACTTGAAGATTGTTTTATTTCTCTACGGCAAACTTCCATATGCTTTACCTAATATATTCAGTACACTCTGTAGGTACAGCACTTTCAATACGTTATGATACAATTTGAAAACTGCTTGCCCTCCATGCCTTCCCAAGAGCAAGGCAGAGCACTGGGACTAATCTGCAGTCAGAGGGACAAGAAACCATTAGAATACTCCATTTCAATATAACTTGTGGAGGATATAATCTCTGCTGTGGGCTGGCGCCCTGCCCAGGGTTTGTTTCCTGCCTTGCGCCCTGTGTTGGCTGGGATTGGCTCCAGCAGACCCCCGTGACCCTGTAGTTAGGATATAGCGGGTTGGATAATGGATGGTTGGGTGGATGGAAATAATCTCCTACAGTCCCAAGCATTAATATATAGGTAAATATAAGAAAGATAAGAAAGAAAAATCTTAGAAATCGCCTTAGTCAATGGGTGGACCTCTCTGGCAATGTCTTAAATTGGTTTGAATCCTACCTGGCAGGGAGAAAATTCTTTGTGAGTTGTGGTAATCACATCTCAAAGACACATGACATCCGATATGGTGTTCCACAAGGCTCTATCCTGGGTCCGCTGCTCTTCTCAATCTACATGCTTCCGTTAGGTCAGATTATCTCAGAGCACAACGTGAGCTACCACAGCTATGCTGATGACACACAGCTGTACTTATCTATAGCACCTGATGACTCCGACTCTTTCGATTCACTAACACAATGTCTGACTTGTATCTCAGAATGGATGAATAGTAATTTTCTCAAACTAAATAAAGAGAAAACTGAAATTTTAGTAATTGTCAATAATGGATTCAATGAGGTTATCAGAAATAAACTTGCATTAGGATTAAAAGTTAAGACGGAAGTAAAAAATTTAGGGGTAACCGTTGACTGTAATCTGAATTTTAAATCGCATATTCATCAGACCACTAGGACAGCATTTTTTCACTTAAGAAACATAGCTAAAGTTAGACCTCTTATATCATTGAAAGATGCTGAGAAATTAATTCACGCTTTTGTTTTCAGTCGACTAGATTACTGTAACGCACTCCTCTCAGAACTACCCAAAAAAGATATAAATCATTTGCAACGAGTGCAGAATGCAGCTGCTAGAATCCTAACTGGGAAAAGAAAATCCAAACACATTTCTCCAGTTTTGATGTCACTACACTGGTTGCCTGTGTCATTCAGGATTGACTTTAAAATACTGCTTATGGTTTATAAAGCCTTAAATAATCTCACTCCATCTTATATATCGGAATGTCTGACACGTTATATTCCAAATCGTAACCTTAGATCTTCAAATGAGTGTCTCCTTAGAATTCCAAAAGCTAAACTTAAAAGAAGTGGTGAAGTGGCCTTCTGCTGTTATGCACCGAAAATCTGGAATAGCCTGTCAATAGGAATTCGCCAGGCTGATACAGTGGAGCACTTTAAAACACTGCTGAAAACACATTACTTTAACATGGCCTTTTCATAACTTCACTTTAACTTAATCCTGATACTCTGTATGTTCAAATCTTCATAATAACTATTCATAGTGGCTCCAAAATCCGTACTGACCCCAACTCTCTCTTCTGTTTCTTTGTGGTGGCGGCCTGTGCTCCACTACCTACTCAAAGCATCATGATGCACCAACATTGATGGACTGAAAGCCAGAAGTCTACGTGACCATCATCATCAGGTCCTTCCATGAAAACCCTAAATACAAAGAGGACTCTTTGACTTATGTTAGGTAGATTGCCCAGAGGGGACTGGGCGGTCTCGTGGTCTGGAACCCCTACAGATTTTATTTTTTTCTCCAGCCTTTGGAGTTTTTTTTTTGTTTTTTCTGTCCACCCTGGCATCGGACCTTACTCTTATTCTATGTTAATTAATGTTGACTTATGTTTATCTTTTATTGTGTCTTCTATTTCTCTATTCATTTTGTAAAGCACTTTGAGCTACATTTTTTTTTGTATGAATATGTGCTATATAAATAAATGTTGATTGATTGATTGATTGAAATATTTTAACATAACTAAGAAAATACTTCAGTTTGACATAACCTTACTAAATAACAAATGGCTCTTACAATGACTTTAAACTCCACTGTTCTATATGACAAGCATCCTTGTTCTTGGCTTCTAAATGATGCTGTATGAGGTGGACATTCTTTATCTCGTCAATACTCTATCCTAGTGCATGGTGGTATGCTGCTCTGCTTCCAAACTAAGACCAAAAACTGAAAAAACTCAAAGAAGATAAAGTAAGTGAATTATTCTGTCGTCACTTGACACCAAGTATCGCTGCTGTTGGTATTAATAACATTACAAACGTGACACCGCTGCTTAGCCATTTGTCTCTCGTTAAATTGGACTTTGAAGATGAAGAACAGTGTACTAGTTACAGCCCCGCCTGTGTCCCCACCTCTCCCAGTTCCCTCTTCTTAAAAACCGCCATTTGTTTAACACAGAGTCCATCTAGAAGAGACTGCTGAAGAAGGAGCATTAGTGTTGTCCAGAGCTTACTTCGGTTCTAACAGCTATTCTCTTCTTTGACAACAGTTACATGCTGGTAACCCCAATCTTTTGAAGTTGTCTTCTTTATACAATATATACTTATGGTGCATATAAATGTAAAAGGTACCTTTTCATCTAAGTCATCTTCACTGTCATAGAAGTCATCCTGTTGAGCTTCCCAAGTATATTCCACATGGATCTGAGAGTTAAATTTCCCAGCCAGGACCTGCTCCAGCTGAAACACACAAAAGACCCAAATGAAAACACTTTCAACAGAAGTTGTGATACTTCCGCCTCCACCTAATTGCTTGTTCTCTGTCTCTATGCTTCTTTATTAGACAGTCTCAGCCTGGCATACTGTGCGCGTGGGTGATCCTACTTTGAAATTAAGTCTGTGTCACTATTGTAAAACAAAGTCCAAGCATTGGCAGCTAAAGGTCAAGATGTTCTTTTAAAATCAAATCATAACTTTCTTTCATTTGTTTAGCAAATCTGGGCATCAAAGCATTTCTTATCCTTGATGTGCTTGTTTCAATAAACTACAGCGGACAAAAGAAAGTATTCAGACCCCTTCAGTTTTTGCACACGCTATTGTGTTGTGGATTTCATTTAAATGGACAAATTTGCCATTTTCCCCCCAATAAAGTAAACCCATGATGAGAAAGTAAAAACATGTACTCAAAGGGTTTGAAAAAATGAATAAACATCAATCATCTTTTTTAATAAACACTGCACTTAATGATAAATAAATAAAATCATGTTGAACACTGAACTCTTCACCAGTGAAAAATAAAGAATGATCAACAGACTGTTCAGGGATCAAAAACTGATTTTTGGTCCATTTTTCATAAGTAACACTACAGTATGTCATTAACTGCAGACCCTTAAAGTGTGTTTCACTGGTTTTTGGTTTTTTCGGACTGTGAAAACATGAAATGTGATCTTGAGAGGACAAATGTTTTTGTGATAGTACAACCACTGGAGACTTGATTATCAGGGAACAGTAAGTTAAGGATCAGACAAAAGCAATGCATTGTTTGTTTCTACCCAGGGTCAGTACATTTCCAAATTTAGTGAAATACAAGTTATCTGTTCAGAAAAGCAAAAAGATCAGCGCTTAGGAAATTTGTTTCCATTAATTCTGTCCCACTGTATAAAATTTTAGGGATCCAGAAGTATTACGTACAGAAGTTCAAACACACCGGGGTCAGAGTGTTTCACAGGATTTGGATTTTCAAATACTTGTAATTCATTTTTTAGATCTGTTCAAACTGCTTTACTTCTATAGTTAGTCATCCATTTTCTTGATCTACATATTCGAACACAAGATATTAAGGGACAGATGCCAATCTAAGAAGCACTGACCTCTTGATGGGGTGGGCCATTTACCAAACTACTGTTTTTCATTATTTATTTTAAATGATTGGTTTTGTTTATTCTTCTTCCTCTGTTGTTTTATTCTAAGAAAATTTGAACATACAAAAAAAAAATTCAAACTTGGTAGAAGGCACATTATATATATATATATATGTGTGTGTGTGTATGGCAGATCTGTTCTGCTATGTACTGTATTGTGTCTGGTTGCTCTGGACTAGTCTGTTATTAACTGTTAGTTACCTAAGTTACATGAATTTAAGTTTTTCTGGATTTTTTTTATTTTGTCACTTGTAAACGCTAAACAACATAAAACAACTCAGACAAATAAAATAAAATGAAGGCAAGCAAACTATCATAATGATCCTAAATAGTGTCACAGGAGCTAAACCTAATCCTGGCAGAAACCAACGCTGGACTGCTTGATGGTCCATCACAGGGCGCACTTACACTCACACCCACTCGTCATACTAGGACAGATCAGAAGTGCCCATGAATCGGCAGCACAAATTTTTGGGTTGTGGAAAGAAACCCAGAATATTCAGTCAGTGCCCGTCAGTAATGTAGAGAATTTTATCTCGGGTGCAATTATTGCTGTCTGAAGCAACTTAAAGGATTTAGAGCTAATTAACTGGATCAAATATATAATAGTGTTTATTGATTTGGCAAGGGCTTAATTTTTCTATTTTTTATGAGAAAATTGTATATTGCCTAGATTCAATAGAATATGTTGCCAAAAAAGGTTATTAATATTCACAAACTAACATAGTACATTTCAATCATGTAATCTTCAATCTTCAGTTTTAATTATTGTAGTTAGCACAGACAGACAGATAGATAGATAGATAGATAGATAGATAGATAGATAGATAGATAGATAGATAGATAGATAGATAGATAGATAGATAGATAGATAAAAATACTATATTTGTTCCAAGAGGGAATTCTGGCTTTTTAAAGAAGATGAAGAAATTGCATTACTAACAACACCACCCAGTAAACACACACAAAAAGTTACAGAAAAGAAGAAAACTTTTAACTCAGTTAAGGGTAAGAGAGCCTTCCCAGTGAGATGTTATGAAAGCGTATTGCCGAATGCCCAGCAGTGTTTCTTGAAACCCCTGTACTGATTATTTGTTAGATAAAAGTCCTCACTGCTGATGTGGCAGAGAGAGGATATGCATCATTGTTCATAACGGCCATCAGTTTTGTCTTCATTTTCTTCACCATTACCTCCAGCAGATCTAGAGTAAGTCCCATGTCTGAACTTCCCTTTTGGGATCAAGCTTCTCATGAAGTGATGTTACCAGCCCAGCAGACCACACAGGTGCAAAACATATACAGGATGTCACTACCCAAATTAAAAGGAATGCAGTCCACTAAGAAAAAATAAAAAAGAGTCTGCTCTGCCCTTTCTTATACAGTTTTCCAAAAAGACTAACCAATGTTCCTTACCAGTTCTGTGCATTTTGTGTGGTTCAGTTTCTTAGCAATGTCCAAGGCGGTTTCCCCAGCATTATTAGCTGAAATAGAAAAAAGGACATGAATGAATATTTGAAGTGTTATAAAAACATCAGAACTCATTCTTTTCTAAGGGAAGACTTTCATCAGTCTAACCCAGACTGCAATCCACCAACTTCAGTCCAGCTACACCAGGTAATTTTACAAAAGCAGGTTGATCTCATCACCTTATACACATTTTACAAGATATGAACCCAATTTTATGCCATGGAAATGCATTACCTGTGGTCTCTATGCCATACACTAATCTTTTTTTCTCTGCTTAATTTGGTGATGCAATGGCCATATCTCGTGTAGATAAACAGACGGATAGATATGAAAGGCACTACATAAGAGATAGATAGATAGATAGATAGATAGATAGATAGATAGATAGATAGATAGATAGATAGATAGATAGATAGATAGATAGATAGATAGATAGATAGATATTTGTTCTAGGTAGATTTTTTTGCCTTTTACAGAATCTCAAGAAATATAGCAAACAACAATGACCTTCCTTAAATTTAAACAATATTTCCACCTTATATTTATATATAAGGTTTAGGTATCCCTTGAAAAAAAAATGAATCAGAAGGATGGAATTCAGGATTAAACAAGGAGGCACTCAATTTCAGAAGAATTTGGATTTTTTTCTCTATATGAATCATATGAATTACTTGCCTTGCACTTGAGGGGGCAAAGCAAAACTCTGGGGACAATACCCACTTCAGCCGATCACACCCCCCCACCCCTCCCAAATGCTACCCTTGGCACCAGCCACAGACAGAGTGCTGGTCTATTGCTGGGAAACTTCTTTGACGTGCCATCACACACAGACAATAGTTGATTTACAAGTTTCAGTTTACAGGACATGTTTAGTGTTACAGACTCTTTTAAAGAAGAGCAGAGTAATTCAAGGATTAAAATTACAGAAAAAAAACAGGAGATTACGGTGCTAATACAGCAGGGGCAAAATCAAGGTCATAAGCCACTGTTTTAGAACAATGTTTTTCGACCATTGAATCACGGTCCAGAGTCATGGGCTACTAGGGCTGAGTCAAGATATGCTATTGTTTATAATGGTTATAATTGTTTAATAATGGCTTTTGATTGCCTCCCTGCTCTGAAGATCATGTTTGATTCACCAAGTGTGACCCCAGTTTCCCTTCTGATCTTCATGCAGGAATCACCAAGGGGATTCATGAAGACTCTTACATGGGATAAAGGGCATCATGACATCAAAAGGGTTGAGAATCATTGCCTTTAGAATGTCATATGACACATGAACAGTTAACAAAGAATGAGATAAATGTGAAAAACTACAAAAAAACAAATGTCTGGTTTGTTAAAATGGAAAAAAAAGCTCTGATGAAGTAGGTCACTTGTTTACTTATCCCATCTTCAGCATTCTATAATAACATAAGTCCATGACAGAGAGTGTAAAAAGAAAATGAAGTCATTGACACCCAAGGCTTATAATATCTCTAATTTCACATCCTTATGGGCTTGAACAGTAACAAAAAAAATCAAGTTTCAGCTTAAGCTTTCTTCGCCAATGTCTACTTACTTGCCTGCAGTGCAGCTTTTCCCTTCAGCAGTAGTTTGACACACTCGACTTTGTTCAGCTGACAGCTGTAGTGCAGGGCTGTGCTCCCATCTGTCGTCGTCTTCTCTATGCTCCCGCTGACCACAAATGTGGGAAAAACAAATTATTTCTAGAAAATACAGATGCACTGGAACAGTTCTCTAAAGAAATCTAATCCCTGCCAAATAATGACTTTGATAGCAGATCACTGGGCACACCCAGGTTTCTAATCAGATTTCAAGTAGTGAAAGGGCTCTGAAGTTTGTGGACTTAAAAGTTTAGTTAAAAAAAAAAAAATCAGCCAGACTGCTTTTTTTAAAATATTATCTACAGTAAAGAATATCATATTCATTTTCCCTGTGAGCTAAAGTATATATTTAATTTCAAGAAAATGTAACGATTAGTAAAATAGCACTTTATTAGATTCCAAGATATGTTACTCAATATACTAAATATGTCATATTACCTTTTAAACTGATCATTTGTAAAGAAATACAGCAAGAATGAAATTGTTAAAATTTGTACGGCCAGATTATCCTGTACAAAAGACATTTACATATTTTTACAAATATTATATCATTTAAATTGAAATGCAACACCCTGTCACTCTGCCATTTTCAGTAATTGATTACTCCTGTTCAGAGGCATGGAGTTGGAAGCATTAAATACAAGGCAGGAGCAAACCCTGGTCATGGTGCCATTCCATCACAGAGCACACACACATACTCACTCACTCACATACACACTCCATGGTCACCAATTTAGGGTGTTCAATTAATCTAACAAGTACGTCTTTGTGATGTGGTGGAGAACCCATGTAGGTAAGTTCTCAGTTCAGTTCAAGTGTAAAGTACTTCTACACACAAAGGGCTGTGGAAATCTGAAGAAAATACTCAAGTCAAGGCCTTTAAACATCATGAAGACCTTTGAGGGGCAGGTCCTAAAACAACTAATACCCCTGGTTTCAGAACATCTGGATACTCTACAAGTTGCCTATCAGACAGGTATGGAGGATGCTAGACCCCACTCCCACCTGGAGAAAGCCTGTACCACAGTCAGGAGAATGTTCTTAGATATTTCCAGTGCCTTTAACACAATTCTGCCTCATTGACTGGAAAAAAGCTCAAGGCTCTGAGTCTTGACGCTCCTACAATCCCTTGGATCATGGACTACCTGACCAACAGACACCAGTTTGTAAGGATTGCATGTCAGAAATGGTGGTGTGCAATACTGGAGCACTTTATTGAACTGTCCTGTCTCCCTCTACACAACAGACTTCCAGTGCAATACCACTGCTTGACACCTACAGAAATATTCAGATGACTTGCCCATCATAGGCTGCATTAATAATGGAGATGAGTCAGAGTACAGGATGGTTGTGGAGGACTTTACCTTGTGGTGTACGGAGAAACACCTGAATATCAGCAAGACAAAAGAGCTGGTGGTGGACTTCTTGCATGCCAAGGTGCCTCCGAGACCAGTCCCCATTCTGGGGGAGGACACATAAATTATGCAGAGCCACAGGTACCTAAGGGGGCCTCATAAACAACACACTGGACTGGTCTGACAACATAGCGATGCTGTACAAGAAGGCCCAGAGCAGACTGTACTTCATAATGAGACGAGTCTCTGCCAGAGATGTTCTATCAATCCGTAGTAACCAGGGTATTGTTCTATGCTGCAGTCTCCTGGGGAAAAATGTCAGCTCAAATGATACACAATGCCTGAACAAACTTATCAGGGACGTCTCCTCCATCACAGGGATAACCCTGGACACACTGGAAGCTGTTATGGAAAAGAGGATGGTGGTAAAATTGAGTGCCATCATTAACAACCCCCACCAGGAGGTCCTCTTTTGGAGCATTTTAGCCATAGTTTCATTTCTCTACAGTGTGCTAAGAAATGCCTGCCGCTATCAGGTAATTCAATGGTTCCTCCCAACATACTCTTTAAAAATTCATTTTGAAATTTCTGCACAATATACATTTATTTATTGATTGGCTGTATTATTTGTCCTGTGAGTATGTAGCCTTGTTTTCTATGTTTCTGCTGCTATGTGCATCCAAATTTCCTCTTGGGATTAATAAAGTTTCTCTAATCTAATCTAAATGTAAACTTTGCAAGCTATTAAAACATATCTGGATGATGCTGTATATTAGGACAACTGAAATATTTTCTAATCTAGTGAGAAGGGTGGCCTAAAAAGTCTACTTTCTAATGTGTTATGTTGGAAACCAAAAACTACTTCTTTACAGAAGTGCTTGAAACAAATGACTATGTCATGGAGATGATGCAGACAGTCTGGGGTTTTAAAAGGTGTTTGGATGACACATTAGGAAATCTTGATATTCTAAAACCTACTTAAACCAATTGAAGATTACAAGGACAGTATTGGGGGCAAGGCAGAGACCAATCGTAAAAAGTGTGCCAGTCAATTGCAGTGTTCACTTCCACACACACTCACGCTCACATCAGGGCTAATTTAGACTTGTCCACCTGAAGGCCATGTCACATTAGGTGACTTTTCCAGCAATCATCATTTATTTACTTAACTTTAGCGAGTCACAAGCAGTTGGCAGTGTGCTCCCATGAGGCTAGTTGTGTAAAGTGACATATCCAGCGACTCACTCCAACTAGTTTGCGAGTCGGTCTGATGAAAATCAGACAGGTTTGATTTTGACTTTAGTCGCAAGGGTGGGCTCTGTGTGCCTGACAGCTAACAACCAATGGATGCTCATCTGAAAGTAACTGCATATAATGCAATGACGAGGAATAAGGAAGATGGATGTTTTAGCCTGGAAAACAGAAAAGAAGTTCATCTGTCTGATGTCTTGTGTTTTATCGGGCTGTCACAAAAAGGGGTGAGCATGGGTGCTGGAAGGTAGGGACTAAATGTGACAATTCGATTATTAAAACTGATGTGGTCTGGGAACAAGCTTGGCAAGTCTGACATTTGTAATTGTGTAATGCGACACTGACTTAACCCATAGAGCCTTGGGGAGAACATGCAAACTCTAGACAGGCAACACTGGATGAAAAACAGAGGGTACTTAACCATGTAGTTGATAGACTGAAGGCACCTCTCTAATTTGCAAAATCATAAACTGTGTACACCTTACAAAGGTACAATTATATTTCATAAATTTGTTGAATCACATCATAGGAGACACTGCATCGCTGCATCATACTAGCAATGCTCAAGTTTAACTGAGCTTTACAATGGAAAATATGTCAATCAGGACAAGACACTGTTTCATGATCACTCATGTTAACTGTACTGGCCTGAAAATAAAACTTAAGAGAAAACATTTAATATTGCACCAAACCTGTTCTGAATGAGAAAGTCGACAAGCGGCAGGGCACTCCGATCAGCCTGCTTCACTGCTAAATGTAGAGCTGTTTCACCAAGATCCTGAGGAGGCATAAACAGTTATAGTCCATTATTCATTAAATGTTTGTGAAATTCTCTTCTCCTTTATTGAACTAATTGGTCCTAAGTATTTGGCAGCAGTAAATTTGTCCTAAATATTTTAAGACAAAAGTTGTCCTAATTAGTAATTTGTCCTAAATATTTTAAGACAAAAGTTGTCGTAATCAGTAATTTGTCCTAAATATTTGGCAGCAGTAAATAACCCAAACCAGCTCTGTTTAAAAAGCTTCGACTATAAAGGAGAAAGACGCCAGCTCAAATCCCATCACTAATTGTCTGTGTGACCCTGAATGAGCCACTAGAAATCATACAAACAATTGTACTGCAATTTTAAAATTGCTTTGCATAAAAATCATAATATATTTGTTTACAACATAACAGACTTGAGAATTTTATGTTATATAATATTATGTTGCTATTGGGGAAGCATCCTCCAGTATCGCCTTCTACAATCCTGGTCCTTAGAGCAATGTTCATAATCACTAAGTGTTTCTTCCATGTAAATCCTTTAATTGTCTGTGCTTGAAAGCAAAAGTAAACTTCCAAGGCTATGTAAACCAAGTCATCATCTGTGTATTTCGGTATAAATAAAAGTGGATCATTTCTTTTAAACTAGTGGATCTTCAGAGATTTGCAGAAGACAACAAGAGACACAATGCGGATGTTTCATGTATTCACTTGCAGCATTATTCCACCTGATCTGGCTTGTGAAGGCACTACTAGAAGCACTGATAAATTTTGAGAAGTGCCAGGAGGATCTGTCGCTGCACATTCTGTTGCAGGCACAGGCAAGTTGGTTAAATGGCAGATCCACCAGTCTATCCACTTTTTTTTTTAAGAACTTTTAGAATTAAAGTCAGGGAAGTGAGTCCCAAAGCTGCCAGCAATTGAGATATGGCAGCTAGCTCACCTGTCCTAGAACAGGAAATGATCATTACCCCATGTGTGAAGTTAAAAAAAATCCAACTTCCTATTCAACCTGATATTTGAACGTGGCTGAATAGTGCAGCTGATAAATCTGAATAGTGTCTTGATACATCGTTGTTGGGACAAGGACTACTACAAACTTCTACTAAGCTACACCATGCTGTGTTTGACTCTGCATCACCTCTGAAACAATTAATACAAATCAGGAGGAATAATTAGTACTTTCAATAATTTACACCCAAGACTACTCCAGGATTTACTGAGTCATGTTCAGAGAAGAAGAAAGTGCTCATTTTCAAACATGACTCAAGAGTCCAAGACAGGTTCAATTAGGCATCACCGACTTTGCCCAGTTCAACTATATATGGAGGAATTCATGCAATAAAACCATACTGAAACTAAACTGGACAATAAACTGCATATAAACAATATGTATACTTGCCTGCCCCTCTGGTATTGAAACAGGTGCTGCCAGGGTCACCCCTTCTGCATAGATTTGCAGCAACATATTTATATCTTGACTTCTTACTGTGTTGTAAAGGCGATATATATCATCACTATTGTTCTTCCGGATATATCTTCGATCAACGTACTTGGCGACAATATACTCCTTCCTGGCATTCCTGTTGGGAAATACACAGCAAAACAGTTTTAAAGTAGTTGGGCAGATTTGAAAAATGTTATGTTCTAGAATACATATGTGACTAATGGGGAAGTATCTCCTAGTAAGATCAACCTTGGCAAGAGCAAGGGATTGGAAGGAACTGTTTTACGTGAAGTATCATGCACGTGGACTTGGTCAATAGGAACTGCCCTTTAGTTACTTCAGTGATATCAAATTGGCTTCACCAGTGGCCATGTCACTTCAACTTAAACATAATTCTTTTTTTTGTAAAAACTTGATTGCTATGTATTGATTTTAATAAAATTAATAAATAAAAAAAAAAAAAAAACAAAAAACAAAAAAACTTAAACAGCCTGCGAGACTGCTTGAGGAATGAACATGAACGTACTAGAGACTGAAGGGGGGTTCATTGTTTTGACATAGTGGACTTCACACATGTTTTATTTTGGCTACTATCCTCTGTTACTGCTCTGAATTGTAACTTATACATTTGTAGTGTTATGGAAATTTCCCAAGAGAATGCTCAGGTATACAAGCATGTACTTTAAGTCAGTATTTGTCAACCTATTTGTCTTTGTGACCCAGTTTTACACTACTTCACAATCCAGTGAATTTACAGTGTGTTATTTTACTCTAATTACTTCAAAGAGTGGTTGGGGGGCAGTGCATAAGGTGCCAGTGAAGCATCAAGGGCATACTTTGACCCACCTTTACTGAAGGTGCTCACCCACTGAATAAGCTTTTTTTTTTCTTCTTTTTTTTTTTAAATAGCTGGGGACCCATTCTTACAGGCTTACAGAAACCCATGGTTTGAGAACCACTGATCTAGGTTACAGTGTGTACTAGAACAATCAGAAACCCTCCGTCTTGCTTTCCTCAACAAGATTTTAGTTTTTTTGACCCCTCAATAAGAGACAAAATAAGATAAATGCAGTGCCTCCATAGACAGGAAGCTAGATGCATAAGCGTTGGGTGATAAAAAGAGCAGGAGTTATCAGGGATATGGAAATGGAGAAATGTGATTTAACTTTATAAGAGGCGAGGAGAAGCTGCTCAAGATGCTGGCTTCTTTAAACATCATTACTGAGAGACACTTACACAGCAACAGTAAAACAGACTTCAACCATCTGGAAGACTGACCAACAAGCACTGCCAGGTTGTATGGCGTAGGTTATCACTTCTTCATTTGCCTTAGTATGTAAGATTACAGAGCATTGATATTCTAAACATTATATTTGTAAATTGAACTAATTGCTTGCTTCTCTAGCTTGCATGCCTCTTTACTCTACAATTAAGGACTAAGAGCATAAGTTAGATCAGTAAGTGAGGAGGATACTCAGGCTGTGTAAGAATCGATACCACAATCTAGAATAAAGTACAGGCTACATACCCAAGTGCTGTCAAAAGTCAGAGTGAAAAAGATTTAGTCATATAGGTGGGTTTGCTTAAAAAATAATCTGTATTATAGATAATGGGTTTATATATTAAGGAAAGATGCCCCCAAAAGCCTTTCCACAATAAAACAAAGACAAATAAGCTCTATGGATGTTCATCAAAAAAAAAAAAGAAAACACACACAGCAATGTGTCTATGCACTGACCAACAGGGGACTTGACACATACTCACATGTCACTCTTTGGAATAGGCTTTGTAAAGTCATTTGACAGGGTGGCCTCCATAATGTCGTTAAATCTTGCATTGCCAATACTAAAAGCAAGCTGAAAAAGAATGTGAGATTAGCCCAATATCTTACTTCTTAGAATGCATGAAGTCAGCTATACTGGCAAATCTTCCAGACTGCGTCTCTCTGAAATAACTCTGAGATACACTGATGCAAATGAGCAAAAATAACACAACATAATTTATCTCGAATGAAGAATGAACAGATTTGTCAAATAAAAAAAAAATAAAATCACACATTAGCCTAGGTTTGGACAATAAAGGAATGTTAAAATGAGAGTACAAAATGATTTGACCTACAAGCAATTCAGAAGTGCTGAGGACATCAAGTGTAAGAGACTGTATCCTGGAGTAGTGAACGCCAAGCTCTCGGTGAATACCTGAACATTCTATACACGTCAGAATGCCAAGGTTGGTAGAGAGCCAAGTTGGATCTAAAAAAAACAAGAGACAAAGACATAAAGCGTCCTTAGGTTTTTAGTGCAATTGTCAGATTGAAACTATGCAGTCAATATAGGCTTGCCTGCATTCTTCCTCGGCTGTCTTGAGCTTGTGACATCGGGCGGATTTTGTAAACTCCAAGACAATTTTTGAGGCTATGAAGAAGCCTCAAAAGTTTCATGTGGCTTCATCCACCCATCACAATATTTAACTAGACTACAAGATTATGTTCATTGACTTGGATATTTTCTTGTTTTCATCCCCTGACTTGTAATTTTTTAAATCTCCTTTTCATGGAGTTGCTCTGGGTGTTCTTTTGTCTTCATTGTGTAGTTTAGGTCACCGTGCTGACTCACCATAAGCTGGACCTTCCACATGCAGGAGCATTTATTCTACAATCAACTGAAACCCCAGACAGGTAACCTCCACTGAACTAATTCTGTGACATGTAAAGCCAATGGGCTGTCCCAGTGATGATTTAGATGTGTCATATTAAAGCGAGAGAATACTGTAGGACAAAATGGGCATTGCCCATTCTACTAGGCTTTAGTGTCACCCTACTCCTGTTAAGAAAACAGATTCAACAGGGATACAGGCTTCCAGCTATGCCTTTCCCTACCTGCATTCCAAGCTAAGCGACTGAACTCCAGCTTGTTCCAGGATATTCCTGGACTTCATCTGGTAACAAAGGTGAAATCTCTCCAGAGGCCCCTCTGCAGACTTCTTGAGCCAGAAGGCACAAAATGGAGCTATAATTCAAGGAATGTCAACTCTGATGGATAGAAAAGCTCACCTATGAGGACACACTCATTTTGCAACTGAAGTGACTTTAATCCAATCAGGAAAAGTCATACATTCTATTAAAACTAGTTATACTTGTCCAATCTGAGGAATGTGGGAAATATTCTCTCTCTCTCTCAGGTGGCTCTTCCAAGGGAAAGCAGACAAAACACTCAGGGATTTCCTAGGGCACTCCTGAGCACACTCTCCAAAACTGATGGGAAATCTCTGAAACAACTAGCACTTTCAGAAACTAAGATAAGATGAGCCGCTCTCTCTCTCTCTCTTTCGATGATTTGCTTATCTTTATGGACCCAAAAGCTGAAATCCAGTTAGCCAAGCCAAAGTTGTGGGCCAATGTGGGCTGAAAAGGCTGAGAAGCAGGCAACAACTTCAAAAAGGGAACTTCAGCATCTAAACTCTTGTGCCAGAAAGAGTTGCAGACAAAACAGAAATGGGATTAGCAGAAAGGAACAATGCATTACCACAATTAAGGGATCATGCAGCAATAAAAGGGTAAACTCCAAGTCAAGAAGAATCCTTCACTTTAACCCAGAGCAGCAGCAAAGCAACACCTCCTCACAACCAGACATCATCTTTAAAGACTTGGTATCGTAAAACTATTCATCTGTGCCAAGATAAATTAGAACTCTAAAGAGCAAGTAGACAGCCAGGCTCTCTATGTTATATGTTTGTATGTCTAGTCTGTCCACTTCCTGTCTTGTATGTCAACATATAAATGAAGTTATTATATCTCTATAATCCTTGTATTTAACAATAAATTGTATTATTCTGTTTCTTAAAACCAGTCTGCCTAAGTTACCTTGATATAAGTTTAAACGTTGGAGTCCCCCTCCTACAACAGAGAAATGTAAGGTAAAGAAAGTAGAAGCCTTGTCGAAATATTGGATTAATTACAGGTATCAGCAAAGGCAAAACTTGTAATTAATTAAACAAGGTAAAATTCATCTGTTCATTTTCAACATTTATTGGCATCCCCCGGGTGGATGTCACATTGATCATTATTCCTGAATTCAGTACTTATGCAATAGATTATTTTGTGTTTCATATACTGTACTGTATATATTTTATTTAGACCACTTACAGAGATCTGTTTTCACATTGACGTTGAGTATTTTTCTGTTGATCAAAAAGCTAAATTAAATCCAATGTAATTCAATACTGTATACCAAAATGTTTAAACTTCCAAGGGAGTGAATACTTTTTATAGATAGATAGATAGATAGATAGATAGATAGATAGATAGATAGATAGATAGATAGATAGATAGATAGATAGATAGATAGATAGATGTGAAATGCACTCTATAAAAGATAGATAGATAGATAGATAGATAGATAGATAGATAGATAGATAGATAGATAGATAGATAGATAGATAGATAGATAGATAGCATTATAACAGAAGTTTCAGATTCAACAACTTACCACAGATGGAAAGACAGTCTATTGCATGTCCCAGTAACATGGCCACATGGCCGATTAATCTAGTATATGACTTTAGACATGGGCACAAAGCGGGCTTGCCAGCTCACCACAATGCTGAAATTCAAACATAGGCCAATGGATTTTAGAGGCAGCAGTGCTAACCACTGTGCCACCATGCTGTCCTAATAAAGCAACTAAATTAACTAATCATTGCAATATGGAGATGTTATCAAAATCTTTCCTTATTGAACTTTTCTGGTATAATCACATCTTACACTTACACATGTTAAGTGCTATGATCTTTCACTCAAATACAGTACAAAATGGTTTGTGGGAAAATACAATAAAGTCATATTTACCTGGAGCTGAACAGTCACAGCACACTTCGTTGCCTGGCATCTGCCGGACCTCCACAATGACCGAGCGAGTAAGCTCCTTTATGCTCTGGTCTTGGTCCTGGCCTTGGTCCCCCTTGAAAGCGGCATTGAGGGCTTCTTCTTTACTGTTCTGCAACACTGACATCCAGCTGTCAGGAAAGTAAAGCTTCATTTAAATTACGATTCGTAGCTCTTGTACTGCTGCAGAGGATTGGCAGCAATCCAACATGACTGAATAAGAGAAGTGTATATAATGCACACAGAAGTCTACCTAATCAGAGATATTGAAGCAAAACACAATCAGCCATGCCTTCTTTTCTTTAAGTATTTTGCGAACTATGATAAGATGTCCCAAGTCCTAATTAGGGACTGAAAACTGAAATAACTTGAATTACAAAATTGGGACATATTCATCATGTCCCCTATGTAAAAAATGGGGTGTGCATTAAAATGTTCATCCATCTATCCATTATCCAGCCCACTATAACCTAACTATAGGGTCACGGGGGTCTGCTGGAGCCAATCCCAGCCAACACAGGGCGCAAGGCAGGAAATAAACCCCGGGCAGGGTGCCAGCCCACCACAGGGCACAAACACACCAAGCACACACTAAGGACAATTTAGAATCACCAATGCACTTAACCGGCATGTCTTTGGACTGTGGGAGGAAACCGGAGTACCCAGAGGAAACCCACGCAGACACAGGGAGAACATGCAAACTCCACGCAGGGAGGACTGGGAAGTGAACCCGGGTCTCCTCACTGCGAGGCCCCGCATTAAAATGTCTCATACAGTATTCAATCTGAAAAATTACCATAATACTTAGAACATCTGGTTTGATTTATGAAACCTAAACTCATTCCTGAAAAATGAGGTGCAATATGGAGCCCAACTGTGAACAGGGCATCAGCATGTCATCGGGCACCCTCATCTACATGCCTGTGCTTGCTTATACTGAGATGTCTACAGTATGTCTAACATCTACCTCTTATTTCCACCTTTCGTTGTAATCGTTTTCTTGTATATTTTTAGTTTCATCATATTTATTTGTTCATTCACTTATTGTCTAAATACACTTATTCTGACAGACTGTTGCCTATCCTGAACGGGACCCCCATTTATTGCAGGGCTCATTCATCTGGTAACAATTAAGAGTTACCAATCAACCTGACCTAGATGTTTTTGTCCTTGCTTGGGTGCCATTATATTTATTTTGGCTGACACTACTGAATGCATATGGAAGAAGCTCTGCTGCAAGCCTACACTAAGGTACATAACATATATAAAATTCTAATCTCAGGCACATTTTCATATCTGAGCCCCACAAGACACTAATTAGCTCAATGTATATAAAAGCTAAATAATTATAGGATTGCACTCAGTGTGTTTACATGTACACAAATAATTTTGTGAATAACCCAGTTAAGGCAGAAACCTGGTATCTTAATAATTCACATTTATATATGCAAGTAATCTCCTGAAGTCCTCCTTTGGCAAAACGCTTTGACGTCATTAAAAAAAAGAGTTAAATGTCATCATTGGTCACAGTTAATTCAAAAATAAGCATGATGTCTGTGATCATTTTCATATGTTATATAAACATGTTTATTCAAATTGACTTTATTTATAGGTTTTGTTACTGGATTGCACACTTCAGCACACTCATTTCTGATTGGCTGTGCCATTGAGTCCCACAAAGGACCACCATATAGGAACGTGTGCTTCTTGCTTTACACCCAGTCCTGCTGGAATAATAATAATGCAGGAATTTTTACTTCAATGAGATAAGTATTGTGTTGGGTTACTCATTATTTTAAAATGCATTCGGATTACGTGAAGCATGTTACTTTTAACATGTTACCCTAACACATGTTACTCCCACACACTATGCGACTCTTCATTTCCACCTGGGGGGTAAACGTTAACATTATACAATGTTGTTGTCTGTTATACTTGCATCTTTATCACTCTTTAATTTTTTTTTTTTTTTTGCTGCAGTATGTGAATTTCCCCTTGGGATTAACAAAGTATCTATCTATCTATCTATCTATCTATCTATCTATTATATAGTGCCTTTCAAATCTATCTATCTATCTATCTATCTATCATATAGTGACTTTCAAATCTATCTATCTATCTATTATATAGTGACTTTCAAATCTATCTATCTATCTATTTATTATATAGTGCCTTTCAAATCTATCTATCTATCATATAGTGCCTTTCAAATCTATCTATCTATCTATCTATCTATTATATAGTGACTTTCAAATCTATCTATCTATCTATTTATTATATAGTGACTTTCAAATCTATCTATTATATAATGCCTTTCAAATCTATCTATCTATCATATAGTGACTTTCAAATCTATCTATCTATCTATTATATAGTGCCTTTCAAATCTATCTATTATATAGTGCCTTTCAAATCTATCTATCTAGCTATCTATCGCTGACAAGATCGTGCTGCTGAATTAGGCATAGTATGCTCAGCTCATCAACATAAATGTATCGATTTCTAAATGATTGAGAAAAAATTATTTCAGCCAGGAGAAGGAATAATGTAATTGTCTGAACATTTGCTTCTGATAATGTATTTTGTAGACACTTCTACCCGTGCAGGCTGACAGAGTGTAATAGAAATGCACAGGCTACAAAATCCGAAACAGTAACTTGGCACATATTTGCAGAGAAATCTACCTCTGTTGATCAGGTTCCTACCCTGATTTCTCTACCCAGAATAACGGTTTACATTGCATTTTAAAAATCAGGTTTCTGTAAATAATTGGGTTATTGAAATGCAAATGTGCCAATAGTCAGTCATTAAACTGAAAACAAGCTGTCAAAAAAGGATGAAAACAGAATTGTCGCTGCTTATGAACAGCCAGAATAAGAGCTCACATAACAGACCATCCAGTCCTTTATCAAGAAATGTTTAACACATGAATATCATCTCAGAAGCAGAAAATATAAACTCTCCTGTTAAGATTCAACTATTATGAAAGAACAAAAGTTGTATGCATTGCCAATGAAAATAAATATGGGTGTGTATTGGAAAAAATCCAATCTGCTCAGCAGATCTATCCCAGGACAATGGTTAGCTGTCTCATTACACATCTTGATGAGGCATCCTGTCTCCACCCAAGCAAAAATGCCTACAGAGCTCACTGACTAGTGACCTTCTGGAATGATCTGATTTAGTAATAAATACTGTGATTTAGCACCATATTCTTACATGCTGAACAAACAGCACGACTACTTGTTTTCTAGTTTCTTCAGTGTCAGTCCAATAAATACATAAAGAGATACAAAAAGTCCTCATTGCATAGATGGATGTATTTAAAAAAAAATACAATTCACTTAGCCAAGTAGTCATACAGATTAAAGTATTTAGTTATAAAGACTATAAAAATTGGACCTGCTCTTTTTATACCTCCAATAAAAAGCCAACTTCCACTTTTTTAATTAGACTGCATGGTCTACTTTTCTAGTCTGTAAACCTGAGTTTTCCATTTCAAGTTATAAGGAGTTTGAAAAGAATGGGCCAACCCTATCTGAGACACCAGTTTATTGTTGGACATGTCACACCACCACATGCAGATTCCTATTGGGAAAATTATGACTTAGAAAAAATAAAATGCCCCATGCAGACACACAGAGAAGTGTAAACTCCACAAAAAATGGTTTAGAAATCTGGAACTGTACAAACAAAGCACCAACTACAGTGCCGTCATGTTACTCAACTTAGAGAAGGAAGGATGAAAAAGGTGGAGTGTACTATTGTAATGTCTCAATGTTTATTTATTTAACAAAATAAGGGTCATCTGCTTTGGAGATTAGGTATACAGTATAGTGTATATAGCGTATTATAGTGCTGTAATAGCCTCTTATACTCAGGTACCTCCAACAGGCTGGCATCCCTCAGTCCTGACTGAACTGCACTACATTTAATGTACTCAGTGCCATTTGAATGGCTACCACAGAAGGATACTCCAGACAATGTGGCATTAAACTTTGGCTCCAAATGTTTGCAAACTTAAATAAAATGACTTACATAGATCTGAATATTTACAACTCTCACAGACAAAACTAAATATTTAGTAAGGTTACCAGAAGTTCTTTTGTAAAGATTAAATCTGAAAATAGAGAATTTCTGCTTACACCAAGCACTCTTGTTCGTCCTCTGCCTGGAAGTGATAAGTTCTGTTATCTGCAAAACAAACAGCAAAAGTTAAAATGACATTGAAAGTAAGATTCTATGTAGAGGAAAATTAAACACATTAGGATGGAATTTATAAAGCTACTTTTAAGGAACAGACCGATCTCACAAACATTCTCAGTAAGCCAACAGAAAGAGGCACACAACAAGAAGCTAAAACACTATTTCCCTGTTTAGCTAAAAAGATTAAATTTAGCAAGATGGTACAGTAGGTAGGTAGTAGGTCTCCACTAAGAAATGATATTTCAATAGATCAACATTTAAGCTTAAAAAAATCAAATACAATGGACAAACTAAATACCACTAAAAATATCAAAATGGCCTTGACAGATTTCACTGGAGTTTGGTGACATTGCACAAAAAAGGAAATTAGCCAACACAAGTTTTTAAATCTGTTAATATTTGTCGTAAATAACACTCTGTTGAGTGGGATATTCTAATATATCACGTCCATGTTTTACCACAGCACTGACTTGCCAGCTGCAAAAGCAAAGTGAAAGGTACAAAGTTTGAAGAAGCTTGAAGAAGACTTATTTAGCAAGTAGGCTACTTGCCAAGTGGTGTGGCTGTAAGCATAGTCAATTTTGTACAACTAATTCAGTAAGAAAGGTATTTAGTATGGATTGTGCCAAACCGACCAAAGATCTTATATGCAACCTTCTGCAAATGCCAAAGTGAGGGCTACAATTCCTATTAGCCAGTGTGCTGGTCTAGATGACTTCATCAGTGTTCACAAAGTTTACAAAAGAGCACAGATAAAAGTGTCATGGCATTAAAGGTAACAACTGCTACTTTTTTTTTTTTTAAAAAAACCACAATGGGATAAGAATTTCATTGTCTCACTGGATTGCAGTGTTTATCTTAGACCAGTGTTTCTCAACCTTTATGGCCTCGGGACCCGGGTTTGCCTGTTTAAGTTTCTTTGATGAAACCACAGACACCATTTAAAGAAAGAATCAAGTGTGATTAAAAACTGGGAAAACTATTGTGCAGCATTGTCGATCACTTCGGTGGTCGGGGGGACAAGTAACATTCGACAATGAAAATGAGATTAACTGATTACCAGTACATTACATTGTTTTTATCAGTGCGGAGCCTTGCATTTTTGAAAAAGCCAGCACTGCTTGTTATCTGTATATCATGATTAAGCTCACAATACCAAAGAATGATCAGTGTTAAGTGTTTTTTAAAGAGTAAAATCAAAAAAAAAAAAAAAAGAAATAAAGCAAATTAAGCAATGGAGCGAAGCCATGATTGAACAGAATAAAGCCTCATTTTTTTCTATAGCTAATGGAGTTGCTGTTTTTCAGAATGTGATAAGAAGAAAACAGTGCTTTTGAATGAGTAAAAGTAATTAGTAACTTTTGATTTTTTTTGCAGGTATACATTTATTCAAATCAACTGTATACAGACCCACTGCTCACTAATGGAGAATCAGAAGTTTTAGAAGTGTTTAGCTTTGAATGAATCAACTTTAACTCATCTTTGTAACATTACTGAAAATCGCTTTAATATGGAGTTTTGCTGTAGTCTCTTTCATAACAGCACCACCAAGGACTGTAATGTGGCAGGTTCAATAGTAAGCAGCACAAACGAACTAATTTAGTCCATCCATCCATTCTCTTCCGCTTATCCGAGGTCGGGTCGCGGGGGCAGCAGCTTAAGCAGAGAGGCCCAGACTTCCCTCCCCGCCACTTCTTCCAGCTCTTCCGGAGAATCCCAAAGCGTTCCCAGGCCAGCCGGGAGACATAGTCCCTCCAGCGTGTCCTGGGTCTTCCCCGGGTCCTCCTCCCGGTTGGACGTGCCCGGAACACTTCACCAGGGAGGCGTCCAGGAGGCATCCTGATCAGATGCCCGAGCCACCTCATCTGACTCCTCTCGATGCGGAGGAGCAGCGGCTCTACTCTGAGCCCCTCCCGGATGACTGAGCTTCTCACCCTATCTTTAAGGGAAAGCCCAGACACCCTGCGGAGGAAACTCATTTCAGCCGCTTGTATTCGCGATCTCGTTCTTTCGGTCACTACCCATAGCTCATGACCATAGGTGAGGGTAGGAGCGTAGATCGACTGGTAAATTGAGAGCTTTGCCTTACGGCTCAGCTCCTTTTTCACCACGACAGACCGATGCAGAGCCCGCATCACTGCGGATGCCGCACCGATCCGCCTGTCGATCTCACGCTCCATTCTTCCCTCACTCGTGAACAAGACCCCGAGATACTTGAACTCCTCCACTTGGGGCAGGATCTCTCCCCCAACCCTGAGAGGGCACTCCACCCTTTTCCGGCTGAGGACCATGCTCTCGGATTTGGAGGTGCTGATTCTCATCCCAGCCGCGTCACACTCAGCTGCGAACCGATCCAGAGAGAGCTGAAGATCACGGCCTGATGAAGCAATCAGGACAACATCATCTGCAAAAAGCAGTGACCCAATCCTGAGTCCACCAAACCGGACCCTTCAACACCTTGGCTGCGCTAGAAATTCTGTCCATAAAAGTTATGAACAGAATCGGTGACAAAGGGCAGCCCTGGCGGAGTCCAACTCTCACTGGAAACGGGTTCGACTTACTGCCGGCAATGCGGACCAAGCTCTGACACCGGTTGTACAGAGACTAATTTAGTCTCTGGTAGTAAAAAAAAAATTAAAAAAAAATAAAAATACTGCATGCAGAAAAATAGTTAGTTCCATAGTACTTCTAATACATACGATTAACCAATGGCCCATTGACTTAAAGCATATATATAAACACACACACACACATAAATAAATACATATATATATATATATATACACATTTATATATTTATATATATATATATATATATATACATATACTGTACATATATATACATATACTGTACACATATATATATATATATATATATATATATATATATATATACACACACACACACACACACACACACATATATATATATATATATATATACATACATCCATTTTCCAACCCACTGAATCCGAACACAGGGTCATGGGGGTCTGCTGCAGCCAATCTCAGCCAACACAGGGCACAAGGCAGGAACCAATCCTTATACATATACATTGTGAAGGACAGCCGGGTCCCATGCCCGGCAGGGACACCCCTGCTACTTATGTTCCGGGGAGCCGCCATGGGAAGTCCAATACCTCCCCCAGGACGCTTGGTGGCAGCCTCCCTGGCCGACGGTGACTCCCCAACCGCCCGTAGGGCTCCATGGGAGATGGAGACCTCCACAGCTTGGTTGGGGCCCGGCGTGGCCGCTAGGGGGAGCTGCCTGCTTCCCACAGCCCGGCTGGACGAGCTTTCAGCCCCACCCGGAAGTGTAATTAGGACCAGGTGGTTAATCACCTGGAACGCTTCCGGGTGGGCTATAAAAGGGCCCAGCCACCACCACTCAAGAGCCAGAGTTGGGAGGAAGGAGACGAAGCTTGCCTGGGAGGAGTGGTGGAGAATTGTGGTTTGTGTTGTGCTTTGTTTGGTGCTTTGGGACTGTGTTTGGGCTGTGTGGCACGGGGAAGACGTGTCACACAGCTGAAGAAAAATAAAAGCCTGTGTGTTTTGTACAAGTTGCCTCTGCGTGGTCTGTGCCGGGTCGGGCTATATAGCCTTTTACAATATATATATATATATATATATATATATATATATATATATATATATATATATATATATATATATATATATATATATATATACATATATATATATATATATATATATATATATATATATATATACATACATATATATATATATACATACATATATATATATATATATATATATATATATATATATATATATATATATATACATATATACATATATATATATATATATATATATATATATATATATATATATATATATATATATATATACTAGCAGGGGTACTCAGTGCTGCCTGGGGTAGAATAAAGTGCAGGTGCAATCACCTGGAATCCCTGGAATTTTATTTTGCTTCTGATTTTTTTTTCCTTTTGTGGAACTCTGTTTAGCAGCTACAACTAAACATGGAGCTGCCCCTGGAGGCATTTTTCACAGTTGGTAAAGGTATGCAAAGTAATGTTCCCTGAGGGGGAAAAAAAATCATCTGAAATAACATTCTGTTTGCTATGGGGAACAGCACACTAAGAATTCAGCTACTAAAAGCAATAGAAGATAAAAATATATTACTTTTCATCACACATTACAATAAAACAGAACTACAGCACTGTTAGCGTCAGGGATGAGCACATGCAGTTGAGAAACTGAATAATCGGCCACTAGAGCAGTGATCCTCAACATGAACTCCACTTAGCAACTGTGTTTCAACACCACACAATACTTGACTTAAAATGTCCCCAAGAGTGAAACATTACAAGCTGATGCAACAGCAAGCAGCAGCTATATTCAAGTAGGCCTGTCTTAAAGCAGACTTGTTCATGAATTCAATTCAATTTACTTTTGTATAGCGCTTTTCACTGACAACAGGCTAAGAGCACATATTCATAGCTACAATTTACTATTGTTCGAAGCTTGGCATATTAAGGGGTATATTGTTAAATTTTTACTCAGCCATCACTGAGAATATTGTGACCTCATCCATCACCATTTGATTTCCTTCTGCCTCCTCTCTTTTTAAGACTCGGTTGCAGCGGATGATTTGTTCAGCTGAGAAAATCATTGGTTGTTGTTTGCCAGAGTGAAAAAGAAAGCAGGAAAGATTGCAGCTGACTCCATCCACCCCAGCAGCCATCTGTACATTAAATTGCCATCACAGAGGAGGCACAGGTCTGTTGCAACCCAAATTACACGCCATCTCTGCAGCTTCTTTCCTCAGATTATTCAGATCCTAAATAAACTTACATAGAGTCACTTCAAACTGTTTTTGCAACATATAACTGATAGCAATGCTGTTTTTCTATTCGTAAACACTTTGTTCTTGATCAACTTGTACTATCTAAGCTCTATTTTATTTGGGATAGTTTTTCTATTTACTTGATTTAACTATTGAAGATTGCAGTTGTTTTGTTCAAGAAATTGTTGTACTGTATTTGTATAGCGGTTTGCACAGTGTAAGGTTCATGGTGGGTTGAAATTGTGTTGTCTTGAGTTGGATATGTACTGTATCTCATGTTTTGCACCTAACCAAAGTCAATTCTGCTGTTTCACAGGCTAGCAATAAAGTGATTCTGAATCTGACAAAAAACGAGAACATCAAAAGTCTGCATGAAGCTGAGATCTCTCTGCTGTAACAATATCAACAACAGGGATAGATGCAGGATTTAACCAGAAAACCATCCAGCCATCCATTATCTAACCCGCTATATCCTAACTACAGGGTCATGGGCGTCTGCTGAAGCCAATGCCAGCCAACACAGGCCACAAGGCAGGAAACAAACCCCAGGCAGGGCACCAGCCCACCGCAGACCAGAAAACCAGGCATTGTGAATTTGGCTGCTTACTCTCTCCACCATGCTAGAAGACTGAGAACAATGCATGATCCACTGCTGTTTAAGTCCTTCTTACTGCTATCCCCCCCCTATTTCTGACTTATTACCAGAGACAGGTGTATCGAGCACTCTTTATTACATCCAGAGCTCATGGGAGTTGCAGTAACCTCAGCCTGCTGCTCCCAGTATTTTTTGAGTGTATGTCCTGATGACTGTTCCAATACTCTGATATGTATGTGCTTCGTCAGTCCCAACAGAGCTCAATTTGAAAACAAGCCAGTGGATGCAGTGGTGTATTTATGAAACAATGTTTCGATTTGGGGTACCGCTGCTACCTCACAGTAAGAAGACCATGATTCGCGTCCTTGGTCCTCCCTGCATGGAGTCTGCATGTTCTCCACATGTCTGCATGGGTTTCCTCCGGGTACTCCGGTTTCCTCCTACAGTCCAAAGACAAACGTTATGTGAACTGGTGACCCTAAATTAGCCCTAGTGTGTGACTGGGGTGTATGTGTGTGTGTGTGTGTGTTCACTGTGTGATGGACTGGCATCCTGTGCAGGGTTTGTTCCTGCCTTGTGTGCTGTGCTAGCTGGGACAGGCTCCAGCGGACGCCTGTAAACCTGTTCAGGACTAAGCAGGTCAGAAAATGACTGAGTGACTAATACGATTCGCCTCGCTTATTCGAGGGTGCAACTCACTAAATTAAGTGTGTGGGTGCAAAATACTTAACCTGCGGCCCCAGCCGTTTTCCACATTCAGTGATATCTGTTGTGTACCAAAAACTTTCACCTTGATATCGTTACACAGGCAGTGAATAAAGATTCTGCCAAAGGGCAATCAGTCTGGCATGTTACACCTTAGCTCCAGTTTTTCAATCAGATTTGAATCGCTTCTTTTGTCGTAAAGACATTTTAATTTGCCTTTGTGGTTCATTCTAGTCATGTGTCCAGTAATGGTATAGAATAAATGATACAAGGCAACATTTTGCATCGTCAGTATTCAGTACTGAGAAAACTAATAAAACAACATTTTTTATCATGCCTAATCACAGCACAGTACTGATTACACTGTCTCCTGTAGTATTCTTTTCTTCTTTACATTAAATGCATGTTGTACTTTGCTCAATAGGGACAAAAAAAAGCTGTTCCTGGGTCGAGAATTTTCAGCTGCACTGTTTATTTAATCAAAGTTATTAAGAATTGTAAATGGCATATTTACTTTAGCTATTCAAATTTTCAGATGGTGTATTAAGCAAATATGCCACTTCATCCAACTTTATCAGAAACAAAACTGGCTTGGTTATTAAATATGGGCAGAGTCACACATGTGAGCAGTGTTAGAGAAGCACCATCCTGACTCATCAGAGGTATGTCAATACAACCCCAGGATGAGAGATGGCGCTGTTGCTAACCATGCCATCTTCCTTTCCCTCCACAACTCCAAGGAAACACCCCATGAGGGCAACCAATTCTGCCTCTCCCAGTTGGAGTGTTATAAAACCTGGGCTTCCAGGAGAGGGGGTGCCTATCATCGGACTGAACTGTCCAAAGAACAGAGGCTCTATTCCAAACAAACAGCTCAATCTCACCTTCCAAGACTGTTTTCATTGCGCCTAACGCATGCTGTTTTGACCACACCATTGGGCGCCATTTTGGTTTCATTATGTTAATATTAAACAGGACAATCAGGTCGGTGACCCATATTTTCACATCACGGTGGGTTGTGTTATTCTTCCACTTGATAACATCTGTTACACTGTAGGTCTTCTTCTGGAAGCCATGAAATAATGAATACAGATGGAAAATTTAAGTGTTATATACAAGCATTTGTAGTACAAGTGTTAGCCATTACGGATGTACTGAGAATTCAAACAACATGACATCTTTTATTGGCTAACTAAAAACATTACAACACGCAAGCTTTCAAGGCAACTTGGGCATCATCTTGCCTGAAGAAGGAGCCTGAGTTGCCTTGAAAGCTTTCATATTGTAATCTTTTTAGTTAGCCAATAAAAGGTGTCATTTTGCTTGACTTCTCAATATATACACTCATTAGTAACATTCTTTCTCCTGGGTTTGAATTAATTTTCTTAATTTCTTTCTAAATCTGTTTTTACTTGTATTTTCTTTATTGCAAGACCACTAAAGTATTAACAGCCATTCTGAAGTGATTTATTAATCCATCCATTACCTAACCTGTATATCCAGCTCAGGGTCAGAAACAGCCACAACCTATCCCTGCAGCACTCTATCCAAGGTAGGAAACAACATTCATCATGTCACCAGTCAATCACACACACACACACACACACACACACCACTCAGTTAACACACAATTATTGTATGTCTTTAGGATTTGGAAGAAAGGGCAGAATAACTAGAGGAAAACCAATATGGGGGAGGCGTGAGGACCCAAAACAAACACTAAACACAGAGCCACACTGAAAAGAATGAATTACCCAAAATAACAGAACATTCTCCGAGCCACTGAATCTATTTCAGGAACATACAGACCACCCGCATGGGTCTAAGTTAGAATCGCCTATCAACATGACGTGTCTTTGGGAATTTGGAAGGAAAACAGAATACCGAGAAAGAACCTGCAAACTCCACACAGATAGCAACTAGGCACGGGATTTGAACCCAAAACACTGTCTGTGAAGCAGTGGTGCTAATCATTGAGCCACCATACCATACATATTTTTCATCTGAAACCTTCTTTTCAATCCATTTTATATAGGTTTATAAAATTAGGACAAATCTGTTTTTGGAATCTTAGTTAACTAGTTTCATTACAGCTTCATATCAGCTTACACCTTATATGTAAATGAATTATTTCATGAGTTCATCAGATCAGTCATGGCACCACTTTCTTGGCAAGCTTTAAATGACTAAGTACAGTACAATGTGATCTGAATTACTGTTTTTGATGGCGGTAGAGAGTAGGGCTCTAAGGACCTTCAAAATACAACCTCATGTTATTTTGGAGAAATTAGGTGGATAGATTGGTGAGCCTTTTTAAGCTGGTTGGCTTGTTTTTGTCAAAAGTTTCTAAACGTTCTAATGTTCTAAGAGAACTATTCTTTTTGTCAGTAGGATGCCTCTATTACACACTTAATTCAAGATGATCGGTCCACTAAAATCACTCCAGCTGGTACAAAACATGCAAGACATTCGACTGCACCAACAGGAATAAATAAATGTTAACATGGCTCGGGGAGATACCTACGTGTAATGAGGTCGAAGCACTTCTTCTCATCTGGATTGGGCCTCACCTGACAAGTGAGAAGGTTCAGCTTAGCCGGTGCTCTGTTTATCTATGAGAAATTCGAAGCAGAATTAAAAATAAAGACACGGACAGCAACAATAGCAGTATTGTGGTAGGACGTTTTGCAGTTCTCTTCTTAGTTTTCAATGCCTAGTTTTAGTATGCACAGATTAATTAATTTTACAACTAGTCATATCCTGAAGTGAGGACAATGTGTACAGAATGGGTAACTCATCTCATGCAATCAGCCCAATTGATAAGCAAAAAAAGCACTAAGGTACAAAGTCTTGTCAGAGTGCCAGCCCATCACAAGGCACATTCACGCTCACACCCACAATCAAATCAAACAAATAAGGGTCAAGTGAACCAAGGATGACTTATACAGATTTATACAGAAAGACACAGGAGTAGCTATGTACAAGGAGTGACCCAAAATTAACAAAAAGAACAAAATTCAAGTCTCTCTTGGCCTTCCTAAACAAAAATGTCTCTATCTAGCATTGTAGGATGGCCGGTTTGCTTTTCCAGTACCAGTTTTGTGCACTTTCATGGCTCTTGCCATCCTCCAAAATTCTGTTTGGCACTTTTCCTCTTACCTTGCCAACTACTTAATCATTGAACTGTAGGTTCACTGGGGCTTCCTTTCTGGTCCTTTGAGTAATTGCAGGTTAATTTTTAATAACATCCAAAATACTTCTGTAAAACACTGTGAATGGTCTACAATTTAGGAGCTCTACTGAACAGCCAATCAGATTATATGTTTATGTCACATAATTTATACAGTGAAATCTCAATGAATGGTCTGCAGCACTACTGACATGCCTACTTGATAGTCATCATCACTCTGGAGTAAGATAACCCTTCCATAACTCTGACCTTAAAAACAGTGTAAGGTTATCTTATGAGAACAAAGCACAAGGTATGCATTGAAAAAATGGGTCGAGTAATATGACTGGTTATCAAATGGGTCTTTTATATATTAACACGTTTATGTGTTTTACTTTTTTTGAGGTCTTTGTATTACTAGTTTTCGTATGTTTTATTAATATTTTATATTTTTGTAAGTACAGTGGAACCTCGGGTCACAACCGTAATTCGTTCCAAAACTCTGGTTGTAACCCGATTTGGTCGTGACCCAAAGTAATTTCCCCCCTAGGATTGTATGTAAATACAATTAATCCATTCCAGACCGTACAAACTGCATGTAAATATTTTTTTTTTAAGATTTTTAAGCACAAATATAGTTAATTACAACATAGAATGTGCAGCGTAATAGTAAACTAAATGTAAAAACATTGAATAACACTGAGAAAACCTTGAACAACTGCAAGAGTTTGCGCTACAGCGCTACGAACCGTTCGCTAAAAACACTTTTTTTTAATGAGTTTTAAGCACAGGGAAAAAAAATTAACATTTGAAAAATCCATAATTTAATAAACCACCAAGAAAAGTAACATTGCAACAATGCACGCTGCGAACCGATCGCTGTCAACAGAAGTGAAGTGGAGGTTAAAATCCAATAGAAAAAAGTCTTCATTAAATACAATGAGGTTAAAACAATGCTCGGATCTGTCTCTTTAAAAACAAGCCCAGTGCAATCTTTAACTGCCTTCTCTGCCTTATGCAGCCAGCCCTCTCCCGTGTGTGTGTGTGTGTGTCTCGCTCTCTCTCTCTTTCTCACTCGCTGCACAGGGAATGCACAGGGAGAGACTGAACACGTGCGGAAATCATCGGCGTGCACAAACCGAAAGGGAAACTGGTTTGTTTGTATACCGAGTGTGTGGTCGTGAACAGATGCAAAAGTTTGGTGAACTTTTTGGTCGTAACCCGATTTGTACGTGTTCAGAGACGTTCGTGAACCGAGGTTCTGCTGTACTGCAATTTTTGTTGGATTCTTTTTCTATTACTGACAGCTCTTGGATTTTGCTTTCAGATTATTTCTTGCGCTTTTGAATATTTTGTTGTATTTTTTTCATTTTTAAAAACAAATTCTTTATTCATAAAGATTCTTTGTTTGCCCCTTTGTGCACAAGCCAGGGGTTTAATAGTCATTCTCCTCCTTGTGGGGATTTTTTTCTAATTATTGGAACACTTTTCCCCACTTTTGAAGCCTGCAAGTAGATTTCCAAGTCAAGCTGGTCTGCAGTGAGTCTCTTCAGGGTTGATCAGAGACGATCCTTTGCTTTTATGGTTACATTTGGAGGCCTTGCACCATTTTTGTTATGTTTATGATTCCGAATCATAACAGTATCCAATTTGTTTGACTTATTAATGGAGTAGAGCTGTGGGATTTTCAAGCTAGAATGCTCCCTGGTGGCAACAGGTAGTCCTTCCAGGACAGGGCAATATTGGCCTCCTCTCTAGAAACGCAATTCAGGCTGTGAGCAGCAGTATCTTTTCACTGTGTAATAATGAAAACTGGAAAATTATGCACCACAACCTCCTATGATCTATTAAGTAATTTTCCGATCTGTGACTGCTTGCACCCATAGACAGCTGATCACTTTGAAAGTAAGAAAAATATCATACTTACTGTACTGTGTGATATTGTGAGGTAGCCATATTTGATGCCACACTTCCTCTTTTGCCAGACTTTTCGTATCCTGTACAATAACCAGATATAAAAAAAATGATAAAAGGAAACAAATACAATAAGACATGCACAGAAAATTACTGTACAAATGATACAGTGAAAACTTAACTTTGCAACTGATGTGGACATTCAAGACCCCTCTGATTGCATACTTTATGTTACCATTGGTTTTACCATGACAGCCACTCCACCATTAAACATATGAACCCCCCACTTGCAGATATTTAATGGTACTGTACAGCTAACAGTAGCATTTTTTCATACTTACCCATCACTCTTCTTCTGTAAGAATCCTGATTTTTCCGTGCCATACTGTTTGTTACCCTGAGGCTGATGAATACTGTATCCATTCCCAGAATTCTTACGATTCAAGTTCTCCTACAAAAGTACACAAGAAGATAATTAAAAAAAAAAAAAAAAGAGGTCAAAAAGATTCACAAAAGGTACTAAAATAAGGTTATCCCCCTCATAGACAGCTGTAGTCAACATTGATTTAAATCTTACGATAAAACTACATAGGAGAAGTGCATTGGGGCTCACCTCTTTGTTTTCAACTTGAAGAAGGCTTCTCAGGGAATCTCGGAGCTGAGACAGCTGCTTTACCTCTTCGTCCAGAGTCTGACGAACCTTAGATCAAGACATTTAAGGGATGTCACTTAGGTGTTACTCCTCATGCAGTTTGCAAATTTAAAGTTTCAGTACTGCCACAATTTGTTCTAAAGATGTTACTAATTTCCATGCTAGCACTGTGTTTAACTATTTGGATAGTGGGCATCATCGCTTTGTGTGTTTTTGAATGGCCATGGCCATTGTGTTATTAACAACAGCCCCTCTAGTTTATCTCACGATGGGTAGAAATTTGACACATAATGTCATCAGGCCACCACTATATAAGATACCAGTGTGAAACATCCAGCAGCCAAGTTTTAGTACTTGTGGGTGAAATTCCATTGTGCATTTAGTTACAGAAGTTGAAATGTATTTAGGGAGTCAGGACTTCACGTTCATTCACTCTGATTTCTTGTTAGTCTTTTGGTGCTTAGGTTTTTCAGCTTATTGTCTCAAAAGCTACTTGATTTTGACAAAGTTGTTCCCTTTTATCTTTCGGTCCATTTCCAAATTTTTGTGTAGGACTTTAGAAATTCAATAGTACCATTACCATTGCCCTAATTTTCAAAGGATGTAAAGATTTTCCAGCATACAACTCTGGGTACTGGCTGCATACAACTCTGCATCTTTCTGTTTTTTTTTTCTTTTTTCTTTCCCTTCCATCAGCTTGTCACCGATGATGAGGTCACCAAATATCACCATCTAGCCTTGTCTGCTGTTAAATCAACTGCTTTCCAAGACTAATGTCCGGTATTTCAAGGTCTTCAATGCTGTAATCAATCCAGCATTTTCGTTGTCATCCTCTAGATCTTCTTCCTGTTATGTGGCAGTGCATGACTCTTTGTGGTAGTCGCCTTCTGTCCATTCTGTTGACATGTCCAAACCACATGTCATCGCTTGCAGATTTGTTCACTTAGTGTTTGGTCCTGCTGTAGTCTGTTTCTTATTCTGTGCATTCTACTTACTTTAAGAAGCCTCCGTAGCCAGCTCATTTCTGAGACTTCTATTCTTCTTTCATCTTCCTTTCTTAGGCACCAGCATTCTGATCCATACAACAAAACTGGAATAACCAATGTTTCATACATTGTTATTTTTGTACTGATTGCTGTATTCTTGGATTTCCACAATTTGTTTTGTTTTCCAAATACTGCAGAAGCTAGTCCGATGTACAACTTCCTTCCTGGGATATCAGGCCTCCCAGGTAGACAAATTCTTTCACCTGTTCTACATCTTCTCCTCCAAGCTATATTTTCAATTGTTGTGCATTTGACTTACTTATTGTCATTGTTTTTGTTTTTGACTTGTTGATGAGTAGCCCATCAGTTTACTTAGCATACAAGTAAACGTTTACACCAAATTACTACAGAAACGACTTAAACAGCATGTGGAAAGTGTTATGTCAGAAGAACAAACAGGATTCAGAATGGGAATACATACTATAGACCAACTATTTGTGATCCGACAGCTAGCAGAAAAATGTTGTGAACAAAACCACACACTATGTAATAATTTCATCGATTTCAACCAGACGTTTGACAGCGTGTGGCAGGAGAGGCTATGGCATATACTCAGAACATATGGTATACCGGAACATCAGATCCAACTACTAGAAGACCTATACAGTAAATCATTTACAGTGATCCCTTGCTGTATCGCGCTTTGACTTTCGCGGTTTTGCTCTATCGCGGATTTTATATGTAAGCATATGTAAATGTATATTGCGGATTTTTCGCTGATTCGCGGATTTCTGTGGACAATGGGTCTTTTAATTTATGGTACATGCTTCCTCAGTTTGTTTGCCCAGTTGATTTCATACAAGGGACGCTATTGGTGGATGGCTTAGAAGCTACCCAATCAGAGCACGTATTACATATTAACTAAAACTCCTCAATGCTATAAGATATGCCTCCTGCGCGGTGCTCGATTGTTTGCTTGTCTCTGCCTCTATCTCACCCTCTCTGACATTATCTGCGCTTGACGGAGGGGGTGTGAGCAGAGGTGCTGTTTGCACAGAAGCTGTTTGCCTAGTGGATACGGACGCTCCTCTAAGAAATGCCGCTTTATCGAGGTGTCCAAAAGCACACTTATTGATTTTTTGATTGTTTGCTTTAATCTCGTGCTCTCTCTCTCTCTCTCTGACGTTCTCTGCGCTTGACGGAGGAGATGTGAGCAGAGGGCTTTTTGCACAGAGGCTGTTTGCTTAGAAGATACGGACGCTCCTGTAAAAAATGCTGAAAGGCTACCTTTGCATTGATCCCTTCATTGCCGCTGCTTTATCGCGGTGCTTGCATACTTAAAAGCGCAACAGCCCTATTGATTTTTCATTGTTTACTTTACTCTCTCTCTGACATTCTCCGCTCCTTACGCGCACTTTGAAGAGGAAGATATGTTTGCATTCTTTTAATTGTGAGAACGAACTGTCATCTCTGTCTTATCATGGAGCGCAGTTTAAACTTTTGACTAAAGGGTGTTATTTCATGTCTAGAGGGCTCTAATAATGTTAAAAAACGTATTTAGAAGGTCGTAAACGGGTTTTCTATGCTCTAACTGCGAAAATATTAGATTTATAAATAAAGAATCCTACTTCGTGGAAATTCATTTATCTGTCTGGAGCGGATTAACCGCGATAAACAAGGGTTTACTGTATAACTGTGCGGAGAATATTTATAAACAGTGTGGGAGAGTTTCTAAAGGCTTAAAATATATAAAAATAATCATACAAACATATGGTTTCTACTTCGCGGATTTTCACCTATCGCGGGGGGTTCTGGAACGCAACCCCCGCGATCGAGGAGGGATTACTGTAGTGCAGTTCGTGTGGATGCTGACCTAACGGAATGGTTCCTTGTGACAGTAGGAGTGAGACAAGGCTGCAACTCGTCCCCATTCCTATTCAACCTACTATTGGAAGCGGTCATCCAGGAGGCTATGGAAGGAATTGAGGCAGATGTAAAAATCAATGGTGAAATGGTAAACAACCTTAGATCTGAGGACGATATCGATCTCATCGCTGAGAAAGATGAACAGTTGAAATTGCTCACTGACAAAATTGACACCACTAGCAGGACATATGGGCTACTCATCAACATCTCTCTGGTTTAACCTTCAGTAAATATGGTCGTAAGCAAAGAGTAACGTCATAGGCCAGTAATTACAAAACAATTTCAGGTCACTCTAAACAATATGGGTGTGACATTACAGAGGCTAAAAAAACATAAAATTGCCAAGATTGCACAAAATTTATTATATTGTTCACAAAGAAGCTAGTGATTATTTCAAAAAATGACTTTACAATCAGTGAAGAGGAAATTCACATGCCAGAAAATACAATGAAAATTCAGGTCACATTAAATTTACAGTAATTTAATTTTCTGAGATCAATATAACCTAATAAACATCCAAAGTTCTGAAAACTTAGTGGTATTAGACTAACCAAAGAAAATACAAGCCAGTAAGTTTAACTTGTTTTATACCAACATTCATGGAAGTGATTACAAAAAGGCAAGACAGAAATGCAGTTACTACCACAAAGGTTTTACTGAATAGTCAGCGTGGCTTTAGACAACCGAACTGATAAGTTGAATTTCTATGACAAATCAATGAAAACATTTAAAATAGTAGATGATAGAATCTCATTAGGGAATTTGATTATTTTAAAATGATTATTATTGTTATTTGTGTTTTTACTTGTTAGAATCTCATTTCAGAATGTCCCGATTTGTTTTGTTTATTTTAGGAACAATTACTGTTGTTATTGTAAGTTGTTATACACTAAATTATAGATTTTTTTTTTCATCTTGGAGCTATTTTTTTAACAGTTTTCTATAGACATCAGCACTATTTAGGGGGAGAAGTACTGTGAGATGTGGCCGGCTTGTCATCCCGGCCAATACCCCCAGGCCGCCAGATGGAGCCCTCCCTGCAGTATGGAGTTGCCCCGAAGAACAGCAGGGAGTCATGGGACATGTAGTTTTTATACAAGACCCTGCTGGATACCACAAGAGGGAGCTGCAGGGAGGACCGAAGACTTCTTTGTGCCCTATAACCCGGAAGTGAGTCAGAGGAAGAGCAACGTGCTTCCGGGGTGAAAAGAAAGGACTTGTACCTGACCCGGAAGTGATTGAGAGTCACATGGACTGAGGATTGGAACGCTTCTGGGTCAGGGTATTTAAAAGGACTGTGGGAGCTCCCAGACGGCGAGCTGAGCTGGGTGGTAGGAGGGCAACGTGTCTGGGAGTTGGAGGATTGGTTATTGTTATTGGAGTATTGTATTTGGTTTATGAGTAGTGTGGAGTGGAGGGTGCTTAGTGCACATTGTTATAATAAAACAAATAATTGTAGAACTTTTACCTGGTGTCTGGCGTGGTACCTGAGGGTTCAAGAGAGCGATAGCGCCCCCTACTTTCACATTTTTTTTTGGTCATAAAGTCTGTCGCTAGCAAAATGACATGTAATGTCACTGTGTTTTCACTATGAAATATGACAGCATAAACAGACATGCTTCTAAAGTTTAGATTTTTGATGATCACTGTGTTTGTTTGGCAATCTTTGAAAGTACTGCTATTTCCTTTGGAGTCTCCTGGTTTTGCCGACTTCTTGCTTCTATCTTTAGTTTTCAAATTTTCTGGATTGCATATTGGGACTCGTTTGTTGTAGGATTGCCTTTATGGAAACTCATTTTGCCTAATTTTGTCCTTTCAGGATATTTTTGTACTTTCCCATTTTTTTCTTGATACATCCAATTGGATTAAGTTTCTTTTTTGCCTTCTTGGACATAAACCAGGAATCATACACAAATTAATAATAAATAACAGTTTTTCGGCTAAAATTGCCCTTTGTGAATAATTTTAACGCAAATTGCTGTATAGAACACATATTGGATAACTGGCATCTAAAAAGAAATATCAAACCAAATATCAAACCTGTCAGTCATCATCTCAAAGTATATCATTATACAGAATTTGCTTAGCTTACCGTGCGTACAGATGCAGCTAACTTTTCCATAAAAGGAGCAAGATTTTGGGCTGCTTTTAAACCATCCTGAAAAAAACTGAACATAGACAATGGCCTTTAAATGACAAACATACAAAGATAAATAAAGCTATAAAATTTAATAAGATATGAAAAACATAAGAACAAGTTTGACAAGAACAGGGCATTTAGCTCAGCAATCCCTATTTGCCAACTTGTGAGTTGAGAATCCTTAAATTACTGCTGCCTCCTACACTACTTAAGCATGGAAAATGTATTATTATTATTACTTAATAACTTACTCCACTTGTACTTTCTAACATTTTGTGCAATATACTCTCTTAATCAACTTCTATCTGTGCTCTTGGCTTCCAAATAAAGATCTCACAGCATCTGTCCTACCTCTCAATTGATAATTTTAAATACTGGCATGGTGAAATGGCCAAATGATTTGGTAACTCTGTGCTTTAAACTCCAATACTTTAGCCAGTAGGCCACACTACCTAAGAAAATGGGGAGCTTATAACCTGCAGTCAACCCTGATAAGTAAAATATTGTGTTTTCTAAAAAGCTCACCAAACTGCACAAGGAGGTTGGACATATCCTTCAAATTTATTTTATTTTTCAACAGCACTCGTCTCTCCAGACACATACAATTCTTCCACACCCCTTCCTCTGGGGGTCTTTCTCTGTTTGGTTAACTCGTACTAATCCTGCTTTCAGTTCGCTTTTGATTCTGGGTCAGAGTTTACACTGATGGGGAGGACCCTTGGTAAAGCTTTACTGCATGCAGAGTGCTCTGTGTGTGTGTGTGTGTGTGTGTGTGTGTGCAGCAGACATTATGTAATGTTGTTAGAAGGCATTCAACAGTGAAGCTGAAGGAGAGTATAATACTTTTTGCACATTGAAGGACTATAAACACGACTCTGTTATAATCAAGGCTGAAAAAACAGAAGCAGGTCTCTAGAAACCACCAAAGCAAATTCAACATTCACCTCTTTGAAAGAGGGTATTTATTCATCTGTCTATGCATAAATACTGTAAAGTTAGTATATTACAGTAAAAAATGGAACTATAAGTGTCAAACTGTGCTTCATTTCTGAAGTTGGTTAATGATGTATGTATAAAATCAGATATTTCCTTGATTGTAGTTTTCAATAAATAGAAAAATGACAACAAAAATGTACTTTTATTGCTTCTTTTGAGTGCAGGGCAATCAATCATGCAGTACTCTGATGTGAAAAAAAGTTACTGCCACCCCAAAGTTAACTCAACTCAATAAAACACATAAACAGAATGAGCAGCTTGAATACTTAAGGTAACAAACACTCTGTCTGATCGAGTTCATCCCTACACAATACTCCATTAGAGGTTACTTGTCAGCACACAAATTGTACAAACACATCAAGTCATAATCAAAATACCTTCCTGGAAGCGACCATAAAAAAAAGTTTGTTAAAGATTAAATAGCCACTTCTAAAATCTGGTTCTCTACCAAGCCACATTCAAAGCATGTATTTTCCAAACAAAGGAAGTCTTACACATTATTCTTCTTTGGAATGGCCTTCCTGCCAAAATCTTTTCAAAAGCAACGTATAAACTTCTCTATGAAGTCACAAATTACATCTACAAGCTCTTCAACCCTGGAAAAAGCCCCCCTTCCAAAAATTCATAGCAATGCAGCAAGGCAGAAACCACTTCACACAGTACTAGAAACAGCAGCGCTGACCTCACTTTGCTCTAAATACGGCGGAAATGATCTTTAAGATTTATGGAGCAATGTTTAATGGACAGATGAGTTAAAAGTGGAATTTTCTGGCCAATGTCAGCCTCATTATTTCTGAAGGAAATCTGTGAGCTGACACTTAAGTACAGCAAGATAACAATCTCAAACAACACAAGCAACTTTCTACCGGAATGGTTGAGGAAAATGAAACTTTAAATTCTTAAATGAGCTGATCAAAGTCCAGCCCTACTGTAAAATCCCCTTCAGATGGGATTTCAATGCATAAAAACTCACATATGTCATTCATCTAATGCAGATCTGAAGGGAGTAGGAGAGCAAGGAGAGCACTGTTATAGCCTCTTTAACAAACACAGGAAATGTTTGAGCGAATTAAGTGTTATTAAAGGTGTGTAATCGGTCATTAGGTCCAAGGGGGCAGTTAAGGGGTACTGGGCTCTGTAGAAACTTTTATATTTTAATAGATAATTGGAGACAAAGCAAAAATGTTCTTTGTTGACTCAGTTCACTAATACATTATAAAGATAAATTACATTTACAGTTATGAAGTAATATATAGGGTGGGCCATTTATATGGATACACCTTAATAAAATGGGAATGGTTGGTGATATTAACTTCCTGTTTATGGCACATTAGTATATGTGAGGGGGGAAACTTTTCAAGATGGGTGGTGACCATGGTGGCCATTTGGAAGTCGGCCATTTTGGATCCAACTTTTGTTTTTTCAATAGGAAGAGGGTCGTGTGACACATCAAACTTATTGGGAATTTCACAAGAAAAACAATGGTGTACTTGGTTTTAACGTAACTTTATTCTTTCATGAGTTATTTACAAGTTTCTGAGACATAGACAATTGCCTTCAGATGACCCCAAAGATAAAAGTCTAAGAGGGTCACATCGGGAGACCTTGGGGGCCATTCAACTGGCCCACGACGACCAATCCACTTTCCAGGAAACTGTTCATCTAGGAATGCTCGGACCTGACACCGATAATGTGGTGGTGCACCATCTTACTGGAACGTGCCAGCTTCAGTGCATAAAGAGGAAAACACATCATCATGTAGCAATTTCGCATATCCAGCGGCCTTGAGGTTTCCATTAATGAAGAATGGCCCCACTATCTTTGTACCCCATATACCACACCATACCATCAGTTTTTTTGTTCCAACAGTCTTGGAGGGATCTATCCAATGTGGGTTAGTGTCAGACCAATAGCGGTGGTTTTATTTGTTAACTTCACCATTCACATAAAAGTTTGCCTCATCACTGAACAAAATCTTCTGCGTAAACTGAGGGTCCTGTTCCAATTCTTGTTTTGCCCATTCTGCAAATTCAGTGCGCCGATCTGGGTCATCCTCGTTGAGATGCTGCAGTAGCTGGAGTTTGTAAGGGTGCCATTTGTGAGTAGCTAATATCCGCCGAAGGGATGTTCGACTAATGCCACTCTCCAGTGACATGTGGCGAGTGCTACGCTGTGGGCTCTTGCTGAATGAAGCTAGGACAGCCACTGATGTTTCTTCATTAGTGACAGTTTTCATGCGTCCACATTTTGGCAAATCCAAAACTGAACCAGTTTCACAAAAGCAGTTTGCTAACTGTAGCATGGGAGATGGGTGGTCTCGTAGGGTGTCGCATTGAAATCTGCTGCAATGACCCGGTTACTACGTTCACCAGAAATCAACACAATTTCTATCCACTACTCACCTGTTAACCTCTGCGACATGTCAATGGCTGTAAACAAAGAGAAACTTGGTAAATAACTCATGAAGGAATAAAGTTAAGTTAAAACCAAGCACACCATTGTTTTTCTTGTGAAATTCCCAATAAGTTTGATGTGTCACATGACACTCTTCCTATTGAAAAAATAAAAGTTGGATCCAAAATGGCTGACTTCCAAATGGCAACCATGGTCACCACCCACCTTGAAAAGTTTCCCCCCTTACATATACTAATGTGCCACAAACAGGAAGTTAATATCACCAACCATTCCCATTTTATTAAGGTGTATCCATATAAATGGCCCACCCTGTATATCTTTATTTGTACATATACTGTACAATACTGTACCAAAGTCTAAAGCTACCCAAGAAAGTTAGCCAAACCTGTGTTGGCCACCTTACAAGGCATCAATAATTTTTATAAAACTGGAATTTCATATTACCTTTTATTTTATCAACATTTTTTAACTGCAATATTATATGCTTTCATGAGCAAACAGACATTTGCTTGGCTTGGTGTATACTGTATATTGCATAGAAAACACACTTTCAGAGAGGTAACAATCTGACAGTGCAGCACGAGATGCAGGTTTGCAAGAGTCTCATATCTCACAGTAATAAAAACCTTTAAAGCCAACTGATTTATTATGCTTTTTGTTCAATCTCCGGCCAAGGTATCTTGCAGACTGTTCACTGAGCGTGCTAGCACTCATGTAGATGCTTGAAATATCGTTTAATCACCAGGAAACAATGACTGGAGTCAAACAATTAGAAGTTTATCGTATTTTCTGTATTCCTTTAAAAGACTCAAATAATAATCTTTCAAGTTCAAGAATAAAGTGAAGTTTAAAAAGACTTTTCTGAGTGTGATTTGTGCAACTCTGGACCCGAAACATGACAATTGGTAGCAGAAGTGGTTTTGAACCCAAGCGGATATTCGTGCATTGTCGTGAGTCAGGTCCAGAGCTGCTGCCTGTCTGAAAGTGTGTTTTCTCAGCATTTAAATCAGCTCTAAAAAGCAATAGTGAAGCCTGATTTCTCACAATATAGGTATAGATGACAAATATAGATACCCAAAGTTAGTTGAAGCTTTTGAGCCTGAACTTGGAAGTTCTACTGTGCGCTTTAAATAAAGATCATCTCCTAAAATAGCATTTATGAATTACAAAATTGAAGCATTTGTGGTCTATAATGTTTGTTTGTTGTTTCAAAACCTAATCAACATGGATATCAAATTTAAGCCCAGTGTTATCAGTGAATTACTAACTCTGAAGAACATTTCAGAGACCCGTTCCCATCTATCCAACGTGTGTTATGACCATTCCCATTCCTATGCCACAGTCAAGACATTCACTGCCCAACTCTGTCTTGATTGAATGTCTCCCAAAGATGACTTATTGTCATGCTGGCCTTTGACACTGACAACAACAAAAGGAAATGGCATTAAAAAAAACTGTGAGATAGCAGACACTACAGAGATGAGTAACGAGTCAGCCGAATCCGTTCTTCATAAACAATGAAATAGGAGCGGGGCTGTGCATGTTCGGAGCCCAGCATTCCATAGAGAATCTCGTGTTAATAAATTTGAACTGCAGTAAATGTAAGAAGCATTTCATAAGTGGAAATGGAACTTAGATACATCACTATGACCAGGAGTAAGGCTGCCATGAGTAACTAGGTTACTTGACTAACTTGATTTAAAAATCCTCAATTAACATTTACCATGAGTAAATCTGCTCTGTTGTGGCAGGTATAAAAAGATCGATGAGGGTCCCAAGTAAAAAGGCAACAGAAAGTGTCACTGGTTTGGGAGCATTCACTTAAAAAGGAAAAGAAAATCCAGTTGTCTGCTTCCCCTCACAGCACAATTGACTAGGCAGCAGCATCTAAAAAGATGAGAATACGCTCCACAAGACAAGTTGAGTAAGTTACTGTCTGCATTAAAAGAAGAATAGACAGGCCGATATAAAACAAATACAAAAACTGAATAACGCCACACTGTACAATAGATAGATAGATAGATAGATAGATAGATAGATAGATAGATAGATAGATAGATAGATAGATAGATAGATAGATAGATAGATAGATAGATAGATAGATAGATAGATAGATACTTTATTAATCCCAAGGGGAAATTCACATAATCCAGCAGCAGTATACTGATACAAAGAAACAATATTAAATTAAATAGTAATAAAAATGCAGGTAAAAGCAGGCAATAACTTTGAGTAATGTTCGCATTTACTCCCCCGGGTGGAATTGAAGAGTCGCATAGTGTGGGGGAGGAACGATCTCCTCAGTCTGTCAGTGGAGCAGGATGGTGACAGCAGTCTGTCACTGAAGCTACTCCTCTGCCTGGAGATGATCCTGTTCGTAGGATGCAGTGGATTCTCCATGATTGACAGGAGTTTGCTTAATGCCCGTCACTCTGCCACAGATGTTAAACTGTCCAACTTTACTCCTACAATAGAGCCTGCCTTCTTAACAAGTTTGTCCAGGCGTGAGGCGTCTTCCATCTTTATGCTGCCACCCCAGCACACCACCGCGTAGAAGAGGGCACTCGCCACAACCGTCTGGTAGAACATCTACAGCATCTTACTGCAGAGCAGATGTTGAAAGATGCCAACCTTCTCAGAAAGTATAGTCTGCTCTGACCTTTCTTACACAGAGCATCAGTATTGGCAGTCCAGTCCAATTTGTCATCCAGCTGCACTCCCAGATATTTATAGGTCTGCACCCTCTGCACACAGTCACCTCTGATGATCACAGGGTACATGAGGGGCCTGGGCCTCCTAAAATCCACCACCAGCTCCTTGGTTTTGCTGGTGTTAAGATGTAAGTGGTTTGAGTCGCACCATTTAACAAAGTCTTTGATTAGCTTCCTGTACTGTCAATACCATATAACAGGGAGGTATGGTGGCGCAGTGGTAGGAGCTTAAAGTGCTGTACATGTTTAGGAGAGCTTTGTGGAATAGCTTGAAATGTCACCATCCTGCTCCACTGACAGACTGAGGAGATCGTTCCTCACCCACACTATGCGACTCTTCAATTTCACCCGGGGGGTAAATGTTAATATTATACAAAATTATTGTCTGTCTGTTATACCTTCATTGTTATCACTCTTTAATTTAATATTGTTCTTTATCAGTATCCTGCTGCTGGAGTATGTGAATTTCCCCTTGGGATTAATAAAGTATCTATCTAACTATCCAAATTCAACATATTGTAAATGTTTATACAAGATAAGGCTTCATATTTTTCTCTAATAAAATATAAATAACTGTCCAATTAAATCAATTTTATTGTATAATTTTTTGTTCACACTGATTATTTCATGAATCATCAAAATAGCCGGTCAATTACTCAACTACCCCTAGAGCTGATAGTGTCAGTTCCAAACCAGAGTCTAAACAAAACCCAAGACAATGAAAATATGACCATTCACCAACACCAAAGAAGTTCAAAGTCCAAGCCACTGCCCACAACAAAATAAGCACAATATATACTATGATGGTGTTGTCCAGTGGTTGTCAAAGTGTTCTGAACCAGACACCAATTAACCAAAGTCAAAGATATGGTGGACCTTTTACAGCTAGCCAATAATCACATCATAGAGTAATCCTGCTTTAAAATTAACATATTTATTTTCTACACATATTTATGTGAAAAATACCAAGAAATAAATCCTGCAATACTGGACTTGAGCTTCAACTATTGGGATTTCTACCAGGCATCCATATTTAGCCCCTTATTTATAAGGATAGTGTATTTGGCAGGCAGCCAAGCATCCCATGTCATTGACCACAAGCAATTAAGAGATATAAAAGTTTTAATGACTACCAGAATATTAAAAAAAAACAGGACACCGGTCATAATAACACTCCTCACACAACATAATTAGAGCACCTTACATGCAGTAATTTTGTACACTAGAAGCCATTAGCAAAGGAACGGCCAATAATAAGGGACTCACTTCTGCTGGGCATGAAAAAACTTGATGAGACTCTGTAAGAGATCTGGCCCTTGCTTGATCTTCAGCTCCTGGCTTTTCAAAAGATACTACATTGGACAAAAAATGTTTAAAAAGTCAGCAATAACAGATCAAGATGACATAAGAAAGGAATTCAACATCTGGCTAGTGGAATATTTTGTCCCAGAGCTCAGTCTATAGTTTTTCAATACCACAGAATCATAGCCAAAAGATTCACATTTTAATATTACATAATTGTGAATAAAATGATATTCTTGAGAAAGTGTTTCAAGACAATATTTTTCCTGCATCAAAGAGGAAACCTAAAACAACTTTTCTGTTTCACATGTTGCTGCACTGGTTGTGCTTTAAATCCACATGAAACCTCTACAGGCGATGTGCAAATGTGCACTGACATATCACAGGGAACAAGTTACAAAATGATGGAAAGATTTTGAATGACAGAAAGAGCAGCAAACAGACTGAGAGATTGACTGACTTCACACATGTGCAACTGGAAAGCCCTGCGTTCCTTCTCCATGTCCTCTGCAATCTCTGCTGGAGATACATCTGTCCTAATGATCAGGCCCTGTTTTGCTTTCTCACGGCGCTCCTTTTCTATTTTGGATCTGAAAATGTACAACAGATAGGGAAACATAAGGGAGAGCAAAAATATTAGACTGATTTTATTAATCTCAAGAGGATAAAATAAAAATAAAGATTCAGACATACAGGACAAATAATACAATCAATCAAGCAATAAATAATAAATGTATATTGTACAGAAATTGCAAAATGAACTTAAAGAGCATCTCAATTTAGTTTGGGACGTCAGGTGGAAATACTGAATTGCCTAATTGCAGTGGGCAGAAAAGACCCCAGAGGTACTTCTTAGCACACCATGGAGGAATGAGGCTGTGGCTAAAAGTGCTCCGAGAGAACACCTCCTGGAGGGAATTCAGATTTTTTCATGATGGCATCTAATTCTACCACCATCATCTTTTCCGCAACAGCTTCCAGTGTGTCCAGGGTTCATCCTGTTATTGAGCAGGCTTTCTTGATGAGTTTATTCAGACATTGTGTCTCTTCTGAGCTCAGGTTGCTTCTCCAGGAAACCACAGCGTAGAACAATAAACTGGCTACCATTAACTGATTTCATACGTCAAAAGACTGTGGAGTCTCCTTAAGGAAGTACAGATTGCTCTGGCCCTTCTTGTACAGCGCCACTATTTGACAACTTCTCATCTGTGGGAAACAGCTTTCTTCTGTGTTGTCAGACCAGTCCAGGTATCAGGTACTGATAGCTCTGCACCAATTCCCCATCCATTCACTGAATGGTGACTGGTCTGAAGGGCTCTTTGACAAGCTGGAAGAACATTAGAACAATCTAGACAAGAGCAGGACATTTAGCCAAACAATGTTTGCCAGTCCTATCCTACTAATTCCTATAAAATAACACCAATTTGTGTTTTGAAGGGCCCTAAAGTCCTACTGTCTATCACACTACTTGGTAACTTAGTCAATGTGCCTATAGTTCTCTGTGTGAAGAAAAACTTTCTAACATATGTGCAAAATATAACCGTAGCAAGTTTGAACTCATTTTAAAGGAATAGACTCGATGCACTGAACTAATTTCCTTTCATAATGTTAAACACTTCAATCATGTCTCCTTTTAATCTCCTTTTGTTTAAACTGAAAAGGCTCAGCTCTTTTACTCTTTCTTCATAACTCATCCCCTGTAGCCCTGGACTCAGCCTAGTCGCTCTTCTCTGGACCTTTTCTAGGACTGCTATGTCCTTTTTGTAGCCTGGAGAACAGAACTGCAAACAGGACTCCAGATGAGCCCTCGCCAGTGTGCTATAAAGCTGGAGCAGAACCTCCTTGGAGGAGTTGTACTTTACACATCAAGGTGCTATAGAACCCGACATTCTGTTAGCCTTCTTAATGGTTTCTAAACGATATATGGTAGTTGAAATTGTCAAGTCTAATATGACTCCCGTGTCCTTCTTATAAGGGGTACTTTCAAGTTTCTGACCTCCAGATGTATTTTCAAATGAAATTATTATGAAACAGATTTTGAAAAAAATGCATTGTACTTCTAGTGGCCATAAATCACATTCATGACTATTTGCAAGGTCAGCATAATTTGTCTCAACTGCAGTAATTGTTTTTATCAGAGTTTTTGTTCAAATTGTCTGCTATTTTTTTAAACTGCAAATGTGAACTATACTTTCCAGCAAAACAGTGTCTTAGAGAAAAAAGATAAGTGTTAAGAAAATTGAGTGCACTTCTACTGTTTTCTGATGATGCAAGGCCAAATTAAGACCTCTGCAGGCTCCGGGGTGTCAAAGGTCAAAAGGCCCCTCATCACCTCACTGCCCAAATGCACAGGAATAAACACACATTCTGGACATCACATACTGTTTGTCAATAATAAATCTGATAAACAGGTTAAAGTTGTGAAAAAAATCAATAACTTTATATCCGCTCAACTTGATCTTCCTTTTCTGTTCACTCGATTACACTGCATGTGCAACATTTCATGTGTAGGAAATAGCTGCCATCTGATAGCACATCAGTCAAATATTTTTAAAGAACAATGTCACTTGTAGCACATACAAAACTGATTTTTTAGGTTCGCCTATTTGCAGCAAATAAAATAAAAGACCAAATGGCAGTTCTAGACAGAAGTGGCAGAAATGTAAATTTACAGGAGATAAAGGTTACTACAAATAGGCCATTACTGGAAAGCCTCCTAAGAGTGACAACAACAGAAGCTAACAACCGTATTTGTCATAATAGGGAAGAAATCCTTCATTGGAGTTTGTCGTTGTTTGGTGCATCTTATCTCCTACCGTGGCCTTGTTGTCTTCCTCATTGTTGTTGGACTGTGTATTCCTGAAAAAGCTGCTATAAGTGTTGATAACACTGCTTTAATGACTATTGCAAGGTCAGCCTAATTCTTCTGAACTGCAGTAATTACATTTTTTTCAGAATTTTGTTCAAGTGGTACTTTCTTTAAAGCTGCAAATGTCAAATATAGTTTCTGACAAAATTATGTCTTTTGTCCATCTCTTTTTAAATTTTTCTTTTCACTGCAACAATGGGCTCATGCTTTGAATGACCATTTGATTTTTTCTTTCTTGCTGCACAGTATGATCTCACAAAACTGACCAATCAGACAACTTCTCTGGTTATGCCCCGCCCATATCAACCAACTAGGACTCATATTTCCCTTTGTTGGAGGAAAATGGGTATCCCGCCTGGATTGGAAGATGTTTCATTATCCAGATGGAAGGCCATTGCAATGGCCCACACAGATTGGCAGGCAGGACATCGAAATAACTTTGTGCCCAGCTGGTATGATATAGTAGTTGGACCAGCAGAGGTTGTGATTTGGGAGCTGTTCCATCCACCATGTGCCAGATGGCAGTAGTCCTCATATGGCAACCCAGTCGGAACACCCACAAGGGTGTCTGGAAGATGGAGCATGGAAATGCAGCCCTGTCTGGGTCCCTACATACCGATAGAGGGTGCTGTTGGAGGAGAATCCCCCTACTTTCTTAATGGTCTGGAAATGCTTCCCGGAAGACATGGCATGGGACTGGAAGCATTCCCAGGCCTGGCTTAAAAGGAGCCCGCTGACTCACATTGGGGAGTCAGAGCCCAGAGTCAGTGGGAAACAATCAGCAGAGGATGGAAGGAAGAAAGAAGATTTATTGGTTTATTGTGCATTCATTGTATAAATTTGGAGGATTTGATGGAAAGAGGTTTGGAAAGAGTGCCTTGAAAGAATAAATACCTTTATTCTAAAAATGTATGGTAAGTCACTCTCTCTTGGATTTGGAGCTCAGTGGCGCTCCCTTGATTTGACAGGCTTATATCATCTTGAGGACTGAAGCGGGGCAGGGGTGCATGCTGTAGTGTAGACTGCTATGAGTGTCTGTTGGTGAAAACCTGCACTTTTCTGTTTACTCTGTATTATTTTTTTACAAGTGTAAGACCACTTTGCAATCAGTGCCCCAGTGTATACTCTTAATTCACCCTGATGGTAGATCTGGCCATGCAATCAAGTTAACTTTTCTTGGAGAAAAAAAATTGTGAAAAAGTAACTATACCCCATGACATTTTTTTTCTTTTTTATTAAAAGTTGATATGTCAACTTTTGATCTTCATCTTTAGATAAAGGTCATATAATTGAAAAAAAAGAAAATTTGAGTTTGCATTTAGGTATACAACAAAAAATTAACTGGTATGTAATTTGTGTTTGTGGAAAAAGTAAGTCCACCCTTGGCTCTAATAGCTGGTATTGCCCCCTCAAGTCAGTGTTTCCTAAAAACTACCTAACAGTCTCCAACGTCAACTGGGGGAAACTTTTTCCTACTCCTTCATGCAGAATTCTTTCACTTGTTTGACATTTGAGAGGTGCCTTGTGTGCAGAGCCCATTTTAAATTCCCCCACAGCATCTTGATAGGATTCAGGTCCAGGCTTTGATTTGGTCATTCCAGAACCATACATTTCTTTTTTTTTCAGCCATTTCTTGGTGGATTTATTGGTATGTTTAGGGTCATTATCATGTTGCAAGGTCCACTTTCAGTTCAACTTCAGTCTTTGGATAGATTTTCTCACATTATCCTCTAGAACTCTCTAGTCCAATGAAGAATTCGTAATGGATTCTGTGATGGTGAGCTCCCCAGGCCCCAATGCAGCAAAGAAGCCCCACACCATAGATTTTCCATCTCCAGTCTTTACAGTTGTTATCAGGCTCCTGTGGTCAAATACTGTCTTTGGTTTTCGCCAAACATGTCTTCAGGTACTGTGGCCAAATAACACCCCCTTTACCTCATCTGCCCAGATCACATAGTTTCAAAGGTTCTGGTCTTTGCCTAGGTGTTCATGGAAAAACTTTAGTCTTGCCTTGATGTTCTTTCCACACAGCAAAGATTGGTGGCTCTGAGGCTTGGGATCTGTGCCAGCAATCGAAAGGTTGCCAGTTCCAATCCCATAAATGCCAGAAGTGATTCCACTCCATTGGACCCTTAACCTGCAATTGCTTTGTCCTATGTTAACCTGCAAGCAGGCCCTCCAACATGCAGGGAAAACTTAGGGGTTCACTCCAGCCACTTTTAAAAAAAATCTCACACTATTCCACTCAAACTAGTGTGGTGCTGAGGTGTCACCCGTTGCATGGCTGCGCTTGGGTCCTAATTTGGGATGTTGTATGGATGGTGTGGCAACATGCTGTATCAATGCATGCTCCCAACACCTCCCATGTAGATCTGATTAGTGTAGCCTCTTTCTAATGGTAGACCCGTGCACTTTGACATCAGCAGTGGCAAGAGTTACCTGTCAGTCCAGTACTAACATTAAGAGGTTCTTAAGAGACTAAACTTGTTGGGACGGCCTGTCTGGACAAGTTGTTTGAATTCTTTTCTGGACAGTAGAATGGATGATTTCCAGTTGTTTGGAGATCTTTTTTAAATCCTTTCTTAGATCTCTAAGATTCTTTCTGATAACTTCCAAGAGTTATTAAAATCTTAGCATGGCGTAAACACACACTACAACAACAAAATGCAAACCAAACAAAATGTCTGAAGTTTAAATATGACAGGTTCAGACTAGACCCTCACAAATGATATCCTAATTATTTGCACCTCATCTGGTGCACGATTCTAATTTTAGGTATGTGAAATAGTGATTAATGGACAGGTGCACTTACTTTTCCACATGTGAAATGAACATTTATTTAAATTATACAGTTTATTGCAAAATGTAAATGTGGCATGATGTTTGTTATATTACATCACCTTTATTTAAAGATCAAACCTTGATATGTCCACATATGTTAAAGAAAAAAAATTTCATGGGGTGTACTTACTTTTTCACATACACTTTCCATCAATGCAACGGAAATATTTTAGATGAGGTAGCCAAGTGGTTCCTAAATTATTCTGACATCACTTTGGTATTCCATTATTGTGACTCAGAAATGACATCTCCTCCAAATTCCCAGAAAGCATTGCATTTCTACATTCCATTAGATTACAAAACCTTGCTGCCTGATGCCACTATCTGTTAAACTAATCCTCATCAGCCATTTGTTACATTAAAAGGTATGTGAAAGATTTTCTGCCCTGTTTTAAAATTAAGAATAAAATTATGACAGTAAAGATAAGAGCATATGAGCAGGGTGGTTTGAGCTCTAGAGCTCTAGAGGATTTCTGGCCTTATCGCTGTCTGTGTGGCGGCTGCATTTCTCCTCGATTTCATAAACGTTTCCTTTGGCTGCCCCATTGCATTGATGTACGTATTACTAATGGGTTATTCTGAACTGGCCTGGTATGAGTCAGTCAGTGCGTGTGTGTCCTGTGATAGACTAACTTTCACATTCAGGTTTGTTTCCTGGCTTGCATCCACTGCTGCTGGGATCGGTTTCCTGAGGACTTTTTAATGCAAAGAATTGGGTTTGGAAAACAGATGCTTGGCAAAACAGAATACTCCAGTATTAAAATTTAACTCCACTGCAAAGCTTCAAGAGAATGTTTGTTAAAATCTGGAGGCCACTGCTGAGTAATTGAACAATTTTCAGTAATGAACAACAAAGTTCTACTACCACTTTAATCATTACAATTGAATATGGATTTTTTTTGGAATCTGGATATAATTATTTACAAAGAAATGCCATTTTGAATGGAGTCCCCAGAAACAATGGAAGGTAAAAAGAAGAAGGTTTTAAAAGAAAGCCTCATGAAAACTCTTTTTTATGTGGACAGGGGCTGCACAGTGCCCTAAAACTCATCATTTCCTGCACAACCACTAACTAATAAGATAGCCAATGTAAGGATGCCATCAAAAAGGCCACAAGAAGGAGGCTAGGGCAGTTTGCATCTTGGGAGGTCAACAGAACTAAGTGAATTGTGTTTTCAGTTTTGTTGTTACTGTTTGGGGGAGCAGCTTGAGATGATCCAATCTTGGGGAAATGTTTTATTTCTATTTCAGAGTTTCTTAATCCATGGGTCACTCCTTAGATGGGCTGTCACCCTACATTAGTGTTGGATCGGTGCTAAAATTTTATCTTCAGTATCAATATCAGCTTTCTGACTTCAGCACCAGCACCAAAATAGTTCTGAAGCAAATAACAGATAACTCCAAAACTCTTACTCCAGCCTCCCTGGTGCACCACACAATCGCTCACCTCGCTGAAGTTCAGATGGCATCGAAGTGTGTAGTTTAATTTTGTGAAGTCTACAAAATGGATATTTTCGACAACATCAATAGAGAGTGTTGTGGAATTGAGAGGAAAGTTAATGTTTATTTCAAAACCAAAACTCCCAAAATGCAGGTACCGTACCATTTTAAAATTTGGGTTTTTCCAAACTTTTCCAGTACTAGTTAACCATGCAACCTCAGCATATGTTTAAAATAAATAAATAAATAAATAAAACAAATTAAATCTGCCATCACTCTACTGTTTTCAGAGACATGGAACACTTTTGCTTCTGCATACTGGGGAAATAAATGACTGACATAAGTCCAGTAACAAGTCGACGACAAACCTGTTGTTCACGTTCGTTGACTTTCTTAACGAAGTACGTGGTGTACAAGTTCCTCAAATTTGCTGTAGCATCACCTGCTTTGAATTCTGTATAACCCTTATAAAATTCATCCCAAAGACATGAACCAAACAGGAATGTTAAAAGAACGCACAATGCAGATTTTTTGAGGGTTAGACTTACTTTTACTGTGAAGCATGGCAAGTAAAAGTGTGCTGTCTGCAGTGTGATACAACCAAAAGAAAGCATAAAGCCTTCCAAAGTATTTGAAAACAAAGCATGCTACTTACTGAGGCAAATCGTTCGACTTGCTTAACGTGTAAAAACAAAAAAATTCTTGAGGCTTCACAAAAAATATTTTAGTGTATTAGTGCAACAAGACTGCTGGCACTCTCATCTCGCTGCCAAATATAATATAAACTCAGACTATTGCAGAACAGCTATTCTTCCCTTGTGCAAAAAATATGTACACCAAAATTCTCGATGAGACAGCCACTTGCAAACTTAAACATATTCCTCCCTGTACTCTTTTTATTCATGACTGATTTCGACAAACTTGTGAAAATCAGACAATCAATTAAAAAAACAGATGAACACTGTTGTAAAGTGAGGTCCGCAGCTCGTTGCCTTTTAAAATAACCATTCGCCACACTTGTGGCTTAAGGAGCGGGTATGGTAGTGTGGCTGGAGCGTTTCCCGGGCACAATGCAGCGCAGGCATTTCCACACTTAAGTGCACGGTTGAGGGATCGTTCGTGTTCATAATTGATGTCAGGAGCTGCTAATCGCCACACCTGTGCCACGTCCCCACATATAAAATGAGAAACCCAAGTGCGAGGTGGAGGGAAAAAACGGAGATGAAAAGGAACTTAGGTTAGAAGGCGGCTGAAGAGCAGTCTCGGTGATGACGATCCGGCCACATAGAGAGGAAAGGCAGCACAAACAGGGGCCCCATGAACGTAGTATAGGTTGTGGTGGTCTAGGAGCTGGATCGCCACACTGAACAATGGTGTGGAGTTGGGTGAGCATGGAGGATGACCTCCCCAGGGATCCGAGGTATGACTGCAAGTGCGTGAAGGTCTGGACGGCCTTGGACTGTCTGGCTGCGGCGTGAGGAGGCAGACAAGATGGGGGTCGGGGGATGAAGTTTGTGGCTGCTGAGTCTCTAGCGACTGCAAGACTTATGGGTGAGCTGCAGAGATGAAGAAGGAGATGGGCTGGGATCTGAAGGAGCCAGTAATTGCATTTTAACTTCTGCTTTTAATGGATTTATTTATTGTGTTTTTATTCCCCACTATCCACTTGTTTTTATGGATTATTTTGAAGCACTACACTGTGGACAATGTTTTTGGTTTTGCTTTGATTACTTTTTTAATAAAAGCACCGAACTCTTTGTACACAATCCCCTTGCTCCTGTGTGATTTGTCCCCATCTGTCAGCTCATTCGGTCATAACTATCGACGGTGTTGGGTTCGAGAGGCCCCTAAAATCTGAAGAGGTAACCTGGAATGGACCAGCATCGTCACAACAATAAATTTGATTCAGTAATAAACAGCCATGTGTCGACTTGTTTTTGGATAAGTATATGTGTATCTCATCGACCGTGTATACGCGTGTATGTATTTACATGTTGAATACGCATTTACTGCTATTGGTTAATGTGTGCCATTCAGGGGAATCTGCTGGGTAGTCTACATTAAAAGTACTACTCATAAATGGTCATTATTGAACAAAAATAAGTAAAACTGGGTTCCAAAACCAAAAAGGTTCATAATCACTGATCTGTTTAAAGCAAGTAAGAAAACGGGGTAACATTATGCTACCTTGACGGTGTAGTACTGACTCTCTGTGCTGAATACATCTGATTTGTTTCATTTCAACCATCTGCCCTTGTCGTTCATTCCCCCAGCCCCAGTACTTTCATCATTTCAAAAACACAACTAATTGTGAAGGGACTATCTGTTAGTGGACTATTTTAATTTAACAATATTTTTGCGATAAAATGCATACCTTTTGCTCATTGTGCGCATACATTTGGACGACTTGACTTGTGCATTATGAGAAACGAGTAATGCAAGATTTTTTTCATATACATTTTTGATATTGTTTGCAGCATTGGTCTTCATTGGGTTCCATTCTATGAGAAAGTCCGTTCTTCACAAAAACACAAGATTAAAAATGTTTCTCTGCCATCAGTACAAACTACATGGGGTTAAATAACTTTTAAAAACATATTTTTGGGTGGGGTATTTGTTTAATGATAGGTGCAATGGAGGATTAAGACTAATCTGCATTTATAACGACACATTCTGGTATACAGCCACCTTACGACTCACCTAACGATAGAATAATCAGTGACCCTACATAAGCAAAGGTTCTCCAGTCTTTGTTCAATGAAATTATAAAGAATTTAATTCCTTTAGGACCATAAGTGGAACCCATTGCACCAAACATTGTACTCCACTGCTGTTCCTTACCCTCTAATTTCATAGTCCTTCCAACTCTTCTCAAACAACTTCTTGGACTCCTGAAAATAAGAACAGCAAAAGAAGGCAGACAGTAAATCAAATTAAATTATTATCAGCACACAGCAAATACAATCAAGTAAAATGTGCCTTCTGGATTTCTGCAGAGAATTTTAAATTCCCATCAGAATACAAAAATATGTACATTCTGTGAAAAACTTCCCAATTCAGTCAGTCAGTCAGTCAGTATTTGTCCAACCCACTATATCTTAACACAGGGTCACGGGGGTCTGCTGGAGCCAATCCCAGCCAACACGGGGCACAAGGCAGGAACAAACCCCGGGCAGGGTGCAGCCCTTCCCAATTCAAGCAAAACAAAATCTTAATGAGACCAATGCCTGGCAGAAGAGTCTGTGCTCTGACTCTGCAAATGAGCAATTTACTTTTACCACTTCCAGAGCAGACAAACAGATTGAGTGACATTCCAGGAGTACACCAGCTTTTACCCGTTTAATGACTTGATCAGATGACTGTTGCATACTGAGAAAATTTCACCATCCCAGCTCTACTGGGTTCATATACTAAATCCTCTTCTCCTGTGCTCCATTTGTTTTAAGCAATCTCATGATTAAACATCAAATCCATACCCAGTTTTCATGCAAAATAAAAACTACAGCTTATTCAAATATCTAAGGGTTGTACTGAGTTCTAAAAGTAGCTGATTCAAGCAACTGGCTCCTTCAATTCCTAGGACACACCAAGATTGCTTCTCTTTAAACACATTTACACATAACAAGATACTTTGCCTGAGGTGGGCTGGCACCCTGCCCAGGGTTTGATTCCTGCTTTGCGCCCTGTGTTGGCTGGGATTGGCTCCAGCAGACCCCCGTGACCCTGTAGTTAGGATATAGCGGGTTGGATACTGGATGGATGGAAGATACTTCACCCGACTTCTCTTTTTCTTTGTTCATTTATATTTTCTTTTCTTAGATTCCTTATCACACCTACCACACTATCTACTCTATATTTGGGAGCACTAGTTTCCATTCTTTCTTATGCTTTCACATTTCATAAATCCTTTTACCATTCAAATCTGAAAACACTGGAAATTAAAAGTCATAATTATAAACATACTCACCAGCCTTCCATCTCGAAGGTCTGCTTTTAAAAGGTTGTCAAGGGGGAATGAGATGATATTATTCATGTTCTGGATCTACAACGGAAACATTTATGCTTTTGTTATTTATGGGCCCAGTAAGTTCTGCTAATATTTTGCTGCTAGCATGGAGATACACTTCCTAATATTTCTGATTTATTATAAAAAATTCACTTATTTTTTGCTTGTCAGTCTGGCTTCCCTACAAATGTCATTAGCAACTTTTGCTGCATTCACGTGCTTTTGGCAGAAGGATATACAGGAACAAGCTTTCTACAGAGAACTCCTTTCAAACAGGACGTTCCCAGTTCTGAGTAAAATGAGCTACTTAGATAAATCAGATTTTGAAGAAATGTTGATCTCTTACCTCATTTAAAATATTAAATAAGGTATATAAAATTGAAAACATAATAATTTACTCATATTTGGCTATACCCTTTGTGGAGGACTGCCGGCTTCCCATGCCGGTCCTCACCCCCAGGCCACCAGGAGGAGCTCTCCCGACAGCAGGATCGTGCCCCGAGGTCCAGCAGGGCCTTATGGACTCTGTAGTGTTTATACACAGCCCTGCTGGATACCTTGGGGACCACCAGGAGTCATTGTGGGGGGACTTATGGGCTCTGTTGTGCCTTATGACCTGGGAGTACGTCATGGTCACGTGACGGGAAGGAATGGCGTGCTCCAGGGGTGAAATAAAAGGAATAAGGAACTGTGGACTGCTGGGACAGGAACACCTCCGGGTCAGGGGCTATAAAAGGACGGTGCCTCAGTCCAGACACTGAGCTGTGCTGGGTGGGAGAGGAGCAAAGTGTCTGGGCGAGGAGGAGAGAATATAATTGTGTTTATTGGTTAATATTGAATAGTTTATGAGTAGTGTGGAAGGTGCTTGGTGCACTTCTGTGGGAAAAGAAAATAAAGAGTCTTGGACTTTTACCTGGTGTTTGGAGTCATCCCTGAGGGTTCAAGGGAGCACTAGTGCCCCCTACTGCCACACCTTAAATAAAGAGATGTGAAACCCCTGCTATGCATCTTTTTATTTTATTAAAAAAAAAAATAACTGCTAATTTTTAATTCTGCTGGATTGTGCATGTGCCTCGCTCCAGACTTTCCTATTTTACACATTTTTACTTTGCCCCTGCAGTCTCCTGAGAGGACTATAAAAGACTCTTGTTTTCCACAGCTGTTCAGTTGATTTTTCTCACTGTTCCTTTGTTAGTCCACATCTCTTTTGACTCATGTTGCCTTCTTTTGCTTCACTTATATCTTTTAAAGGTATTTTGTATTATATCACAATACTAGCAAAATACTCGCGCTTCACAAATAATAACAATTCATAAAGACAATATAAAAATGGCGTCCACAAACGAAGTGATTAGTTCCTATATTATGTTTCGTGGTCATACGTAATTTCCGTTTGAAACGCGAAAAGAATTTTATATATATATATATATATATATATATATATATATATATATATATATATATATATATATATATATATATATATATATATATATATATATATATATATACTAAATATATATGTACCAGGCCAGTTTTTTAATGGTTTTTAAGCACAGGGAGAAAATTAACATTTGAAAAATCGATAATGTAATAAATCAGCAAGAAAAGCAACATTGTAACAATGCACGGAACGAACCAACACACAATCGTCCGCGACTGAAAACTGACGGACCCCCATCGCGCCCTGCCTGCTCATGTGCCCACCTCTAACTTGGCACTTGAGGAGTCGTCGTCCTTGCACATGCATCTGTGACTCACGTAGACTTTTCATTGCTCTGTGTGGTTTTGGATGCTTTTCTTTATATAATCCACCAAGACACCTGACCACGATAGTAGCGCGAATTGCTGTATGTAGCGTGTAAAACAGTTTGCTATGGTGCATGCGGTCGTGCAGAATCAAAACTCGGCTTTTAAAGACTGCTTACTTTATTGTGTTTTAACCTCAGTTGTAAAGGATTGTTTTAAGGATCCCATGGGATACCCCTCACAAACCGTTTTACACGCTGCATATGGCGATTCACCTCCGCGAGAAACATGCCTCTATGAACAGTCAACGTGGCTCAGAATTGCATGTGGCCTCTACGACAGACGAATATAAACGACGCAGTTTTTACTGTGTCGTCGCGTCCGAGTTATATTCCATGTTTGTCAACCATTGTAAAGATAACAGGTTTCATTCATCGAAGTGTTCACTACCCAAATCGGTACTCGGGAATCTAAGATGTTTAACAGGCATTCCCGGTATTAAGTTGTGGATTTTTCTGCGAATATTTAGCGGCAGCGTGTCTATGAACTTAATTTAAACAAGCTTTACACCTTGCTTTCCTATTGATATGTCTACAAAGTCTTGTTCAGATTCAGAGGGTTGTTCCTTTCTTACTGCATCAATAAACAGCACGTCTTCCTTTTTATCTGAGACATCACACTTTGCATGCACGGGTTTACCTTTCCCAGTCCTGCAAAGTCAGTTCACGTGAGCCGCTCGGTGTACATGAATCGAAGGTTCTCAGCTGTGCTTGTGCTATCTCGTGCGATCTTGCAATGTCCACGGCTTTATTTAATGTTAGCTCAGACCCGGCACTTAAAGGTTTCTCTCGCACTTTCGCTGAGTTTGTGCCAAACACTAGTCTATCCCTGACCATCTCATCTTTGTTTGCTTAAGCACAGTCCTTCACCAGCAATTTTAACTCCGTTACAAAGTGATGAAAAGTCTCGTTTATACACTGCATCCTCTCATTAAACTTGTATGTCGCGAATATCCCATTCGTCTTAGGCATGACAAACGCCAGCAGCAGCGTGTCTATGAACTTAATTTAAAGTTAAGCTTTACACCTTGCTTTCCTATTGATATGTGTACAAAGGCTTGTTCAGCGTCAGAGGCTTGTTCGTTTCCTACTGCATCAATAAGCAGCTCGTCTTCCTGTTTATCTGAGACATGACATACTGCATGCACGGGTTTACCTTTCCCAGTCCTGCAAAGTCAGTTCACGTGTGCCGCTCGGAGTACATGCATCGAAGGTTCTCAGCTGTGCTTGTGCTATCTCATGCAATCTTGCGATGTCCACGGCTTTATTTAATGTTTGCTCAGACCTGGCAATGCATCTTCTCATTAAACTTGTATCTCGCAAATATTGTAATGGTCGTAGGCATGACAAACGCCAGTGGCAGCGGGTCTATGAACTTAATTTAAAGTTAAGGTTTACACCGTGCTTTGTTTCCGCAGTAGCTGCACTTATGAATATGCTTGTATGCGTCACTCACTTCATATTCTTTTACTGCCTTCTCAATTGTGTAATGCGTTTTTTGTTCAGCGCTCTTTGGAGCTCTTGCTTGTTCTCTGTGTACTGCGTTCACAGTCAGTTCACGTGAGCCGCTCGGAGTACATGCATCGAAGGTTCTCAGCTGTGCTTGTGCTATTCTCGTGCAATCTTGCGATGTCCACGGCTTTATTTAATGTTAACTAAGACCCGGCACTTAAAAGTTTCTCTCGCACTTTTGCTGAGTTTGTGCCAAACACTATTCTATCCCTGACCATCTCCTCTTCGTTTGCATAAGCACAGTCCTTCACCCGCGAATATTTAGCGGCAGCATGTCTATTGGATTGCTGCTGATGGACAGCCTTATATGGGCAGGCACTCAATTACGTGAGGGGTGTGACGATGAGGGACGCAACTCCGTCTCACACGGTGACCGAGCTGCAGGCTATGGCCATATATATGTATTAAGTAGGTTCCAGTTATGACTGTTACACGTAGAATTTCGAAATGAAACCTGCCTAACTTTTGTAAGTAAGCTGTAAGGAATGAGCCTGCCAAATTTCAGCCTTCTACCTACACGGGAAGTTGGAGAATTAGTGATGAGTGTGTGAGTCAGTCAGTCAGTCAGTGAGGGCTTTGCCTTTTATTAGTATAGATTTGTCCCTCAGGATATTGTGGTGTAGCGGGTCCACAGCTCAAGTCAACAGGGCCACTTTTTAAGAAATAATTGCGGCTTAGAGGGGGGTGTGGTACTGTGGCTGAAGCGGTTCCCAGGTGATTCGTGATGCGGATGGTCCTCGCTTAAGTGCACAGGCGAGGAGTCGTCCGCATTCATATGATGCCGGGAGCTGCTAATTGCCACACCTGATCCACGTCCCGTGATAAATAATAGAAGCGCGAGAAGGCCATGTATATTCTGTTGCGTTCCAAGTGTCTTTAGTGTGGTACCCCAAGAGGCAGGGCCACCTGCCAATCACCACAAGGGATGCCCTCTGCAATATGGAAGCGGGGCAACCCACAGCTCCTTGTGGTTCATTTGAATGTGCTTGGGAATGATTCTTGGATTTATGATTTTTTTGTGCTTAGTGAATTTCTGGATTTTCTGACCTGTATTTCAACTACTCTTTAGATTTGTGATTAGAACTTAATTTGCATAGATTTAATGTGTTGCCTTCTGTACCTTTTGTGCTCCTCACAGCTTAATTTTGGTTCTACAGGGCTGTTGAATAATACATCTTTTACTTATGAAGATTCTTCTGTGGCCCTCTGTTTTATTAGGCAGGGCTTTTGATGAGATTCCCTCCTCTTCTGGTTATTTTTGGAAGCATTCAGAACTTATAAGCTTGGAAACTCTTGGGCTTCACAACAGTGTTAGCCACTATTTGGCATTTTGTATTTTAAATTTTCCTGCTTTTAACTTTTTCTCATATATTTAGGATTACATTCTTTTTTGGAATAATGTATTGACTTGTGTTTAAAAATTATTTGGCTTCACTTGGTTTTTCTTCTCCCCATTTATCTGGCCTAAATCAAGCATTGTGGTATTAATTTGTTGATGTATTTTTTGCTTTTTTTTTTCCGTGTGTATAATCCTTTGTTAAAATTATGCCAGGGAGTGATGATATGTTGCAGGCTATTGTGATCCCACAATTCTAATACATTTTTTTGGATTCCCTTGAACTGGTTCTATTAAAGTACGCATTTAATTAAGTCTTTTTCAACCCTAGGATTACAAAAATAACATTTATTTGAATTTTTGGTGTTATGCTGAGAAACCATCATTGTTTTGCATACTTTGAAAATTTCCTCGTCAGGTCATGGCTCCCAATTGTTAGGGAGCCTTGCCACAGAGGTCACAGCATCTGATGTCATTTATGCAGTTAGGTTAAAAAGTCAGATGTGGCAATCATTTCTCCTCCACATTTGGAGAAAAATCCCTGTGTCTGTGTGTAAATCCTTCGGTGAAAACTTTTCTGGCTTGAGATCATTTCTCTTATCATATGGTATCTCGAAGTTAGGTTAGTGATTTGAACTTAGTGAAGGATCGGCTCGATTTTCAGGGTTGAATTTAGCTCATTCTCAGACTATGTTTCATCTCCTGTTCTTTTTCATTAAAAGTTCTTACTGTCTTATCTCGAGTCAGCACATATGTTGGTCAGAAGTACAAATAAGAATGTCATCGTACTCTGTACATGTAACAACACTAATGCTACTACTACTACTACTACTACCTGTACTACTACTACCACCACACAAAGTGTTTTTCTTGTATAATTAATAGTAATTAAACATTTTTGTTTTCATTACTTGCATTAATCAATAACTGGCAAATCTTTTCTGTTTAATTGAGTTAAATAAATTAATTATGTCAGTTCTGGTAAGATTCTTTTCGATTTTGGCCTTTCTTTTTCTGGAAGAATTTCATAACAGTGAAGGTGTGACATCACAAATGGTAGCTCTAAAAATCGCTACAACAAGTAAATATAGCATTCTTTCCATCATTGTCCGAGGACTTGCCTTCTGCTCCACTGCTGTGGCCTTGGTACGGTGACCACAAAACTGTTGCCAGTATGTTCATTCATCAGTCAATCTCCTGGTCACCTCGGTCCTCACTCATGAGCAAGACCCTGAAGTACTTGAATTCTCCCGCATAGGGAAGGCGCTCACCCCTTACCTACAGAGATCAACGCACTCTTTTCCAACAGAGGATTATGACCTCCCCCCTTACTAACTGTAAGTCTGAATAATTTACAGCTATGTTATCTGACGATAATGTGTTCCTGACAGTGGTATCCACAGCAAATGGATCTACTGGGAATGGCTAGACAAAGAAGAGTCCAAAAACAAACCCTCATGGAATGATTCTAAATAAATCAAAGCAAAATTCACCTGGAAAACATTCACTTGGACTAATTCCTGCAGCCAGTTAACTGTGAAGCCCCTAGCGGCTTGGTCCATTTGGACTATTTCCAGTCATCATGTGCTATCTCCATATGCGCTCACCACCCATTAGGTGAGGGGTAAGGATTAGGTGCAATCAAAGTCGGATGACTGACAAGAGCAGGACATATCCAGGCGTACTAGGAACTTGGCAATGGAATTCATGAAAACACACTCCCTAAAAGAAAACAGTTCTGGATCGCACATGGTTTTCAATAGTCCTTCTGGGACTGCAAGATGTATGAAAAAAATAAGAAACATAAAACACTTCTACATCTTTTGTTTCTACATAAGAAAGTGATCTAAGTCACATCCAGCTGGAAATAATTTGGTCAGATTCTGTGCTTCCTTTAACCCTGTAATACAGCAGCTTTTCGACAAAAGGAAACTTACTTACTATGAATCAAATTTAAGAGGACGAGAAAATGATTTTTCAACACAACAGCAGCTCATCAAGTTGGTTTGGAGCGGGTCAGTTCCTTACCAGGTTCTTGAACAAAGCGGTCACTTCCTTAGTAAACACTGCCAGATTTAGGAAGCCAGTTGACATCTCATTGTTTTCCTGAGAGAGATGGCTGTCGCCCAGGTTCTCCAGAATTTCAATATATTGGTCTTCATTTTCTATGTGAGCTGCAATAAAATAATCATAAGTTATGTTAATAGTTGTAGTGACACAGTGGAAAGTGGCTTCAGAGACTTGGGCTCTAATACTGGCCTAGTCATTGTTCATTGTCCCCGTGTCCACAGGGTTTTCTGTTTGTACCCTAAACTGTATCTCCAAAAAACATTCAGGTCGGGTGGAAGGGTACATCGCTTATAAACAGTATACACCCTTATCAAAGTTTTCACATTTTATTATTCTAACACATTAAATCACAATGGATTTAATTTAATTTGGCTTTTTTAAACTCTGATCAACAGAAAAAGACTCTTTAGTGTCAAAGTGAAAGCAGATAGCTGCAAAGTGGTCTAAATTTATCACAAATATAAACCATCAAATAACTGACCACATAAATATTTACCCCTTCAAATCAGGCTGCCTATTAAAAGTATTCACCCCCCTTGAAAGTTTGATTCAATGTTGTATAACAATTAAATGTGCACAGTGGATTTAATTTGGCTTTTTTGACACTAATCAACAGACAAAGACTCCTTTATGTCGAACAGATCCCTGCAAAGTTGTCTAAATTAATTACAAATATAAAACAAAATAATTGATTGCACAAGTACACGTATGTTTGGCGGTCATGACAGTCTTGAGTCTGTGTGCTTAGGTCTCTCTCCTTCTCTAATAGCTTTGCACATTTGGACTCTTGTCATTTCTCCCCATTCTTCTTCTTCTTTATAAAATCACTCAAGCTCTGTTATGTTGCATGGTGACTGGGAGTGAACAGCCTTTAATAAGTCCAGCCACAAATCATCAATTGGATTAAGATCTGGACTCTGACTCTGCCCCGTCGGGACATTAACATTGATGTTTTGAAGCCATTCCTGTGTTTATACATGGGGTTGTTGTCTTGCTGGGAAACACATCTTTCCCCAAGGTGCAGGTTTCTTGTAGACTGCCTCAGGTTTTCCTCCAGGATTTCTCTATTTTTCATTCCATTCATTTTCCCCTCACAAGTATTCCAATAGTCAGCTGCAGATAAGCATCCCCACTGCCTGACACTGCCACCACCATGCTTCACAATGGGCATGGTGCGCTTATCATAATGTGCAATGTTCACAAATGGTGTTTGTACTGATGGCCAAAAAACTCAGGTTTGGTCCCATTCGACCACAGAACCTTCCAGTTGCTTTCACATTTTCCCATGCAAGTTCTGCTGAGACTCTGGGAACAGTTGTTGTCTGCACAGTTACTCCAGTCTTAGCTGCTGCAGCTTGTAACTCTGTCAGAGTGTTCATAGGTCATTTGGTGCCTCCCTCACTAGTCTTCTTCTTGCATAATCACTCAGGTGTGGATGGTAGCAGATTTACACTTGTATACTTTCCTTTTCCTAATGATTAATTGAACTTATTAATAAATAATAATAATACATTTTATTTATATAGTGCCTTTCCCATGCTCAAGGCACTTCACAGAGTTTAAGAAAGAACGGCAGGTTATACAGTATATAGCATTGTACTAAACCAGATTAGAACATTAGAACATTAGAACAATCTAGACGAGAACAGGCCATTCAGCCCAACAAAGCTCGCCAGTCCTATCCACTTGTTTCCTTCAAGAAAACATCAAGTCGAGTTTTGAAAGTCCCCAACGTCTTACTGTCTACCACACTACTTAGCTTATTCCAAGTGTCTATCGTTCTTTGTGTAAAGAAAAACTTTCTAATGTTTGTGTGAAATTTACCCTTAACAAGTTTCCAACTGTGTCCCCGTGTTCTTGATGAACTCATTTTAAAATACAAGTCTCGATCCACTGTACTAATTCCCTTCATAATTTTAAACACTTCAGTCATGTCACCTCTTAATCTTCTTTTGCTTAAACTGTAAAGGCTCAGCTCTTTTAATCTTTCCTCATAATTCAACCCCTGTAGACCTGGAATCAGCCTAGTCGCTCTTCTCTGGACCTTTTCTAGCGCTGCTATGTCCTTTTTTGTAGCCTGGAGACCAAAACTGCACACAATACTCAAGATGAGGCCTCACCAGTGCATTATAAAGGTTGAGCAGAACATCTTTGGACTTGTACTCCACAGATCAAGGCGCTATATAACCTAACATTCTGTTAGCCTTCTTAATGGCTTCTAAACACTGTTGGGAAGTTAATAGCTTAGAGTCCACTATGACTCCTAAATCCTTCTCATAAGGTGTACTCTCGATTTTCCGACCGCCCATTGTGTATTCAAACCTAATATTTTTACTTCCTATGTGTAATACTTTACATTTACTGACATTAAATTTCATCTGCCACAAATCTGCCCAAGCCTGTATGCTATCCAAGTCCTTCTGTAATGATATAACGCATTCCAAATTATCTGGTAATCCACCTATCTTGGTATCATCTGCAGACTTAACCAGCTTGTTACTTATATTCCTATCTAAATCATTTATATATATTAAAAATAGCAGCGGCCCTAGCACTGACCCCTGTGGAACACCACTCTTAACATTGGCCAGTTCTGATGAAGTTCCTCACACCATCACCCTCTGCTTCCTGTGTCTGAGCCAATTCTGCACCCATCTAAAAACATCACCCTGAACTCCCACTTCTTTTAACTTGATGCCCAACCTCTCATGTGGCACCTTATCAAATGCTTTCTTGAAAGTCCAGATAAATAATATCATAAGCTCCACTTTGATCGTATCCTTTTGTTGCAACCTCATAGAATTCCAACATATTACTAAAACACGACCTCCCTCTTCTGAACCCATGCTGACTGTTCAGAATAACTCCTGTCCTTGCCATGTGTTGCTCAATCTTATCCTTAATAATAAAATAATAAATAAATAAATAAATAAATAAATAAAGAAGATTAAGAAAGTAAATTCAGAGAAAAAACCTAACAGACAACATAATTGATGGTCTAGCACACACACACACAGGTTACATGAGCATCTTGACAGAGAGGTAAACTGAAAGAAGGGTAGTAAAGTCAAGTAGAGCTAAAAGCCTTCCTGAACAGATGAGTTTTGAGTTGTTTTTTAAAAGAATTGATGGAGTCAGCTGACCTGAATAATTTCGGTAGGCCATTCCAGAGTCTGGGCGCTATACAGGTGAAGGCCCTGCTGTCACCCATGGAGTGTAGATTAGTGTGGGGCACAACAAGATTGCCAGAATCAGAGGACCTTAGTGGGCGGACAGGCACATAATGATGGAGAAGGTCACTGATGTAGTTTGGCAAAAGGTTGTTTAAGGCTTACTTGGTTATTAGTAGGATTTTATATTTGATTCTGTAAGACACAATGAGCCAGTGAAGGCAAAGCAGGATGGGTGTTATGTGCTCACTGCTGCTGGTCCGTGTAAGGACTCTTGCAGCTGAGTTTTGAATAAGCTATAAGATTACAGGGGGCACCTGCCAGTAGGGAATTACAATAATTGATGCGGGATGTGATAAAAGCATGGACCAGTTTCTCAGCATTAGATAGCACTTGATATTCAATGACTTATATCCATCCCCAGTTATTTTGTATTGTACATTAGTAATTCCTGAACTCCTTCAAAATTGTGTTGTGTCTCTTTGGAAAATCCTTGGGTACCGATGTTTTGACTTTGTGTCGACTGAGCGGTTGCTCATTGAGTCCCAAATGAGGCACATTACCTGCATTGTGAGGGAGCATCAGTTATGACACTACGGCCATGTGGGGCGATTCCCCTAGGGTTTCCCACCTCATAGAATCCTCATTTTTGAGGACCTGAGTGGCTGAACCAAGCCATGATGATGTCCACGTAAGACCTGGCTGTGGCAGCTAGATGGTCATTTCCGGATGGTGAGACAGGACTGCGTGTCTGACTTGGGGGGGATCACCAACTGGGATCCTGAGCTGTTTCGTCGTATGATGGTTGCGGCATCACCCTGTACAAGTGCATGCTCCCCAATTTGACCTGACCTGATTAGTAATTAACTTAGACCACTTTATAGAGATCTGTTTTCACTTTGGCAATAAAGAAATATTTTTGTGTTGATCAAAACAGCTGTATTAAGTCCAGTGCGATACAATGTTAGATAGATAGATAGATAGATAGATAGATAGATAGATAGATAGATAGATAGATAGATAGATAGATAGATAGATAGATAGATAGATAGATAGATAGATAGATAGATAGATAGATAGAAAGAGCAATAAATGATAGATAGATAGATAGATAGATAGATAGATAGATAGATAGATAGAAAGAGCAATATATGATAGATAGATAGATAGATAGATAGATAGATAGATAGATAGATAGATAGATAGATAGATAGATAGATAGAAAGAGCAATATATGATAGATAGATAGATAGATAGATAGATAGATAGATAGATAGATAGATAGATAGATAGATAGATAGATAGATAGATAGATAGATAGAAAGAGCAATATATGATAGATAGATAGATAGATAGATAGATAGATAGATAGATAGATAGATAGATAGATAGATAGATAGATGTGAAAGGCACTATATGATAGATAGATAGATAGATAGATAGATAGATAGATAGATAGATAGATAGATAGATAGATAGATAGATAGATAGAAAGAGCAATATATGATAGATAGATAGATAGATAGATAGATAGATAGATAGATAGATAGATGTGAAAGGCACTATATGATAGATAGATAGATAGATAGATAGATAGATAGATAGATAGATAGATAGATAGATAGATGTGAAAGGCAATATATGATAGATAGATAGATAGATAGATAGATAGATAGATAGATAGATAGATAGATAGATAGATAGATAGATAGAAAGAGCAATATATGATAGATAGATAGATAGATAGATAGATAGATAGATGTGAAAGGCACTATATGATAGATAGATAGATAGATAGATAGATAGATAGATAGATAGATAGATAGATAGATAGATAGATAGATAGAAAGAGCAATATATGATAGATAGATAGATAGATAGATAGATAGATAGATAGATAGATAGATAGATAGATAGATAGATAGATAGATACTTTATTAAGCCCAAGGGGAAATTCCCAAATGTTGTATAACAATAAAATGTGCTACCTTCCAAGGGATGAATACTTTGTATAGGTACTGTAATTCTAATTCTGCATTAACCATACATTCAGTACGTAATGGGGTGGGTTTGTGCGAATGACATGAGGAAGACTGGCCTACCATCCACTAGAGCCATTAGATACAAGGTGGGCCACAGCCCTGGAAAGGGAGCCTGTCCAAGGCAGGGTCCATTCACACATATGCACACTACTCACAGAGGGTCACTTTAGCATCACTAATTAACCTAACACACTTATCTTCAGGATGTACAATACAACCATAGATACACAAAACCACCAAAGGAGTAAAGTCCTTCTTTGACAGAATTCACTTTTCATGTTTGTTTTACCAGTAATGGGGAAAACACTTTAAATCAGGTCATATTGTTTCCACACCGAGCCCCCAGCGAATGTCACTCTATCTGTTTACACTACTTGAACATTTGACCTTGAGAAGTTTAAACATTCAAGCACTGCCATTCAGTACACAGTGTGACACACAGCTGAGTGCCCTGGTCTTTCAATGATGGCGTGGTACTCTGTTTAAAGTGAGTTCACTGACATATCAAGTAACTGGGGATAAAAAAAAAAAAAACAAGAAAAAAACAAAACTAGGGGTCACTTACTGTTTCCTGAAGAGTTTACAGCCTTAACAATTTTTTTCATTCGTTGCAGGATCACTTGCTCTCCTTCCAGCGACTTCCAAAATGAGGAGAAAGGAGAAGAAAAACAATGAACAGTCAATGATCACTGAACAAAACTTCCAACAATAAGTCTGTTTTCAAGCACAAGTACAAAATACGGCAGCCTTTAGATGGCACACTTTTAATTACATCATGAAGAACTCTGATTTTTTTTGTTATCCTATGTTTTTGGATTGTGCCAAAATAAACCCGTCCAGCCATTCAGCCTTCCCCAGATCTCATTATGCTCTGTTAATAAGTAAATTCTTTCATAATTAATTATAGGTTGTAACATAAGATGGAATAATATTTCCATTCTTAATACAAATTAGGGTTGAGGAAAGCTGGGGCCTATCCTGTCAAGGCAGTAAAGAGTGCTGGGTGGGACACCCATCCATCATGGGGTCTATCCATGTACACACTCACATGGGGCCACTTAAATGAATACACATCTAAGGGAAACCCAGGCAGGCATGGGGAGAACGTGAAAACTTCACAGGACAGTCACTGGGCATGCAAAGTAGGTTTTATCATATACATTAAAAAGACAAGAGATTGTTGAGACTCTATAATTGCAAGATGGATTAAGCAATTATCAGATATGGACATTTGCTACATAGAGCAGTGTGAGACTACTGTCATAAATACATCATTTTCAAAGTCAGTTATGTTACAAGATTGTGAAGCGGTGCCTGACAGGCAAGACACTGTTAGGGGCAAGAGTACCAACAAGTTGGGAAGGAGCAGAGGACCTCCACAGTAGAGAGACAGCTGCATTGATGGCAGCAGAGGTAAGGCATATATCAGTTAGAGTCTACTAACTGATGGTATACCAAGTGTGTGTGTGTGTGTGTGCTGTGCCCCAGAAAGGACCAGTATGGAAAAGAAAGAAAAGAAAATGGGAAGCCTGGATGGAAGCATTCAACTTTCTCCATGGACACTAAAGGGCAGACAACTCAGCAGAGAAACCAAGAGTGAGGAGCGAGAAGAGAACACAAGAGTTGTTCTTTCCACCGTCTGTCCACTAGTGGGCACCCTTATTGTTATTACGGGTGTGGACGGCCGCCACTTTTCTACAAGCACAAACACTTATGAGGTCCTGTGCTCCTTCTCAACCACTCAGGTCTGATGATCTGGTATATGGTGATGCCTCCTCCGCATGACGTCAAATTCCAATCCAGTCACTTTTCATAGTTCCTATACTCTTAAAAATAAAGGTGCCAGAATGGGTCTTCAGAGCGATGCCATAGGGGTTCCAAAGACCGATCAACGTGAAGATTCCAGAAATGTCCTTTGTTTCTAGACCCAAAACAGGCTCCATACAGTAAACAACCATGAATAGATGGTGACAGATTTGTGAAACACCAACGGGTCATGATTTCCAAAAGGACTCTAAGGACTAAGTCCAGGTTTTTGACATCTATTTGTGTCCTGCTGGGCAGCTTACCATACATTGAAGCCTATCTACATATTATGGAGTTTTTCAAAGTAGAAAGAACCAACTTCATATGCAAAGAGCCCTTCCCTAGGTCGGAGTGGTGGCTCTGAGGCTAGGGATCTGCACTGGCAATCGGAAGGTTGCCGGTTCGAATCCCGTAAATGCCAAAAGAGACTCTGCTCTGTTGGGCCCTTGAGCAAAGCCCTTAACCTGCAATTGCTGAGCGCTTTGAGTAGTGAGAAAAGCACTATATGAATGCAAAGAATTATTATTATTCCCTGAATGACATGGGTGTTTTTTCAAGCAATCACTCTGTAAGGAAACACACAACACAGTAAAGAACCTTGTAGTGCTATTAAAGAACCATTATTTTTAAGAGTGTAGATGAAAGAACGAGCTGCCCACATCCATTTGAAATTCTGACACTCTCAACATATTAAAGAAGAATTTGAAGACTCTCTTGTTGGTTGACTTTCTTCCTGACTGATAATAGTCATTAAGTTTTTGTAACCTAGGAATTATAACTTGTTTATACAGTAGTTTGCTCTAAGCTCTTTACTTGTGATGATCAATTTTGTAATCTTGTTCTGTAACCCTTGTTCCCAAATATTCCCCCAGACTGATGTTTACTCCACAATGTTGACCTTTCCTGTAAACTGCTTTGGATAAAAGTGTCTGCTAAGCAATTAAATTTAAATGTAAAGAGGTCTGAGTTAAACTTCACACTTCAAACATTAATAATATTCCTATATAACATAATACAAGTGGCAGGCAATGACAGTAGGCATATATGTAAGTGGGCACTATAAAAGAACAGTAACCTGCCCAGGATTACTTTCTGCCTTGCACTCCATGCTGATGGAATAAAATCCACACCCAGTACCACCATGAACTGGATTAACTGGGTTGGAGAATGTAACCTTAGGGTTATCTTATGGCAGGTGAAAAGTCTTGTGCAAAGATGTATGAGCAAATACTAAAATTCAAAGTTAAAAAGTAACATTGTAACCGTTTTAATGTTTCTTTACATAAAATCTAGACACAGTTCAATGACCAAACTGCTTCTTAGCAAACACAGGAAAAAGGAAATTATTCTCCGACTACAGAAGTGACTTAATTATCCAGTGTATTATGCCTCGATTCCGCAAAGCTTACAGTTTAAAAAATAACTAATAGCTGGTGGGGTGTGTGTGACTATCCTGATAACTATGAACTCACGCTGATGCCAGATATTCAACACAGTACATTTTTCACCATTCATTAACATGTCTAGGAGTTACAAGAAATTCTCAGAAGCTCAAATCTAATTGAAGAAGAAAAAAGAAAGAAAGAATTAAAAAAAAATTTTGAATTGAACTTTATTAATCAATACTCAACAAGTCATTTACAATAACAAAAGTAAAGCAAACATAGATAATCCCAACTCACCCCCAAAAAAACACTTAATTCATATGTTAAATAAGAAAAAACAATTCATTATCTTGAAGTTTACAAAGAAAGAAAGAAAGAACTATGAAATAAAGTAAGTCTAAAAGTGCATTAAATAAAAAGGCAATCATGACAATATTGACATGATTCATAGTCACAGGGTACCAGAGCTTAACATGGCAGCCCCGAACAAGTCCTGCCACGGGGTCCACTCTCTTTTGCACAAAAACAAGGCCAATTTATACATTATATATTTCTAGATGGGCGGCACGATGGCGCAGTGGTAGCGCTGCTGCCTCGCATTTAGGAGACCCGGGTTCGTTTCCCAGGTCCTCCCTGCGTGGAGTTTGCATGTTCTCCCCGTGTCTGCGTGGGTTTCCTCCGGGCGCTCCGGTTTCCTCCCACAATCCAAAGACATGCAGGTTAGGTGGATTGGTGATTCTAAATTGGCCCTAGTGTGTGCTTGGTGTGTGTGTCCTGTGGTGGGTTGACACCCTGCCCAGGATTGGTTCCTGCCTTGTGCCCTGTGTTGGCTGGGATTGGCTCCAGCAGACCCCCGTGACCCTGTATTCGGATTCATGGGTTAGAAAATGGATGGATATTTATAGATTTTATAGACAAAGTTTACAGATAACTGTAATGCTATTCTATCTGGCATGCCTAAAAATGTCTCCATTCCCTACAATTTATATAACATTCTGCTGATAGGATAATCTGCAGTGTGCTGGCACCCTGCGCGGGGTTTGTTTCCTGCCTTGTGCCCTGTGGTGGTTGCGATTGGCTCCAGTGGACCCCCATGACCCTGTAGTTAGGAAATAGCAGGTTGGATAATGGATGGATGGATGATAGGATAATTATCTGTTCCAAGTCCACTGAACATGTCACACCTTTTCTTTCCCAGCTTCACTGGCTCCCTGTCTACTACCGAATACGGCACAAAATACGGCTCTTAACATTTAAAGCCCTCCACAATCGTACTCACCCTACCTTACTGATCTCTCCAACAGACTTACCCTCCCGCAGATCCTCATGTGCTGCTCTACTTTGTGTACCACACATCAGACTCTGTACAATGGGAGCTGGACATTCTCTCATCGTGCCCCTCAACTCTGGAATTCTCTTCCCTCCCAGATTCATCAGCAGGACTCAATAACACAATTTAAACCTGCTCTCAAAACATATCTTTTCAGACTGCCACTGTTACAGCCAACAATCCTTGAAGTTTGTTACTACTTTTGTCCCCTTATTGCTATTTGATTTTATTGTTCTATTTGTTTTTACCTTTTTACTGTTGTTTAATTCTTTATAAGGAGATCTTAAGTGCTAAGAAAGGTGCCTATTAATAAAATGTATTATTATTATTAATTTTATATTACCTACCCATTAACCTAACCTGCACGTCTTTGGGCATGTTGAAGGACAACTAGGAATGCCTTGAGGAGGACAACCAACACAGACATGGGATGAAAGTGACAAATCCACATGAACAACACTGAGTGTGAGATGTGAATGAACCCCACAGTACTGAACCTGTGAGGTAGCGGCACTGGCCACTGAACCACCATGTCATCTGTGCTGTATATTTCAATGCTTCCCAGACTCTGTCCGGTGGACCCACCGTGGCTGCAGGTTTTTGTTCCAATCAGATGTACAATTGATAATAACTGATCTCATTTAATTAGCTGGCCTTTTTCTCGGTTTTCTTATTTTGCATTCAAAAAAGCATAACAATGTGATTGTTACATTCATAAGACGTTAAGAAATATTTCTATTTTTGCTATAGCTTTAAATGCTTAACTGTCTTTTGTTGTTTTCCTATTCTTTTCTGTTTGCTCCCTTCATTTTGTCTTAATAATAGCAATTAAAAACAAGTAGAGCAGACACCTGGACAAATAACACTGAATGATGAAAGGCTACAACTACTTAGGCGTCATACCCATGGCTGAAATAACCAGAACTCCTGGAAAAGCAGAATGAAAATCAGGTTGAAAATAATTGCTAAGAAGTAAAAAAAAAAAAAACTCTATTATTATCCCCATATAACTGCTAAGTACAGTTCAATAAAAATTTACCAAACTTAATTTTGCAATTTCTATATTGACCCTGCCATGCATGCACATCTTTAGGCCACCTTCCTGGGGGTACTGAAGTAAACAATACCACCCCAGGACTAGAGGGGGTGCCGACATTAACACTATCCTCTCTTTCCTCTTCCGCAGTCAAGAAAAGGCACCCAAGAGGAATGACTGACCCCACCCCACAACTACCCAAGAAAAACTCCGCCCCACTGCGGAGAAAACTCCACCCCTTCCGGTTTCCACAATATAAAGAAAGCCCATTCCCAGAAGGTAGCATCAGATGATCTACTGCCTACAGAGAGGACAAAAATCTAAACATTTGCCGATAAAAGGAAATATTTTGTTTTGAATTGATAACAGGGTTACCAGGGTGGTACCCTAAACTTTACTTGGCCTTCCAATTTATTTTCCTGCCCAGTACAATCCCATAACACAGAAACTGGGAAATAACAGCTCAGTTAATTAGGCCAAAAGTCCAATTAAAAGTAGAAGTTGGTTGGAACAAACACAGGCAGCCACAGGGAGCCCCCCGGACCGAATTTGAAAACCACTGGCATATTTAATTGACAGTTTTGCCATGGAGTATTGTGTTACAGCTGTTTACAATATATTTTACATTTGGAGCAGGTTAAGTGACTTATTCAAGGTCACAGTTTGATGCAGATGTGAAAACTGAACTAGCAACCTTGTGGTTTTAAAGTCAGTGCATTTATCCACTACACAATACTGCACTTGACTTCTTTATTTGACACTATTTCATTAACAAGAAGGATTTTATCAAGTGGCCACTACATTAAGTCCACTGGCACTACCCCATTATAGAGAGCTCACTTAGTGACTTCATTATGTGATGGATTGCGTTGGTGCTATCAGCAAAGCTAAAGTTTTGGGTGTCACTGAATGTTGCCCACTATTGGGCACTATTCATGTCAGGTTAAACGCATCAGGAACAACCACCCTGCTGGAGTTTTCAAACATACACATATCAAAGTCACACACACACCTACTGCACCAATAAACTTAACATGTATGTCTTTAGGGATGTGGGAAGAAACCATATAGAAATATGGAGAGCATGCAAACCCCTATGTAGATAGTAAAAGAAGCCGAAAGAAAGAAAGAAAGAAAGATTTTTTTTTATTTTGAATTGAACTTTCTTAATCAATACTCAACAAGTCATTTACAATAACACTGGATTTGTGAGGCAGCAGCACTAATGAGTCAAGGCTGTTAAAAACAAGGCCTCGTAAGGCCCATTGAGGCACTCCTTGTGAGTTTTTGGGCTATACAAGAAATAAATTGTTGTTGTAATGACAGCACCACAGTGCCACCTCATCGGTAGTCATTTTGTGACAAGTACAGAAGTATACAGAAGTATAAAAGTGACTTGCCGGGGATCACACATGAGTTAGATATATGTAAGAATTGTTTCAGCAACCCCCTATTTTGGACTCTTCTTATATCTTCTGTGTCACACTACCTGTAATTACTTGTCTTCATTGAGAACTTTCTATTTATGTTTTAATACATAAAACTTTACCAGGCATAAGGAGTCATTTCTTTTACTTTTTAGGCTTCATAGTGTAATTGTAATGGACGCAATAAATGGCCCGAGGATGGTTGTTGATAACAAAAACAGAAAACATAGTCTGAGACAACAAAGGGTCAAAACTGTGAGATCAAAACCAACCAGGCAACCAGGAATCAAAAAGACAAGACGTTACTCAAGAGTCAGGGGCTCAGCAAAGTTGAAACTGGAATATGTAATTCTACCGCTAGGACGTTTTTGAGAAACAAGCCAACTAACCCTAAGAAGTTTTTACAGGTAATTTAACCACTGAGGGATATCGCACAGTGTGACTACCACCATATTTATAGTGTCAGTTCTGTGATGTCATCAGTGCAATGATTGTGATCACAGGGGGCTTCAAAACAGCTTCATATAAATGAAGAAAACGGCAATGTATAACTCTGAAAATGTAATTACAATCATAAAATGTCAGAATATGAATCCTCAAAAGACAAAATATACATAAATACATGTATAAAAATGTTTCTTAATACAATAATAAACACTAGTTTAATAAAAATTGTATATGTCATTTACTAACCCACTAAATCCAGACCAGAGTTGCAGGGGGAGCAAGAAGCCCTGGACAGGGTGCCAGTCCATCGCAGGGCAGACACACACACCCACACACACACACATACACACTAGGGCCCATTTAGTGTTGCCAATTCACCTAACCTGCATGTCGTTAGACAATGAGAAGAAACCAAAGCATCTGAAGAAAACCCATGCAGACACGGGGAAAACACGAACATCATGCAGTAAAAAATTATTATAATAATAGTATAACGCTAAAAACATCAAGTATGAATTTACAATATGTACAAAAGAGAACAAGTAACACCCAAGAAGTAAACAGTACCAACTAACTGGTACTGCAGGTGCTTTCCAGAGTTGAATCTTGCGCACACATGAGATTAACTAAATGGCTGCAAGTAATTATCAGCTTACAAATCACAGGGAAAAACTGCTATAAGTCTGACAGTACAGTCTTAAGTGTCGTGATATGAGGACATGGCGGGCGGCAGAAGCTTTAACAGTTTGTTAGTGGGGTATGTGGGGATAAAGTAGGCGGAAGGTGCTTTTCTCAGGAATGCCTTGTCATAAATGTTCAGTATGGAAGATAATGAGACAAAGGGATGTGTTTGTTTCTGCTTGCTCTCTAAATATTGGTTGGATAGGCAGTTAACTCCATAACCCCACCTAGCTATCTAGGTTCCTATCTGGCACTCTTTGTCTTCATTTTATAGTTTCATTAATATTCATCTACCTTTATTGCACATAGCACGCTTTATATCTATCTACCTACTGTATATACTCGGGTATAAGTCGGGTCTTGAAACCCAAAAAAAAGAATCATAAATTTAGAGCCCGACTTATATGCCTGTTCAAAAATGCGACACTTATTTATTTTTTATACATTTTCTTGCTTCCTCCAATCTCGCATCAGTTTCTCAGACACATTGAATTTTTTTGCAGCAGCGCAGTTACCAATTCAAAGACTTAATTTAAAACCAGCTTCATATTTTCTTCTGATCAAACGCTCCATCATAGATAAGGGTGTGAGATACAAAAAACACAAAACAGTGCAAACGTCGCTTGGGAATAGTTTAGATATTACCGTGTGGTCACGTAGGCACAATACACAGAAAAAAGGCTGTGTGCTCCGTGGTTACTCTCTCAGGTGGGCGTTAGCATATCGTAATCTCTTGGACTAATAGTGTGAGTTTTCCGCGTTTAATTTATACAGGGTGACACAGAAAAACGGGACCTTTTGAAATGCAGAGTGGCAGCCATGTACAGTTGGCAGCACTGCGGAACAGGGGCCTTGAGCTGTAAACAATCTCGCCATTTAGCAATTTAGTAATCAATTACAAGGCAATCAATGGCATCTGTGCAAGATTTGTTCGGTAACCGTGTCATCTCAAGATTTGGTGATATTCCCTGGCCCTCAAGATCACCGGATTTGTCCGTTTGTGATTTTTTCTTGCGGGGCTACCTTAAGAGTCGGGTCTACACCATATAAGAAATAACAAATCCAAGAAGCTCACATCACCAATTTCTCCCACTTCTGCTCCAAATCCAGGGGTAAATGCAACACCAGCTCACCACACCCCACTAAGGCAGCTTCTGCACGACAATTTAACAGTATTAAAGGATTTAGCCAAAAAAACAGTAAAATCCAGCTTTGGATAGACTCACTGGATGTGAGCTGTATCACATTACAGAATGATGATGGTCAGTTCCTCAAAGTGACTTTCATCAGGAAGTTAGCGTCTATTATGCTCAAGCAGGTGAACAGAATAAGCAAAGCCTGAGATTTCTAACAAATGAGAGTTTAAAAAACAGAAACCAAAACATGCACCTGTGCTAAACGTTCCAAGATAACTTTTTTTTGTCTTCAGCCATCCTAAAATGTAACTAAGGATGTCAGGGAGGGGCTGACCTGTCAGCATTAAGTGCTAGGAAAGAATCAGCCCTGGATTGGGTGTGAGTGCACTGCATAGCCCACTCACATACGCCCTCAAGGGGCCAAGTTAGACTCTCCAATCAACATTATCTGCATGTTTTCAGAGGAAAATCAATTCCTGGAGAAAAATCAACAAAGACATGGAGAGAATGCAGGGTTAATGTAGAGTTTGCTGGGAAAAAATACAGGCTTTGGTGCACTGCGTTAGGAACCCAATAGTGATTAGATGAACCAACAATTGGATTGACTCGGGTTTGTTTAGGTAACTCAGCCACTTTTGATTCAGCTTAAGTCGCTCCAGGCCCTACAGTAGTCGGAGTATGGCCAAAAATCAGCAGCAACAATTCGGCCACCGAGTAACTGTGTAACAGTGACAGAAGAACATACAGACTGTAGGAGTGGGCAATAAGGCCAAAAATCCATATGACGGTATAAATAAAAATTGTGTCAGTTTCAGTGGATACTAATGTAATATATTTGTATATACTTTTCAGGCTGTAGCACACTTTTTAACAAATAACACATTTTACTGATCAGCTAAACAAACTGGAACGCCTCTTATCTGTCAAAACGCTTCTTAATGCTCTGCTGCTGAAATAAAATAACTTCCTTTTTCCTAAGGCAGCTGGAATGATGGTAAAAAAAACAATGCATTTCATATCCTTACCTTTCAGAGCACCGACTGTAAACACCCTGGCCTCCCTAAGAACCTATACTCATTCATAAAATGGCAAGCATTTAGGCCAGAATCCAATGAGCAGTCATTTATTCAGTTTGTGCTCTCGCGCCTTCTCTCATCACTTCAGTCAAAGAATGTCACTTCCAGGGCTTTCCCCCCTCAAATAAATTCTTTCAAGATTACAGAGGCCAAAAGGGTGAAATGGCAGGCAGAGACGTGCCTTGGCAATCAGGAATCTAAGTTTCAATTTGGGTTGCCTTCTTAACTCTTGGGAGGGCAGGAAAAGCAGTGTGTGTGTGAAACAAGAAAAAGTAACATGATGTAAATGGCCGGACATGAAAGGAAGTGACCAAGTGGCACAAATGGAATTAAGTATTAGGAATTGTCAACTGTAGCTAACTGGCCCAGTATCAGTGAGTGTGTACAGTGGAATTAGAAAGTAGACCCCTTCACTTTTTGCACACTTTTTTGTGCTGTAGATTTTTCATTTCAATGGATATATTTACCATTTTTACCCATCACTCTAAGCTTAATAACCCATAAAGACAAAGTGAAAACTTGTTTTCAGAAAGGTATGCAAAGTCATACTGAAACGGAACTGAAATCTCTCTCTCTATTCAGACCTTTAATTCAGTACTTTGTAGAAGATCCTTTGGCAGCAAGTACACCTAATTAAGCAATTAAATCTTTTTGGCTATGTGTCTACAACCTTTACACACCAGGATGTGGACATTCCATTCTTCATGGCAAATCCTCTTAATCTCTAGACTAGATGGAGAATGTTTGTAAACTGTCACCATCAAGTCGCTCCACAGATGTTGTATGGGGTTTAAGTCTGGGCTTTGGCTGGGCCACTCAAGGACATTCAGAGACTTGTCCCAAAGCCACTCAAGTGTTGTCTTACCTGTATGGTTTTGTTCATTGTCATGCTGAAAAGTGAACGATCGCCACAGTCTGAGGTGGTGTCCACTCTGGAGCAGGTTTCCTTGAAAAACTTCTCGGTATTTGGCTGCATTCACCCTTGCTTCAGTTATGACCAGTCTCTCTGTACCTGCCACTGAAAAGGAAGCGCATAGCATGATGCTGCCACCACCATGTTTCACTGCAAGTTGCTATTAGGCCAGATGAGCAGTGCCTGGTCTTCACCAGGCATAGTATTTGATGTTCTGCCCAAAGAATCAGATTTTTGTCTCATTAGACCAGAGAATGGTATTCTTCATGCTCTTAGGGTCTTTTAAATGCTGTTTAGCAAACTTTAACTGGGATGTAACATGCACCTGATTAATGGAGTGTTGCTGAGAATGATCTTCCTCCCATCTCAACAAAGCCTTCTAAAGCTCTGTTAGGGTGACCATTAGGTTCTTGGTCACAACCTGGTCCAAGGACCCTCTTGCCTGGTTACAATGTTTGTTCAGACAGCCATCTCTAGGAAGTGTCCCTCTTCCATTTCAAAACTGTTGAGGCCACTGTACTTCTGGGAACACTCAATGCTTTACAAAAGGTTATCCCCTTTCCATGATCTAAACCTCACCATAATGTGATCTCAGAGATCTACAGAAAGTTCCTTGGACATCTCAACCTAGTTTTTGTCCTGACATGCCATGTGAATTGTGGGACCTTCTATATATAGGTACACATCAGCCATTTAATATCCAATAAATTCAGTTGGCCACAGGTGGACTCCATTCAAGTTCTAGAAACATCCTAAGGAGAATTAAAGCAAACAGTTTGGAGTGCCAAAGCAAAAGTTCTGAATACCTGAATGAATGAGAGATTTCAGTTTTTGATTTTTAAGAAACATGTTTTCACTTTGTCCTCATGGGTTATTGAGTGTGGATTGATAGGCGAAAATGGCAAATGTATCCATTTAATACACACAATAGTGTGTGCAGAAGGTGAAAGAGGGACCACTGTATGTGAGAGTGAATTGCAATAGACAGGTGATCTTCCTTGCTCCTGACTGCCCAGATAATTGCCGGCTACATACATCTCTGAACTGGATATGCTGGTTGGGAAGTAAAATGATGGGTAAATGAGTAGACAGTTTAGAAAGACTACCACAGTATGTTAAAAAAAAAATCACTGACATTTCAAAATGTGACTTTTGTTTTGACAAAATTGATAACTTTACTTTATAAGCACACACTCAGTTGCTGCACCCAGAGGCAGTTGTCCAATTTACATAAAAACTGGCATATGAGAACAGAATGGCTTGGTATGTAAATGATTAGGTTTGCATTTGTGTCACACTCATAAGTGACACCACTTAAGTGCTGATCAAGTGCATCATTTAAAAGTCAACAGCCTAAGAATGTCGGCTTGTGGACATGAGAGGAGATGTGGAATGTCATTTCAAGCCATGAAGAATATGTCAGTGATGTCTTTATTGAAAAGTTTAAATAACTAATTGGAAGCATAAGAATGTCTCATACACACACAAATGAATGACAAGTTTTACAGCAGTAGAGCAGAATATCTGATAGTTTTCAAATCCTGGTAAAGTTAACTGAGACCAACTGAAAAATGCAAAAGTAAAATCCAGTTGGAATAAAAGCCAAAGGAAGCCAGCAGACCAAAGTTGATCATCCGGCCAGAGGTGAAAGTCTTAATGCAGCTGTCTCTCAGTCAACTCCCCAGGAAAAGTGGCATTCCTGAAGACAGAGAAGTTACGGAGAACACAAAGCGAACAATAAACATGCCACTAAATGTAACTTTAATCTGTTCTCTGCTTGTCTCATGCACGTTTGTGTGTTGTCTGTCCTGCAGTAGATTTTCCTTGAGACAATGTAGATTTCTTCACTTGCCAAAAATGTCGAGTTACTTTAGAGTTGGTGGGAAATCTACAGGCTTTGGAGGACTGCATTAGGAACCTGATAGTGATTAGACAAACCAACAATTGGGTTTGTTTAGACAATTCAGCCATTTCTGATTCAGCTTAAGTCTCTCTAGGCCCTACCATTGTCAGAGTATGGCTAAAATCAGCAGCACCAATTTGGCCACAGAGTAACTAGGTAACAGTGACAGAAGGACATACAGACTGTAGGAGTGGGCGATAAGGCCAAAAATCCAAATTGTGGTATAAATAAAAACTGTGTTGTAATATATTCATATATACTTTTCCGGCTGTAGCACGTTTTTTTTAACAAATAACAAATGTTTTATTGATTAGCTCTTCAAACAGAAATGCCTCTTATCCGTCAAAATGCTTAACATTCTGCTGCTGAAAAAAATTTCATAATAACTATTCACCTCTCTCAAACAAACCCATTTAAACTACAGTATTGCTGCTATGGTTGCTGCCAAGCAAACACAGCACAAGACATGGATTCTTCCAATCCTTTTCTGCTTTCAACAATCAGATTTTACTGCACAGCACTCTGGGTAATATTCTTAAAGGAGTGGACTCACTTATTACACACAATTCATATACAAGCCCATACGCAAAAACATAAGCTTTACTTACTTACACACCAACAGAAAATCACATTTCCCATTTCCTTTTGCATTTACAGATTTGCAAGTTGTGTGTTGTATATTTAATTGTATTTGCCGATTTTCCTCCAGTTTTACCAAAACGGTAAAATGTTTTTTTTATTAAATCCATAGCAGATGATGAATTTCACCTGCTATACAAGATCAATTAGTATATCACCCATTCCTATTGGACAGTTCCCACTGTACATCAGTAATGGCACAGTGATGTGTTCATTGCTCTTGATATGGGCCGAATCATTGATCTTCATCAGTTAAGATGGTCGCCAAAGGCGATATACAGGATTGGCCTATGGTGACAAAAGGAAAGGTGAACTTTCATTATACCACATGGAGAATGTCTCAATGATATGTCTGTATTCAAAGTTAACCATCTGAACTATTTGAATAATCTGAACCTTCTAGATCAGTGGTTCTCAAAGTGTGGTCTATGGACTACCAGTGGTCCCCAAGTGAGAGTTAAGTGGTCAGCCTTACAGTCATCAGGGAAAATGTCTTTTAAATTGTTCAGATATGTTGATTTGTTATGTACTTACTGTATATATGCATTTATTTGTAATAGATTAGGCTTCTAGTTGAAACCAGTGATACTTAACCTATATACCCTATACATGAAAAATGGCTCTAAACTACTACCACGAAGCACACCATCTAACTTTCATGAAGACTAACAACTTTTGCTACAATTCCAAGCCTTCCTTCTCCACTCCTGTTTGCTTGCATGGTCGCCACACTCAATCTCTCTCTCTCTCTGGCACATACAACACTTCTTCAAACGCAAGTCTCTCACAAGTGCAGTTGATCTTGGTCACAGCACAGGTCTCCCTTCTAAACTCACTTTGATGTCGATCTGCAGGACACAAATATGGTCAAGGTGGTCCTTTATTTTCAGTTCATGACACACACATCAGTGCTGAACAGCTACAAGCTGCTAACACATCATGGTTAAGGGGTTATTATGGACCATTAGTTGAAATATAGGACTTTGAAGCACACATATGCTTAGTATTTTTCATAGAAATTTTTCTTTAAAAAATAAATTTGGGAAATATATTGCAGAATTTCACTAACAGGTGACTCTTATATTAAAATGGTTGTTAGTTATGCTCCTTAAACCAAAACACTTTGAGTATAGTTGTGAATTTCCCCTTGGAATTAATGAAGTATCTATCTATCTACCACTGATTTACTAAACACATTTTTATAAAAGACTCTATATAGATAGATAGATAGATAGATAGATAGATAGATAGATAGATAGATAGATAGATAGATAGATAGATAGATAGATAGATAGATAGATAGATAGATAGATAGATAGATCATTTGTCTCGAGGTAGAACATTTAGTATGACTGGAAAATCATCTGTTACGATCTGAGACAGCACATCACCCAGATGAGTCAAACATGATCTCTGCCACAGCCTGCGTGCCTGCACCTACTGGAATGGTTTCAGCTTAAAAAGCCTGTGTCCTCTTGTGGTGCACACAGAGACAAACTAAGCAGTGGTGTCATATGGTCAACTTTCTCAAACAGGACACAACTTGAAGAGTGGGCATCAATGTGTGGAGTATGAGCACCTAGAATAACAGATCACATCTTATGCTTTTTGGAGTCACTTTGACTATGTGAAAATATACTAAGATCTTGTGACTGTTTATATGAGTTTCTGAGGTGGGTATGAATGCCTAAGGCTGTTAGTCAACAAGACAATGCCAGATCACAGCTGAATGAATACCTTCCAACATGACTTGAACAACTTGGGTGACAAATTCTAAGACGATAGACTCCCACATCTGCCAGCTACAGTGCATCTAGAGGAGCTGCTGTATAATACTAGGCTGGTTGTGCCACAGGACATCCCCATGGCATAATGCATACACGCTTAATGCATATCATTAGCAATAGGGGTTACCCTATACTGAAAACACACATGTAGTTTCATTCTCAATCAATAAATTGCTCCTTAACTCTTGCAACATTTCTTCTTGGTGCGATAATTTCCTATTGCACACAGTAAATCACCTTTGTCTTCCAAAAATGGGGTGGCACCACCTGGGGTATCATAAAAAGAGATCAGAATAGACACTGAAGCCCTTTTAAAGTTTTTTCACTGAACACACACCAGCAGGGTGACAGGATATGCAGAGGAAATCAGCACAACCCAGCAGATTTGGGAACAAGCAAGACAATGCCCCCCTTCTGGTCAGGAGCACACAAAGAATATTTAATGAAAGAGTAAACCAGAAAAAATGGAAGTGTTTTCAATCTATTTATAAAGGCCAGAACTCTACCTTAGATGCACAATAACTCACGTGTGAGGCGACTTACACTGCTAACTAAAAAGTAATATAACAATGTCCGATTATAAAGCTTTACAACACTGTCTTGTGTCTTGGTTTGCAGGTGGCCCTCCACAGGTTACTGTATACGTAGAGAAACATATTTATTAAAAATATAGGGTTAGTTGTGTGTAGGGTGCAGTTTTGGTCTCCAGGCTATAAAAAGGACATAGCAAAGCTAAAAAAAGGTCCACAGAAGAGCGACTAGGCTGATTCCAGGAGTTATGAAGAAAGATTAAAAGAGCTGAGCCTTTTCAGTTTAAGCAAAAGAAGATGAAGAAATGACATGATTGAAGTGTTTAAATTATGTGGGAATTAGTCCAGTGGATCGAGACTGTTAATTTAAAAAGAGTTCATCAATAACACGGGGTCGGGGACACAGTTGGAAACTTGTTAAGAGTAAATTTCGCACAAACATTAGGAAGTTTTTCTTTACACAGAGAACCACAGACACATGGAATAAGTTACCGAGTATAGGTAGACAGTAAGACTTTAGCGACTTTTAAAACTCGACTTGATGTTATTTTAGAAGAATTAAGTGGATAAGACTGGCGAGGTTTGTTGGGCTGAATGGCCTCTTCTCATCTCGCTTGTTCTAATGTTCTAAGAATTATAGGGTCACTAGCTGTGCTACCCGTCTAAGGTGGGTTGAAATCTAAGCCATCAACAGAGACTTCAGTGTTAACTTTTGCAGTGCACCATGTATTAGAATGTATTTTGTAATGTCCGTAGTAATAAAAAGCATTGCAGTTGTCACTCCAACAGATGGCGTGTCACAAACATTTGCAGCAATAAATGCATTGCTACAAATGTTTGTTTTGCTCCATTTGTTGGAATGATAAATGCAATACATATGTGACTGTTATATGCCATTTGGTATGGTGTTAGAGTTTGTGATGCAGCCTTTTAACCTTCTTCTCTCATCATGTTTTCAACAAAATCCAGATATGCAACCAATGATTAGCTTACTGGGCTTCTGCTGTCATGTTGATTTTAGATGGATTTCTTGTGCTAAGTCTTTAATTTCTTTCTCTGTTGCTCAACAACCCAGGACTTTTCTGCCAGCCTCTCAGACAAACTGTACATACATTGATTTTTTTTTACAGGTCACTTACGATGAAGGCATTCACAAAACAAAGATTAGCAATAAAACGTTTGTGCAAAGATGTAACAGTGGAATACGCCTTAGAAAAAGGACCGATTGTCACACATCAACCTGGCATTTTTTTTTCTGTCAGCAAACCTGAATGCCTCAAAACTCCACATACTTCCTAAAGAATCGACTTCTGAAACTTTTTCCACGACTGATAGAAATGGACATGAAGCAAGAAGCAAATCTTGACAAAAGCCAAGTCCATCGCAGGGCACACACACCACTGGTCAATTTAATATCTCAGATCAACCAGCCATGAACACAAGAGGGGCGGCACGGTGGAGTATTGGTGCCATTGCTGCCTCACATGTTCTCCCCGTGTCCTTCAGTGGCTCCAGTTTCTTTCTACAGTCAAATAATATGCAGGTTAGGTAGACTGCCATTTCTGAATTGACCCTAGTAAAAGGGTGTTTGTCCGGTGATGGACTGGCACCTGGCATTTCTAAACTGACCCAAGTGAGCATGTTTGTGGATGTGTGTGTGTGTCTCTATCTGTCCTGCAAAGGACTGGCACCCTGTCTAGGTATTATTCTTGTCTTGAGCCTGATGACTGATGGAATAGGCTCCAGCTGCCCTGCGACCCTGCCCTGGATAAGCAGGGAAAAAGATGGATGGATGAACACAAGAAGGAGAATCCACATCCACATGAAAGGCACCTCAACTGGAAAGTGTGTGAGTGCTGTTACAAGGTAGCTGTACCCACTGATTTTACTTAAAAATGATAACAAACCCTCACCTGCACATTGAAAAATGTTTTGTATCATGTTTTTTATAACTCACATAAAAGTGAGTGATGCACTAAACTCTATGGAAGTTATTCTGCACTGCCTAACAACATACGCCGTTGGCAGAAGAAATCAATAAGACAAGTGGGGCTCAAAGTGCGGTCAGCACAGCAGTGAGTCAAACGGTCCCTCAGGTGACAGCCACTGTATCTGAGCAAAGAGATATCTAAATCATTCTGATGTTACACTTCTGCGGTGGGCTGGCACCCTGCCCGGGGTTTGTTTCCTGCCTTGCGCCCTGTGTTGCCTGGAATTGGCTCCGGCAGACCCCCGTGACCCTGTAGTTAGGATATAGCAGGTTGGATAATGGATGGATGGATGGATAATGTTACACTTTAGTTCATTATGTACTTACTTACATATACCATACCATTCAACCTGCCTAATCCAATTTAGGCTCATAGCAGCATTGGGGGCATGGCAGGAAACAGCCCACTCATGTGTGTACAGTGCCAATTTTGAATTTCCAATAACAACAACCACAACATCATTTAGTCCTGTAGCACAATTTCATACAAAGGATGTAGCTCAAAGAGCAGTACTGTATTATAAAATGCCAAAGAAATAGCTACAGAGAAAAACAACTTCAAATTAGATAAGAATAATAATGAATCAATAGTATACACAAGATAAATAATGCACACTTTCATAACACAGATGTATAATTAAGAGAAGTAAAATTCTTAAATACAGAATTGTTGGGGTGTTTTTTTTTAGATTTTTAAATGCACGTCTGATAATAAGGTCAGGTAGCCAGAGTGGAGAGAAAAAAATAAAATAAAATCACATTAGTTAAACTGAAAAAAAAATCTGTAGGAGTCCCAGGCCAAAAGACCACCCAGCCCCCAGTAGGCCATTCTACCTAACGTAAATGTTCCTAAGCAGTTCTTAACTGACTTGTTTTTTTTTTAGGTTTCATCTTAGAGAATCTGACGCAGTGGGTCTTGTGGTTATTATTTTGTTTTTATTCAAAAAGCACAGGTGGCTGCACAGATGGTGGTGGGTGCAACCTCACAAACACGTCTTTGGAGTGGTGGGATGAAATCCTGTGAAGACACAGGAGGAACAGGCAAACGCCATACAGACAATGACCAGATGCAAGATTTAAACATACAATTCTGGATTTTGTGGCAGCTGCGCTAACCACTAGACCACCATACGACCCTTGTACTTACTTACGTGTGTACATTAATCATGGAACTGTCTGTCCTCTGCTCACCTAAATGAACTTCCCCACTGTTAGTGCCATAGGTGTTAAATCGTGTTAAAATAATCGGCAAGGAGGCTCTGTCGGCTTTATTGCTCACAACATCATGTTTTACTTCCATTCAGCTTCTTCCAAGCCCCAATCTATTGTAGCCATTGAGAAGAACGTGCTGTCGCTCTTCTGGCCATTACACCATCTTAAAGACCGAGGGCTTATTACGGATCATTGACTGGTGGATTTGCATTTCGTAGTTGTGGTTTGCAACATAAATATACTTTGTTAAGTAAACATAGTAATAGTAACGTGGAATGTATGCTAAGAAATCACAGTTTCCTATAAGTGGACCAACTAATCTCTGACTTTGGCTAATGGTCTGAAATATTTTGAGAACCACTGGGTTAGAAAATAGCTATTGTGTCCTAATGACATTTATCTTATTAACTAGCTGTGTAAGCCCATCCCGTAAAAGGCCTGGTGTCCTAAAAACTACTGAAATCATCAGAAAAAAATTGGAAATGTAGAGACGTCAGGTAATTGAAAGGAACTACTCTGGGCATTTCTCTCCTAGGAGGTTTCGTTTTGCCAACGTGCTCACATCATTTGTGCATTAGTGGCTAAGCAACTTGGTCTTTCTTCGGAGGTTTCATTTTGCTGACATGCTGGCCTCGCTTGCGTATTAGCAGCTAAGCGAGTTTTCTGTTTCCTCAGAAGTGGAGCCCTTACCCCGACTCCACCTCTCACTTCTGGGCCGGACAGACAGACAGACACACACACTTCCAAGCATAGACGTTTATATATAAGATTACCCTGGAGTTTATTTTGATGGTTCTTAGTTTTTTTCTCCTTAGATTTAAGCCATAATTTGAAAGCAATTATAAAACAATTACAACACAAACAAAAAAAAATCGGGAGTGGTCTCCCCTAGTCTTTCTCATATACTCAAGATATGGGGATGCATACTTGAGGAGTAATCTACATGACAATGATTATATGTTTATATTATGTACATTAAAGAACCATCAGCAACAAATCAAATCAAATGAATAAAAAATTGAACAATTATTATAAAAGTCCTGCGGTGAGTTGGCACCCTGCCCGGGGATTTGTTCCTGCCTTGCACACTGTGCTGGCTGGGATTGGCTCCAGCGGACCCCCGTGAGCCTGTGTGCAGGTTGGATAATGACTGACTGACTGACTGAATTATTATAAAAGTAAAGTTGAATAAATCATACTCTGCAGCCGCATGAATAAAAAATTACCACTTCCAGTTAGTGGAAATAGCCCAAAAGTTGACAGAAAGCTATGTTTTGTATCTAATACTTGTATGCAAAATTTGGTTGACCTAAGTGGAAGCATACTCAAGTTATCGTGTTTATACACACACACACACAATTCCAATAATGGTATTTTCGGACTCAGGGTGGTCTAATATGTCGAGATTCATCAAAATCTTAAGGTCAAATTTTTGGTTGATCACAATACTTTCCCTGTACAGTAGAACCTCTGGTCACGAATGTTTCCGAACACGTACAAATTGGGTTACAATCAAAAAGTTGGACAAAGTTTTGCATCTGTTCACGACCACACGCTCTGATGGCGAACAAAAGCACTGGTGGCCAGTTTCCCTTCTGGTTCATACGCGCCAATGATTTCCCAATTCTCTTGCAAAAGGAGTTACGATGTTAACCAAGCAGAGGCCTCAAGTGCTGGAAAAGGTGGAAAAACTGCTGCTAGTGTGGTTGAACGAGAAGCAACTTGCAGGGGATAGTGCAAGCGAGGCGATCATATGCGAGAAAGCCAGGAAGATTCATGGCGATTTGCTGAAAAAAAATCCTTTGTCAAGTGGCGAAGGTGAGGAATTTAAAGCCAGTAGTTGATGGTTTGAAAAGTTTTGCAATAGAAGTGCCATTTAATTTTTTTCCCTGTGCTTTAAACTCAGAAAAAAAGTGTTAACAGCAAGCAGTTCGTAAGGGTCTAGCACGAAATCTTATAAATGTTAGTTTTCTCTGTTGTTCAAGGTTTTCTCAGTGTTATTCAATGTTTTTACGTTTAGTTTACTATTACACTGTGCATTCTATGGTATAGTTATTTAATTATTTTTGTGTTTAAAAAACTTTAAAATATATATATGTATATATATATTTACATACAGTTTGTATGGTCTGGAACGGATTAATTGTATTTACATACAATTTTATAGGGAAATTACGTTTGGGTCGCGTCCAGAGTTTTGGAAAGAATTAGGTACCACTATACTTAATATATGAGAAAGTAAAAAAAAAAAAAAAATTAAAATCATTATATGCTATACTGAACAAGAAATGGGAAGAAAGAAAGAGTAGCTTCTGAGCATAATTTTCAAAGAAAGCAAAGGATCAATGTACACTGTAGAAATTAAAATCAGTTCATTTTTGACATCAGACTGGTACAGTAGTTTAGTGGGTACCAGTGCTGCTTCACAGCTCTGGGGACCCAAAGATGAAAATAGTGATTCTAAAGTGCCTCCGACTGAATAAGCATGGGTGTGAGCAAGAATGTGCCCTGTGATAGACGGGCATCCCATCCAGGGTTGGTTGCAACCCTACGTCATTCAAACAGGTGACTTTTCACATCACTGCCATCAATACACGTTCGAGTAATGAGACCTGATCTTACCCAGTGACATTACTCAGTAAAATCTAACTAGGATTCCCCAGAGCTGGGGAATCAACATTTTATTTCACCAGAAAACCATCAAGGAGAGGACTGTTATACCTCCTCCAACAAAGGTGACCTTAGTGACCAAACTGCAAGCATGCAACACCCCCCATACATTTTGTAACAGACTCACTTTTTACAAAATCATAGCATAACAATCTACTCTTAAACCCGTTTAATTTGATTCATAGTGTTAGCGTGCCAGAGCCCATCCCAGCAGCACTGGGTTCAATGCAGAAAACACCGCTGGGCAGGACATCAGTCCATCACATTGTTTCTCACATGAGGCCAATCTGAAATCACCCATCAAACGGACTCATCATTGGGGATGTGGGAGCAAACTTGTCATTCACTCTAACCACTTCAACAGGTCTTGTTTTTCTTTGTTTTAATGAATCCAGAAACCTTTTTTTTGTTTGTTTTTTAATTTTAAAGTTTATATCAGTGTGAACAGAAGTTCAAAAATGTGGATATGCACATGCACTGTGTTTAAAACTAACTAAATCATCAATCTGGGTCTGTTGGAATACGACCAGCCCACAATGAACTTCCAAACACGACATCCAGACACCTACTGTACATAGTAACATAGTCACACACCAAGACCTCAACGGGAGGAATCCCGGGACCGAAGAGCCCATGGTAGGGCCTGAGAACCAGAGAAACAATGAAGGAGGCAGATAAGAGAGGTGCTGATGCAAACAATTAGTTAATGCATTGTACACAAAATATTTATAAACAGTACCATGTGCTCAGAAGCAATAAACAGGTGCATTATTACACAAGTGTAATTAAAAACGGCGAAACTGCGTCCTTTAAAACTTTTACAATAAATATGTACAGTAAATAAAAATCAGTTCACCAAATACAAACAACTCACACCCGCAATCAAACGTGTGTAAAAATATTCTTATAAACACACTAATCCTTTATCGGGCTCCAGCAGAATCGTCAGCCCTAAACACTGAGGCTCCTTTTCATAACCGCAAATTGGCTTTTTCTACGACCCCAGCTGATCCGTGGCACACTTGGTCACTCTCCAGGATCTGGCTTGCTCCTGCAAGCTCTTTTCCTTTACTATCTACCTCTTGAACTGCCTACCTCAACTACGCACGCGCCCGCCTTTTACAAAGTTCCCCGATATGTCACCTGATGGTGGACTGAACTTCAGCGCGCCAATCACGCGCACGTGCACGCGCACGCACTAAGCCGCTGTATCTCTCGATGCGCGCGTCCTGATTTCAGTCGGCGCTCGGCCCCTACGCACACTCTTGGAGTAGGCAGTCAAATCAGGCAGAAAAAAAAAACTGACGCAAACAGCCAATCGTTAGCCATTCAGCCGGCAAAAGTAGCAGAATGAAGCCATCCACAAGTTCCACCAGCTCCCCCCTGGTAAATAAATAAATACTTCTGATCTAATGTGACCACTAAAACTAAAAAAGGTGCTAAACGTTATCTAGTCACGCACCCCGTCACAAACACACTCTTCCAAAGAATAGCTGATATGACTGTGTGTGCCAAGATAGGGATGAATGAATTATGGGAATGCCGTAGGACTTGTGGCACGTGTTTACACATGGCACTGAATAAATGAACGACTTTGCTTAAATAATTGAACGCTTTGGATTTATTTATTTTTGAGGAATGTGAAAATATTCAGGGCTGAGAGCGCCAGACCACATCCCGCCGAGATGGAGGCAAGATGCAAGCTTGGACATTCTGGCAGTCAATCATAATTCCCACTCTGACTCACCATGTTCTGTTTAAACGACCCTTCATGTCTTTTGGGATGTGGAAGGTAAAACAGAATACCAGGTAGAAAGCTCACAGAAATCTGGGAAGACTGGGCAATGTCCACACTGGCAGCAGCCAGGTGCAGGATTTGCACGCAGAATGCTGGATCTGTGGGTTGAGCCATGTGCCATAGTAAAACCAGCTCATGTCATCTCATCGTCAGACCCACTTAATGCAACTCAGGGTCATGAGGGTGACATACATCTTTAACAGGTTTTAATATATTCAAATTTCATACCCAAGTCAGTTATTTTATTAGGACACATGTATATAACATTAAAAAGCAGACACCCTACCAATCATTGTATGCAGCCTCTTTAGAAAAATTAATTTATACATTTTTTTTTTCCAAACCTGCTTATTTTGCTGCAGAGGTGCAAAGGCATCAGGGGGCAAGGAAAAAGTAAAGCCTTAATATGGTGCCAGTCCATCACTGGGCATGCACACATCACGGGCTAATTTAGTGTTATCAGTCAATGACTTTAGCACATTGGAGAAGACCAGGGCACCAAGGTATGAGTAGAATGTGTAAACTTCACACAGATGATGATTTGAACCCAGTACTTTGGAGCAAATTCTACAGTACAAAGGCAGTGATTTGAACCAAAGACTTCAATGCAGATTCTGCACACAGGCAGTGATTTGAACACAGAGGTTTGGAGCAAACTGTACAATCAAGGCAGTGATTTTAACCCCTGGCTTTGGAGTACATTTTACATATGCAGTGATTTGAACCTATGACGTAGGAGTGAATTCTACATGAATAGTGATTTGAACCCAGGGCTCTAGAGCACACTCTGCATATGCAGGGCTTTGAACGAAACTCTACACAGTCAGTAATTTAAACCCAGAATTTTGGAGCAAATTTTACAATGGCATTGATTTGAACCCAAAACCTTGTTGCAAATTACAGACAGACGGTGATCTTAACCTAAGATTCTGAAAGAAACTCTATACAGGAAGTGTTTTGAACCCGGACTTTTGGAGCAAACTTTACACTGGCAGTGATCTGAACCCAGGATTTGGAAATAAACTCAATACAGGAAGAAATTTGAAACCAGCATTTTGGAGCAACCTCTACACTGGCAATAATTTGAACCCAAGATTTTTAAATAAACACTATACAGGAAGTGATTTGAACCCAGGATTTTAAACTAAACACTATACAGGAAGTGATTTGAACCCAGAATTTTAAAAGAAACTCTATAAAGGAAGTGATTTGAACCCAGAATTTTTAAAGAAACTCTATAAAGGAAGTGATTTGAACCCAGGATTTTTAAAGAAACACTATACAGGAAGTGATTTGAGCCCAGGATTTTTAAATAAACTATATACAGGAAGTGATTTGAGCCCAGGATTTTTAAATAAACACTATACAGGAAGTGATTTGAACCCAGGATTTTAAACTAAACACTGTACAGGAAGTGATTTGAGCCCAGGATTTTTAAATAAACTGTACACAGGCATTAATTTGAACCCAGGATTTTGGAGCAAACTCAACAGAAACTGTGATTTGATCCCAAGGCTTTGGTGAAGGATGAACAAACAAGGCAGTGACTTGAACCCTGGGCCTTGGAGCAAACTTTAAATAGGCGATTTTTGAACCCAGGACTTTGGAACAAATTCTACACATGCAGGCAGGGATTTGAACCCAAGATTTTGGAGCAAACTGAGCATAAACAGTGATTTGAATCCAGGACTTTGGAGTTGTCAAACAGCAGTATGAACTATGGTGTCATCACGACATCCTGATTAGAAATTGCAATACTGTAACTTTATGATGAAACTTTATGTTAATAAAATGATAGCTGCTCAAGCTCATCCATCTAGTCTGTGTTGTTAAAACCATTGGGTCCTTAAACATTCTGCAGACTGTGTATTAAAAAGTAAGTTGACACTAAATGAAGATCACATACTGTTATTTTATTTTTCAAGCTAATATGATAATAAAGATGGAGTAGTCACAGATTAGGCAATTGGAGATCAACTGACACGTCTGAATGAATGAGACTTGAAGAGCAGTGCAGGAGTAAAGAGAACATCACTCGGCTCTCATCAGTCGCTTTCTGTTTAGCTGTGAACACAACCAGCAAGCAGGTTTCTCTCACATTTATTACTACATTTTTAAGGATATAGACAATTAATATTTTCCAGAAATGTGCATACACCAATGTACCGAAAATACCGTTCCATTTCTTTAAAAAAAAAAAAAACCCTGTGGTCTCACATAACATGGACCCCAGTTTACGTTCAGGCTGGGATGTGTCCTGTGTATCCTGCCATAGACTGGCCAATACCAAGATAAGCTCAGGTTCTCAAGACAATGACCAAAAGAAAACCGACCCAAAAACCAGATGGAGATAAGAATAAGAAAGAGCACGACAAGGGTGCAGATTCAAACAGGCATCCTTATTGAAATTAGACAAATCTCTTAACTTACTAGACTGTATTAAAAGAATACCTGATGTCTGTTTTAACTAAAACGTAAACGAAATATACAGAGCGCCAGGTTTCATGCTGCATTATGTGCAGTGATGTGACTAAAGCCAGTCATAGGTCCATACGATAAAGCACATCCGTACATGGCTCAGCCAGGCACATGCATCAATAGTCACATGGGACCATTTTATTGTATTTGGATTGGCGGTGGCGTAACAGAAACTCAAGAGGTAAGAAGACATTTCAGTCAGGAGTTGAATCAGCATCCAAATGACGGCTGTACATAAATACCATGTTGCAAACCATACATCAAGGTTTATAGTTGAAGCGTGGGCTCAGAAATAGGACACTTACTTTATAAAGTGCCTTAAGGGTAATAACTCATTACATTTACTGTATATGTAATTTTCAGGATTCTCATAGTGCTTTACACATTGAATGGGGAGCCACTTCAACCACAGCTAATATGCAGCATCCTCCTAAATGATGCAACGGCAGCCACTTCTTTGCATCAGTACACTCACCACACAATAGCAGTTAGGTGGTGAAGGGGTGAGAGATAGTTAGCCAATCACAGACAGGGGGTGACAAGAGGGCCAGAATGACCAGGATGAAGTGAACAATTTAGCCAGGACATCAGAATACACCCTACTCTTTATGAAGAATGCGCAGGGATATTTCAGGACCTCAGTTTTACATCTCAGCCGAAGGACGGCACTATTTTCACAGCACAGTGTCCCCATCACTGCACTGAGGCATTGGGATCCAAATTCAGAATACAGGGTAGATGACCCCTGCTGGCCTCACCAACACCTCTTCTAGCAACAACCCAAGCTTTTTCCTGGTTAGTCTCCCATCCAAGTACTGGTCGGGCATGAGCCTGCTTTGCTTCAGGTGGATGACCTGCTCTGAAGTGCATGTGGTATGGCTGCTGGGTAGTTAACATCTCAAACTGCATCACATAAGAGTCAGCAGGGGGCCGAAAATGAACTGAATATCCAACAAAGTTATCCAGTGCAGGGCAGGAGGGCTACCACATTTGACATCAGACATACTAGACCTACTGCAGGGCACCATCCAAGTGCTGGGTACTCATGAACTCATAGTGAATCAGTTTAGAGATACCATTTAGCCTAGAAAGAGGTGTGGGTACCAAGGTAAGTGTATATGAAGAAAAAACATCCATGCAGACGTAGGAAGAATGGGAAAACACAACACAAGTTCTTTCCAGGATTTGAACCCAGGACTTTGGAGTCAAGGGGAAGCAGGAAAGAAATGATTAACCAAAAAGGGGAAGACAATACATAACTGACATAGAATAGCAGTGTGACGACATAAGAAGTCTATGAATGGCATGCACTTGAACAAGTGCGTTCTAAAAAATAAAGGTGCCAGTGTGGTTCTTCTGTCAGTTCCCAAAAGAACTATCTGTATAAAGGCTCTAGAAAGAACGTTTACTATTTAGATTTGTAACAGGGTCCATAAGTATCCATAAATAGATAAGAAATTTGTGAAATAACCAGTGGGTTACTGATTTTAAAAGGAGTCTTGTTGCAGACAACAGCACAGAATTAGTTCAGATTTCCTTGATCTGTTGTATTCTTCTAGGTAGCCCACTGTACATTATGTAACCCACTCTATACAATAAAGATTTCAGTTAGGAACTTTTTCATAGCCCAAAACACTAATTTGTTCTGCTGAGAACCCTTCCTATAATGAAATGGTTCTTAATCAAGCAAAGGTTTTATGGCTAACCACAGAAACCAGTAAAGTACCATTACAGAACCAATATTTTTGAGAGAGTGTCTGTTTAACTCCGAAGCCATCACCGGTCGGCATTTGCTTGTTGTCCTTTTCGAAGGAATCTTTCTCCACTACTTCTATTTCTGACTTTTAGTGTCGTTTACTTTTGCGGTCATATGCTATAAGGTTCTTATTGATCCATTTGGACAGTACTTTTGATTGTTTTTTTAGGATATCGATTTCCAGTTCTGTGCAGTAATAATTACAATCCTGTTCACGCTGAAAGCCGTCAGAAGGCGGCGGCTTATAAACTAATAGCCCGTATGGTTCAAAGGTAAATCATCGCAACTGCAGGTAATACAATTATTAAAGGCAGACGGGGAATCGCCACTCCCTAGACGTTTCATTGTTCTGAATGCATTCTGGCTCGTCTTACTTAATTGAAAATAATTTAATTACTGGAAAATGAAGCTCCCACCACAGGTAGCAATCTAATCACTGCGATCTACCCACGGTGTTCAAGCCTCGCCACGCACGCAGCGCTGTACACTCCATGGCCACCTAGCTGAACCCAAGCTCTTTAGCACAGGTAGACAGGTGTTCATTAATGCGCCCATCTCAACGGGACACCGAAGATTAAATCTTGGCGTCAATGTGAGGTTTGTTTGCCTGCCCCCAACTCCTCCTCCTGCTTCAGCCCGTGTCGGGACACGTCCAGATGTCTTCCAGCGGCTGTGCATCGGTTACTCTTCATTAGTTGCCTTGCCCTTCCCCTTCTTGAATTGGCGAGGCGCAGGAGGAGGAGGACGGGGTATCACTTTACGGGCGGTGTTTTGAAATCCGAGAAAATCGCTCAACCAACCCCCAACACCACCCAAAAAACAAAGGCAAAAAAAACCTGGCACCGGCTTCAACCGAAGTTTCCGAGAGCCGAGAGTGGCCATTACTTCTGTAAACCCTGCCAATGTGCACGATCAGTGCGGCATACACCCGTCCGACAAGCTCACAGGTGACGCAGAGCCACCAAACCCAAGCGTGTCAAAACAAACAGAGCAACACAAAAGAAACGCGCAGGCACTGCTACTGCAAAACGTCGCGCACGCTGCACAGATCGTAAACACACAAAACAACAAAGTGTACGACACTGGAATAAAAGCTCCTCAGCAGCAACAGAATCAAGCGTTACCTCTTCCAGAGCGGTCACCGTGTTGCGACAGTTGGCCATCTGCAAAGTGAAGCCAGACGTGCACGGAGAGGCGAGATCCTCACAAGTGGCACTGACGAACTCGCCAACGCTAATCTGCTCCGGCATTTTTCTGTAAAGATGCCTAGCCCCTATTCCTTGTGTCTTTCCGTCCGAGTCTCGCCGAGTGACTTCAGAGACTCTCGCTCGCGTTCTCTTCTGAGCTGCCCCTGTAATCCAGTCCAGATGCAGTCAGGCTATGTGCAGTGTCCGATTCACAACTTCGGAGGGCTTGAAAGTCGCGGCGACGCGCTGCGGGTGGAAAGGAAAGTGGGAGGAGCGCACATCATTGTCACGTGGACCAATGTCAGACTAGTGCGGCTCTGAAAATAACGCGTTCATCAGGCTGCTTTCGTTCTCTGGAAGAATTTGTTCAATCTCAATCAATAACATGAGATGAATAGTAAATAAGTTTATTATGCAATGTATTAAATAAAAAGACAGTGCATAGATTCATCCCACCATTATTGAATCTTCTGAATCAGATTGGGGTCGCGAAAGTTATGAAATGCAAATCAGGACCCAACTCTGAAAGAGGCGCCACACCATCGCAGGGGACACCTGCTAATAAATGAAGGATAAAACACCGACAAACGCCGTTGTGATGTGATAGAAAACAGGAATGCAACGGGGCAAGGGGAGAGTGTGTCCACTCCGCAAACACCTGGAATGGTCATGTAACAGCCCGGCTCCTAGTATCTCCTTCATGCTTCTAAGACTGTGCTGCGAGACGCAACAGACCTTCTTGAGACAGCACGTATGGATATGTCATCCTGGAGGAGCTGGACTACTAGTGCAACCTGAATTGGCTGCAGGTACATACAGCGTCATGCTACCGGTAGTGACAAGGACACTAGCAAAATGCTAGAATCAGTCAGGAAGGATAAGAAGAGAGCAACTGTCTGTGGCTACCATCTGCAAAACCATTCCCTTTCTGAGGGCTGCCTTGGTGTTGCCTCTGCAGTGCACCTGTTGTTACTTTCTTTTGCACCAAACAGGTGAAGTTGATTCACAATAGCTTATGCTTCCTTACTGGACAGATTGATATCCCTGAAGCTTCATTGACTTGGTGTTAGACTGTGATGATTAAGTGTTCCCTTAATTTTTTTTGAGCAGTGTATAATAGTTAATACAATAATACAACCAGTGATAATGCAATATTTCTCCCACATATTCTTTCCAATTTAGTTTTGCAAGAGGGCCAGAGGCTATCCTGATGGCACTGGATAGAGGGAAACACATACTCACTCAGCTGCCAATTTGGAATAAGCAAGTTATTACTATTTGGAATGTGGAAGGATAATTATAATATTTGTAGGAAAGGCTATGCAGACATGGGAAGAATGTGCAAAACCTTGCCCCTCCATATCTGTCCGACCTCCTGCATGTTGCCATTCCCTCCCGTACCCTTAGATCCTCTTCTTCCATTCACTTGACTGTCCCCTTCATTCGTCTTACCAATATGGGGAGCAGAGCATTCAGTTGCTCTACTCCCCAGCTTTGGAACTCACTACCACCTGAGCTTAGAAATATTGAATCATTTTCACTTTTCAAATCTAAACTTAAAACTCATTTGTTTAAGACTGCTTTTTCACTTTGATTACAATTGCTCTGTCTGAATTTTTACTTTATCTTATAATCTGTGTTTTGTCTATTGTTTGGTGTCTTTGAGTGTTTAGAAAGGCACCTACAAATAAATAAAATGTATTATTATTATTATTATTATTAAAACCAAATGGACAACAACTGGGACTTCCATAATATAATATAATGTAATATAATACACAGAAAAAAATGTATGATTACTATAGGAGTACCTCAGCTCATTCAATAATCTTCTGAACTCACTTCAGTTTTAGAGCTTGCTGAAGCCTATCCCAGTAACATTTAAATAAGTCCGGTGAGAAAATGGTTGAATGGTTGGATAATATAATAGTTAATACAATAATACAATCAGCAATAATGTAATATTTGTCTCACGTGTTAAATCCAATTAAGGTTTGTGGGTGGGGGCAGGCGGCAGAGCACATGCTGGTTATCACTGGGTAATAAGAAGGCAGGAAATATCCCTGGATGGGGTGCTAGTCAATTACAATACATACTGGTGCCCATACAAACTCATACTCAGATGCCAATTTAGAATACCCAAATTATTACTGATTGGGATGTAAAAGGAGAATCAGAATATTTGTAGGAAAACCTATGTCGACATTGAAAAAATGTAGAAATCCTAATGGACAACAACTGGGGATGCCACTGCATAATATAATATAATATAATATAATATAATATAATATAATATAATATAATATAATATAATATAATATAATATTATATAATATCTGTATATATAAAATCCAATGTCTCTCTGTCTCTCTGTCTGTATGTCTATCCACTTTTCACGAGAGAACTACTTAATGGATTTAGATCTGTTTTTTTTCTATAATATGCTTGAGCATTGTGGTTGATTTTGTGACTTCTCTCATCGCGCTAATTATCAGAGTTCGCTTGCAGGAGCAATTTATTCGTGATAATCCAAGAGAGAGGCTCCTGGCCGAAGGGAGGGTAGGGGGGTATTTGACTTCAGGAGTAGGGAGCCAGGCGGGGTCCTCCTCACTCACGCGCCAGCCTGCGTTCGAGTCGCTCTACCTCTGGCCATGTTTTAGAGCATACCTTGCCTCTGCAAGCTAGCTAGCTAGCGATACCTGTTGGTTTATTGATTTTTAAAGTTTGTCCTGTTTCACTACTATGTGTGCAGAGGTGTGGGGGACAGCTAGTAATATAATATAATATAATATAATATAATATAATATAATATAATATAATATAATATAATATAATATACAGTAAAAATTGTAAGAGCAGTCTAGAATTACCTCAGCTCATTCAGTGATTTTCAGTTCTGCAGGGTACTGAAAGTCTATTACAGCAGCATTTGATGTGTGGCAGCCCTGCAAAGGATGCTGGTCAGGTGCAGGGTACATTCATGAGGAAACTCATACAGTTTACTTAAACAGCACACCTTTGCAATATGGAAGGATGGCCGGGACACTCAGATAAAGGAAGAACATACAAGGTCCACAAAGATGGTGTCTGGACCAGAATCTGGACCCAGTCACCCGGAGATTTCAGGTAGCAGTGCTAACCACTGCACCAACCAGAGTTAAAGCAGCAATCAGAATTAAAGTGACATCTCTTCAGTTATATAACAGACTGATAATAATCCAATTCGGTTGAGCACACTAGTTTGCACGTTTTGTATCTTTACTGAATAAGTTGATGCCTCATTATTGTCTTCTCCAATGGCACCCTTTTCATCTCTTCTAGTTCTGTTTTGTCCCTTTTTCTCTTTTCCTCATCTTTGTTTTGCTGTAGCAGATAGTTAATGAGGGCACAAATACCAAAACTTTGCATTTTTTAAAGTTTGTTTTTATTTTCCATAAATTTTGTGTGTGTTCATTGACTTCTATTTGGTTGCCAAATTTGCTTTGTCTCTCTGTCCCTGGGATGCTCATTTTGCAGTCTGATGTAAGTTGTAACTGCCTTTTATCAGATTTGCCTTCCGTTGTTTCATACAATTGTGTTTCATTTTAGCATTTGTGCTGTTAAAACTTGAAGTCACCTGCCACAGAGTAGCTGCCATCTCCTCTTGGAAACATTATGTTAAAGATGTCCCTCGTGACAAAGACCTGACAGAAATTGAAGTTCATTTCTGCTAAAATCTAGGCAAGGAATTTTACAATAAAAAAATGGAGTTCTTTTATAAAAACACAACAAACTAGGGCGTTAAGTCTGTTCATTCATTTCTGAAAACGTAGGCTTGGGGACTCCCCATAACGTAGTGTAACAGCCTGTGGTTTGAATTTGGGTGAAATCTTGTGTGTAAACAATTGGAGGATTATGGTCTGATCAATCAGGGCTTTGTGCTTTTCAGTCGGGTGCTCATAAAACTACTTTAAGATGGAAAAGCAGTTGGAAATGTTAAAAAGTAGCAATGGGAAAGTATCAAAATAATATAAAGCAAAACTTGTCCATTTTTTTTGATTGAAGCATTCAGACACGTTCTTTTCCAGCAGCAATAAATACAAGATAAAAACCGAATCTGAATGAGATGCTAGTGGTAATTCACTTTATTTGCCACAGTCAATTTCTTGCATTGGGAATTTGACTTTTTTTTGTATATTCCAACTTACTCTCCAAAGAGGGGGAAGAGAAGCTTGGGGTCAGCTATTTGTACAGCGCCTCTAGAGCAACTGCAGGTTAAGGGCCTTCCTCAAGGGCCCAGCGGAGTAGCATTTCTTCTGGTACTGCCAGGATTTGAACCGTTAACCTTCCGTTTACCAGCACTGATCCTTAACAGAGGCCAGTCCATCAGAGGGTACTCATTTATATCCTCAACTTACCTCTCATTCTTACAGAAACAAATTGGGAACACCAGTGAACTTGTGAGTAAATATTTGGGATGAAGACAGATCTCTTGTATGAAGCCCATGTGGACACTATGAGAAATAGACACGGGCTGGCTTGTGGAATAACGCTGCCTGAGGCAAAATGCATTGTTACTGCCAGTTAACCGTCAACTTCTGCATCCTCGTCCAGCCCCCAAAACACATACAGACTATTCCTTACTGGGGATGAGAAAATACTCACGATTCACATACATTATGTATTGCTATACAGGTTTCATGATTTCCTAAACAACAGGTCAGGACAAGATGGGGAGCATGCACTAGCACACACCACATGACAAAACACCTCGGGATCCTGGTTGGTAACCTCCCCCAGCCAGACACGTGGTCCAATCCCACCCTCCAGAAATGGCCATCTATCTGCAGCACCCAGGTGTTACGTGGGCAATCCCTTGGCCTGGTTCAGCCTCTCGGAGCCTCAATAATGAGAATCCTGCGAGCCAGATCACCCTCAGGGAATTGTGCCGCATGGCTGTATTGCAGTAACTGACGCTCCCTCACAAGTAACACAGGTAATGTGCCTCATTCGGGACTCCATGAGCAACCGCTCATTCAACACAAAGTCAAACCAGCGGTACCCAAGGATTCTCTGGAGAGACCCAGTACCTAAGGAGTCCAGTCTTCATCTCAGGTCACTGGATACCATCCTTGTCTCGTAACCATATAACAAAACAGGACCCTAAAGACTTCGACCTTCATCCTTTTGCATAGATATTGGGAGCACCACACATCTTTCCAATGACCTCATGACCCTCCATGCTCTCTCAGTCCATCAGAAAGGTCAAAGCAGACTATACTTTCTGAGAAGGTTGGCATCCTTCAACATCTGCAGTAAGATGTTGCAGATGTTCTACCAGACGGTTGTGGCGAGTGCCCTCTTCTACGCGGTGGTGTGCTGGGGTGGCAGGATAAAGATGAAAGACGCCTCACGCCTGGACAAACTTGTTAAGAAGGCAGGCTCCATTGTAGGAGTAAAGTTGGACAGTTTATCATCTGTGGCAGAGCGACGGGCACTAAGCAAACTCCTGTCAATCATGAAGAATCCACTGCATCCACTGAACTGAGTCATCTCCAGGCAGAGGAGTAGCTTCAGTGACAGACTGAGGAGATCGTTCCTCCCCCACACTTTGCGACTCTTCAATTCCACCTGGGGGAGTAAATGCAAACATTAATTTTATTTTAATTTTTTTTCATTTTATTACTATTTAATTTAATATTGTTTTATGTATCAGTATATTGTTGCTGGATTATGTGAATATACCCTTGGGATTAATAAAGTATTAATAAAGTATCTATCTATCTATCTATCTAGTGACTTCATAGGAAGAGTCACCAGAGACATGAATGTCACTGCCGAGGTAATACTCTCCTCATACGCTGGCCCTGTTTTAACATCACATAGAATGTGATGTAGCTGATCAAACATCTACACAACATCCAGCACTAATGTCCACCTCAAAGAAATCTGCAGATAATAAATAGATTAAAAAAATGCACTATAACACATAAAACAGAGAAAAGCTGAACCTGCTGCGGAAGAGCTGTCTCCTCACTTTAACACACGTCCCTGTTTCAGGACTTCTCCTCTCTCATTAAAGTTGAGCAAGCCCATCAGCTAAACCTTCGGCTATCAACTGTACACACCACATTGAATCCCTGCTTGTGAAACAAAAGCAAACGAATGTCTGAATGAACACAACTAGCCAGACTAAACAATCAGCAGTGGCAGCTTTGTGGATTAGCCTGAATCTCACCACTAATAAGGAGACTTCAGGGCTATTAAACACTAATGACGTGATACACAATCCAGGCTTTCTCTTTAATTCAAATGTAAAAACTGGTGTCTGCAGGTATTGCTCCATGACAGTTTTAAAGTGCAATATCACTAGAATGGTAGTAGAAATCTGAAGCAGTGGAATCACGCTCTGATGTATTACATATTATAGTATTCACCCTCTTGAAGGTTTTCCCATTTAATTGCTATACAACAGGGGAGGGCAAAGTCGTTCCAGGAGGGCAGCAGTGGCTGCTGGTTTTTGTTCCAAACAATTGTCTAATAAGAAGCACTTATTGCTCAAGTAACACTTCTGCTTCATTTTAGTTGACTCACTCATTAAGATTTTGAACCCTTATTGCTTATTTTCATCTTAAACAGCTGTATTCTCGTTTTTTAATTGCTCCTTATTAGCAATAAATTAGCAAATAACTAAAGAAAGCAGCATTCCTCCATGTAGCTTGTTACCATTTATGCCTGTGTGTATTTATCATACGCTATTTGGTTTAATTAAATACTTAGAAGAAAAGTAAAGAGAAAAAAGTGAAGGACTGAGAATTACTTATCCGTTTTAGACTTCATATCATTTGGATGATATCCTTAGAAAGAAAAAATAATGACCTGACATGGCAGAGTTAAAGCACTAATGCGCCATTAAATGTAAATTATTGACAAGGATTGCTTTCTAATTAAGCAACTGGGTTGGATCAAAAACCCTCCAGGACTAACTTTGCCCACTCCTGCAATGCAACATGGATTTAATTTGTCTTTTTTGATGCTGATGCTGATTGGCACAAAAAGACTTTAATGTCAAAGTGAAAACAGATCTCTGCAAAGTAGTCTAAATCCATCCATCTATTATCCAACCCACTATATACCAACTACAGGGTCATGGGGATCTGCTGGAGCCAATCCCAGCCACCATAGGGCGCAAGGCAGGAAACAAACCCTGGGCAGGGTGCCAGCCCACCGCAGGGCACACCTACACACACTGGGGACAATTTAGGATCGCCAATGCACCTAACCTGCATGTCTTTGGACTGTGGGAGGAAACCCACGCAGACACCATGCAAACTCCACGCAGGGAGGACCCGGGAAGTGAACCCAGGTCTCCTTACTGCAAGGCAGCAGCGCTACCCACTGCGCCACCATGCCACCCATGGTCTACATTATTTACAAATATAAAACACAAATTAATTGATTCACCCCATTTAATACGACGGCCCCAAACCATCACAGGTGCAGTCAACTGCTTTTAGAAGTTAAAACATTTAGTTCAATGAAGGCCACCTGTCCGGGGTTTCAAGTGATTGTAGTACAAGTGTCCCTTTATGAGGAAGGGACAACTTGTGGCGAGTCAGTATGGTGGCCTAACCTATAAAATGAAGACGAAAGAACAGACCAAGCAACTCAGTGAAAAGGTGATTGAAAAGTACAAGTCAGGGGATGGAGACAAGAAAATGTCCAAGTTAATAAATATCCAGATAAATAAATCATTAAGAACTGAAAAAGTATGGTGGAGCTGTAAATCTGCATATATGGAGGCTGCCCTCAAATGCTGGGTAATCATACAAGGAGAAAACGAGCGAGGAAGCCCACCAAGAGACCTCTGAGAAGACTGAAGGAGTTACCAGCTACAGTGACTGGGGTTGGAGAGGCTGTTGCCCAGATGCTTCACTAGAGAGAGTAGCAAAAAGAAAAAACGCATGGGGCATCTCTGGTAGAGTCTGCTAGAAGGCACATGGGAGAGTTACAGGTCAACTAGACAAAGATTCTGTAGTCCGATGAGACCAGTGTTCTGGCGATCAGACCGAGCATCACGTTTGAACACTGCATATTACCAAAAAGTCACCAGCCACACCATGAAGGATGGTGTCATAGTGTGGGGTTACTTCTCTGCAGAAAGTCCTGGAAGGGTAAAATGAATGGAACAAATTGCATGGTTAAGCTGTTGCAGTCTGAAAGGAACCTTGGGAGAAAAACTATTTTCCGGAAAGAAGAGGACCTCAAGCATAAAGCCAAAGATACACAGGAATAGCTTCAAAAGAACAACATTAACATCTTGGAGTGGCTTAGAGTCAGAGTCCAGATATCAATCCAACTGAGAATTTATGGCAGGACTTGATAAAGGTTGCTCACTCACAATCTCCATGCAACCTGACAGAGCCCGAGAAATTTTACAAATAAGAAGAGTCCAGATGTGCAGAGCTCATAGAGAGAGACCTGAGCAAATTGACTCAAGACTGTCATGGCTGCCAAATGTATATCTACTTGATGGGGCAAATACTTATGCAACCAATTATTTTGTTTTATATTTGTAATTAATTTAGACCACTTTGTAGGGATCTGTTTGACATTAAGGAGTCTTTGTCTGTTGATTAGTGTCAAAAAAGCCAAATCCAAAAAATCCACCGTGTTTTAATATTGTTTAAAAATGAAATGTGCAAACGGGGGTGAATACTTTTAACAGGTGCTGTATGTCAGCCAACACCAGTATAGAGAGCCGGCCAGCAAAGACTCAACATTTTGTCATGTGCCACTTAAATTAGGCATTCATCCATATTTTTTTGTAGAAAAGGGTTATGCACAGCCGGAGACATGCCATCAGTATAAACTGTACCAGTTTAGATGAGGTGCCAGTCCATAACAAGGAAGACCCCCACACTGAGCCAGTCTAAAGTCACTGATCTACTCATCCTGTAAGCCTTTGGGATGTGGAAGGTAAGTCAAAGTATCAGGTGGAAACCCACACCGACTCTGGGACAATGCTGGAGCTTTGAAGCCATACTGCTGTACCATTATGTTGTATGTTATATTTTTAAGGAAACGTTTATGTTTTACACAGTACATCTGAAACACGACATACTTGACTGTTTCATTGGCATATAATGGACAAGTTGAATTAACTGTTCCCAGACTACATGTTGGTTTTCGGTGATTGATTACTCATTATATTTACCTATGAAAAATACTTTCTCAGACCTGCCTGATCCAACTCTGGGTGGTAGGCCAAAATCAATCATAAAGTGCAGGCAAGGTGTAAGCATCAGTTCATTGTGGAGCACACACACAAGCCATTTGAATTTACCAGTTAAGCTAACCTGCAGGTCTGAGGAGATGTGGTACAAAACCCAAGCATTGATGAGTGGTATATACAGGCTCCACACAGGGGATGATCAAGCATGGATTTCAAACCTGGATGCTGGATCTGTGAGCTGCCATACTTCCTTCCTTAATAATCACTCTTATGGTGAGGTTTGCTATTACACTGTGTAAGGAAATGAAACTTCTCAAAAGTGGTCCAGACATGAAGTGGCGAAGATCCACACAGACAAACACCTGAAGCACAACATACCAAGTATCACTGTGAGTGGAAAAGATGAAGGCAAACCCCAGAAACAGCTGAATCGAAATCAAAGAAAGAAATGGAAAAGACTGCCAAGTGCCTACACCTGAAAACTGAAGTGCAGCAGTTATGGGATATGACAGCTACAATGGTTTCTGATAAAGCTCTGGACGCAATTCCCAGAATCCATGAAAAACACCTGAACACACTGATGCTGGACAGGATAACTCTAAGGCAGCCACAAAAGGTAGACCACATCCCATGTTCAAATATTTCTGAGTCTCCTAAGGACGCAAACTACAGAGGCACCAAAAATACCTCTCAACATAAAATTATTATTACTATTATTATTAATAATATGATATGATGTTAATGATGATAATGATGCTTGGGATCCACCATCAAAAATACTGACTCTCATAGCTCCATGACTACACCCAGCTGGGCAAAGACAGGCTCAGGTTAGTGCATGGTTAAGCATGGAACACATAACCATGAAGCAAGGAAAGCCAAGTGCTGGTTTTCAACAATTGCAACTGAGGTCCTAGAGCAATTCCTGTTTTAAGAGTCTATTTGATTTGAAAGGCACGACAGATAGATAGATAGATAGATAGATAGATAGATAGATAGATAGATAGATAGATAGATAGATAGATAGATAGATAGATAGATAGAGGGTGGTCCAGATTTAATTATGCAGATCCAGATGACTTTGATTTATGTGAGGGCGATTCTAGTTTGGCAGAAAGACGATTCTTCATTTCGTCAGTTCATATACTTCTTGATGGTCTGGGATTTTCGGGTGATTTTCTATGTAATAAACTTAATAAGTTATAGCATAATGAAAATTGCATAATTAGCGCTGGACCACCCTATAGATAGATAGATAGATAGATAGATAGATAGATAGATAGATAGATAGATAGAAAAGGCACTATATTATAGATAGATAGATAGATAGATAGATAGATAGATAGATAGATAGATATGTAAGGCACTATATTATAGATAGATAGATAGATAGATAGATAGATAGATAGATAGATAGATAGATAGATAGATAGATAGATAGATAGATAGATAGATAGATAGATTGCACCTTTTTGTCTCAAAGGGAAATTTAGCTTTTACAGAAGCTCAAGAAAAATAGGACTATTTTGGGTCAGAATTAACCCAAAGGAACTGGCAGTGTTTAAAATGTATAGCAGTTGATCAAAAGTGTGACATTTGGAATTTTGTTTTTACTATTTGAGAAGTAATGGGGGTCTTCTAAAAGCTGTTTCAGCTCCAAGCTAACATGATAACATGTGAAGAATCAAACTAGCCTGAACTGCAGTGAAACATCCTGTAAAGTCAATGGTGGGCTCAAAATTCACCCAAAAGACATGGCAAGGTAAATATTTTTTAGAAGTTGTACACATTATGAGATGTTTAACTTTTTTTTACACTTCATTAATTTGGGGGATTATAGGAAAAGTCAAAATGTTTTATCCTGAGCAGATGCTTTTACTGATTTCAATCACAAAAATGGGTCAAATTTGAAAGGATCAAGAAACACATCAACCTAAACCAAACATCTACTAATGCTTTACTAAATGAATAAATGTGTGTTTACCGAGAGCCAAAAGAAGTGAATAAGCTGCTATACTTCACATAATTTCATGTCTTGAAATTCTTCTCCACAGATGAGGAATGCTCAGTGTGTGTGGGTCATAAGCTGGCACTGGTTAAGTCCCTGTACAATATTTCTGGTGTTCTGTGCTATTTAATGGCACACACAAACACACATTCAAAACACCTTCAGGACACACGATCTTAAATACTTTACTTATAAGCTGAAAAAGGGGATAAGAAAGCCGTGGTTAAGGAGTGCATCAGGTAAGCAGATTTGAGTTTTCTGTGAAATAAAATGCCATTCTGTGTTTTAATATATTCTTGTTTATCATGGCACTAGAAGGTGGCAATGTGTTGCAAGTTGGCAGCACATGCCAGTAAGACAATACTTTCACTGTATTCGGTACACTGTACCCATGACAATATTTTTCCAACTTCTGCTACTGCTTCTCTTTGTACTGTATATCTGCCCATTGCTTCACTCCATTCGATGGTTCATTGAGGTCCTCAACTCAGCCCTGTCACATTTGCTCCAAGCCTTAGGTGAAACACTTGAGAATTCAATGAACTTAACTGTTTAGTAAAAGTTGTAATAAAAACATGTCGACTACAAATTGACTAGACTTCTAGGCCAGGACTCCGGACATGTACCACTGCCATCCCTTTCAGCATACTGCACTTTCCAGATGTATGCATTAGCATCACGTCACATTCTCGAAGCGACTTTATCCAATTGGACAGCCAAGGCCTATTCCTGAGGCATAGCACAAAAGACAGGAAGCAGCTGTGCACACCATAGCAGTCCATCACTGGCCCCACTCAAACCCACCCTCATACTGGGATCATTTTGGAATGGTCACTTAGACTATAGATGTGGGGAGAACATGCAGTCTCCATACAGACAAACAACTGGCAGGGGGATTAGAAAAAAAATCTGAGAGCAGACAAAGTTTTAAAGAACTGCAGATATACAATCTGGGGACCCATACCACTTGGGGTCAAACTTGTTTTTAAACCTGCTGCAGTGCTGCGGGATCATCTGTGAAGTACTGACTCAAGGGGTCAGGAGCGTTTGAGATTGCAGCTTTATATATATGGCATTAATCAAATGACTCTCATGTTGCTGCCCCCACCTTAATGCAGCGGCCCAGGGCAGGCCAATCAGCTCAGCTCAAAGCTCGAGTTTCAGACTACTGCTTTCCTTTCGAAGGGGTCTGTGCTGGGGGCTGCCAGTAAAAACTTTCACGCTAGTTCCCGTAAATGTGAGCCAATAGTGAGCAGATCATCAGTATTAAAGGCAAAACAAATTTTTTCCTGTTTCGCTGACATTATCCAGGCTCATAATCTATAGTATAGAATTTAAAAAAAAAAAAAGTAAAGTCTGGAGTTCTGGGAAAATAATCATCCACCGGGCCAAGAAATCAGAAATACCGGAATGACGAGAAACAGAGCGCATTGTGAACATAAATGTTTATTGCTTTCTAAACTGTGATGTCCTAACAGAGTTATCATAGCCTACAATTAAGTGTGCTTGACTCCCTCACCCTCGGCCCCCCTTAAATTATAAAGTAAGTTCTTAAAGAGCCCTGGCTTGGGTTGCACTGTATTCTTGTGTCCAGGTTTTCTTTGGCAGGTAGCTTGGAAGATCTCTTCAATGGCACTGAAACCGATAATTCTACCAGTGTCACTATCCTAATGACTCACTGAATCTTCCTCCGCACCACCTGGAGAAGCAGGAATACATCCAGTGGCAGCTGGCAGATCAACTCCTAATGAAGAATACATCATCTTCTAAGCCTACTGCTTCCCAGTTGCTGATGTGGAGAGAGGAGCAAGCCTTGGTTGGGACTTTGACACAGTGCCACACTCTCCCAGACTGGGCCAATGCAGAGACTAATGGCTAAGGCACTGGACTTTAAACACTAAAGTTGGTACACTCATAAAGATCCAGGTTCTTGAATAGAAGAGAAGAGTACAATACAATGAAATTTTAAACAGCTCTCCCTGAGATGCTATCATCACACACACACACATCCTTATACATACACAGATAAAAAACTGATTGGATTTATAAAATAATGGAAAAAAATATAATTAAAGTGCATAAAATTTTAAAAATGCATATCAGTAATTGCACACAGTTTCTCACATGAAAACAAGCCCAATGTTATTAAGATAATGAAAGTGAATGTAGGGACAATTGGACAGAGGGCCGAGAATTAAGTTCTTGGACAGCTGAGGGGTAAAAGCTGTTGCTCAGTCTTGTGGTATGGCCCTGTAGAAGACGTGATGGAAAGGGTTAGTATTAATATAATAATAATTCTGCAGGCCTTGCTGTGACCTGTAGATGGGAGAGTCCACTGATTTTTTGTGTTGACCAACCTCTGGAGGGGCTGCCCTGTCTGCCTCTGAACACTTTCCAAACCATGCCAGGATGGAGTAGGTCAGTAAGCCCTCTATTGAGCAGTGATTAAAAGTCTTCAGAAAAGTGGCATCATTATCTTCATTATCCTGAGGAAGTGCAATCTTTGCTGGGCCTTCTTCACTGCAGCGGTGGTGTTTATACTCCATTTTAGGTTACTGCTGATTTGGGTCCCTAGAATGGCACTTTATGGTTCTTTACTGGGCTGTGTGGTTCCTCATTGAGCAATTTCATGACAAAGCACCATTGCATTCCAGGAAGGGTTCTTTGCATATGAAGTTGTTTCTTCGTACTTTGAAAAACTACATAATATGTAAAAGAAACCTGAAATATTTAATATATGGTAGTCTACCTAGCGGCACACTAACAGAGTAAGAAAACCTGGACTTAGTTTGTATTACTATATGTATGCAGTAAAAGTTTTTTTATGATCATGAACCAATTGCATTTCACAAATCTGTTACCACCTATTCATAGTTATTAACTATATGGAGCTTGTTATGGATGTGAATAAATAAAGGTTCTTTCTAGAACCTTCATGGGGTGGGTCTTTTGGGAATCCAAAATGTTTCCCCTATGGCATCGCTCTGAAGAACCACCCTGGCAACTTTATTTATAAGAGTGCATGGATCCCATCAAGGTTGCTGGATATCTTGACCAAACCTGTACACTGGTACTGTGAGTGCTGTGCAGAATCTCTACATTTTTCCCAGGTGACTCTGGGGTTCATCAGGGGTGTGTTTTTTCTCCTACACTGTTCAATGCTTGCATGGACTGGGTGTTGGGCAGGGTCGTGGGGTCCAGCGGCTGTGGGGCATCAGTTGGTGAAGAAAGATTCACTGATTTTGACTTTGCTGATGATAATGTGATCTTTACGGAGTCAATGGAAGCTCTGATCAGGGCTCTCGAGAGACTGAGCGAGGAGCCTGAGTGTCCGGGCTTGCGAGTGTCCTGATAAAAGCCAAGATCCAGGCCTTTAATGACCTCTCGGGCACAGTCATTAGCAGTGTGTCTGTCTGCAAAGAGAGCGTTGACCTTGTCGAGAGGTTTACTTACCTTGACATTCATGTCTATGGTGACTCTTCCTATGAAGTCAGTAGATGGATTGGGAGAGCATGAGGGGTCAGGAGGTCTCTGGAAAGAGGTGTGTGGTGCTCCCAATATCTATGCAAAAGGACAATGGTCCTAGTCTTTAGAGTCCTGGTGCTTTCTGTTTTGCTATATGCTTGCATGACATGGACGCTATCCAGTGACCTGAGACTCCTTTGGTACTGTGTCTCTCTGGAGAATCCTTGGGTACAGCTGGTTTGACTTTGTGTTGAATGAGCAGTTGCTCATGGAGTCCCGAATGAAGCACATTATCTGCATTGTGAGGGAGCGTCAGTTACGGCCATGTGGCGTGATTCCTCGAGGGTGATCTGGCTCATAGGATCTTTATTGTTGGGGACCCGAGATGCTGGACCAGGCCAAGGAGATGCCCACGTAACACCTGGCTGTGGCAGATAGAGGGTCATTTCTGGAGGGTGGGACTGGGCCGCGTGTCTGCCTGGGGGGTTGCCAACTGGGATCCCGAGCTGTTTCGTCATGTAGTGTGTGCAGCAATGTTGACTTGTAGTTCAATACTGGTATTCAACTGTGTCACTCTGAGCCAATCACTAAAGCACTTCCACTTTAATATTTATTCACTTAACAGGCAATTCTATCCAAAGTGCCTTACAAAAGAGGTCAACACAATTCAGTAAACATCATTCTGTTTAGGAACAAGTGTTACAGGTGTAAAAGAGGACAAGACAAATGTTAACATTTGTCCCTTTATTTTAATAGTCTTGTTTTTAAGGATTCAGTGCTCTGAATTTATTCTTTTCTCCATTAAATAGAAGCCAAACAGAAATGAGATGTGAAATGAGCCAACAGATGAGCAGCGAAACTGGGATTTCAAACTCCAACCAATTTCACTCCAACCAGTCTCTTAATGAGAAGCCGATTCTTGCTGTTAATTAAACCCGTGATTTAATTCCATGACTTGTTGCTGCTCTCATTCTGCCACATCAGACATTTCCAAAACTGTTGATTTTTTTGTTCTTTCCAAAAACACCATCAAAATGCTTTGGTGACTTGAGAGATCAGCCTTACAGAGAGCGTCACATTTCTTTATTTTCAGATATTGTGTGATGGGCATATGTGAGCTGGTCATGTGGCGGTTTGTTTTGTGTCTCATTATTGTTTGGCTGCTAATTAAGGAAACAGAAACAAGTAACGGTGCTGAGTCGTTAAATTAAACTAAAGCAAAAGAAGTTAATTAGCAGCCAAAACTGGTCACTAATGAAGAAGATTGTGTGGTGTATGGCCAGCCGTTTATCCCGGCCAATACCCCCAAGCCGCCAGGTGGAGCCCTCACTGCAGTATGGAGGTTCCCCGAAGACCAGCAGGGCATCATGGACATTGCAGTTTTTATACGCAGCCATGCTGGATGCCATGGGGGACTCTAGGAGATGCTTCAGGGAGGAACAATGGTTATTTACCCTATGCCCCAGAAGTACTTCCAAGTCACATGGACAAGGGGAATGACGTGCTTCTGGCGTGAAGAAAGGGACTTTTTACCTGACCTGGAAGTGATACGAGATCACATGGACTAAGGACTGGGAACACTTCCGGGTCAGGGAATATAAAAGGATTGTGGGAATCCCAGATGGCGAGCTGAGCTGGATGGAAGGGTGGTAACGCGTCTGGGAGTGGAGGATTGATTTATTGTATTTGTGATTGAGTATTGTGATTTATTTGAGTATAGTGGAGGAGAGGGTGCTTTGTGCACTGTGGCATTTAAATAAAGTCAACTATTGGACTTTTTCCTGGTGTCTGGAGTCGTGGACAGGGGTTCAAGGGAGCGATAGCACCCCCTATCTCTCACAATGGTTAGAATGAAAACATGCAGCCACTGTGGCCCTCCAGGACCGGGTTCGACACCCATGCTCTAGCGGCACTCATCAACCCCAGCAGGCCTACGTTTCCAAATGGATGCTGGTATCGAGGGCTGCTGCCATCTAGCGAATTGGTGGAATAAACACCCCCCAGAGACAGGGAATGTCCTAGTCCTAGAAATACATCTGGTTGAGATGCCTGTGCATTTCCCTGGGTAAGGAATTTCCTTTTCTGCTTGGCATGTCCATTCATCCACCCAAAAGGTCTGTTTAAGGTCTGGCCCTCTCCCTTGGCCGGAACAGCTGTCTGCCCTCTAGGAGCCTCCTGCCCAGGTAAGGAACCATTCTCTCTCCTGGTCAGGATGCCCATATACTGTATCCCATGTGGCACTTACAGCAGAAAGAAGGGGTCTTCTATAGGAAAGCAGTACAAATCAGAAAAATGTCATCAGTAAGGGGGCCTAAACTGTGCTCACAAGTATTTTTTCTCCAGATATAATCATCACATGTGGTACACACCAGAGGAGCCCAATGAGATGTGACTTAATGATTCTAATTGTTCACCATCTTAGACAAACAGCTTTCCATAATGGCAATTCCCTTATCTCATAGCATGTGAGAACACACAGTGTTTCCACTAGCATGCAAATCAACTTATCCAGCGGCTGTTTCCTCTTCAGTAACCTGGTATGAACTCAGCCGAGTGTATACAAGGAGCAATGTCTAATGTAGCCTTTTCCACCTGCATTGTAAAGTAGGAGTTATCTGTCCTTGTCATGAACAAATGGTGCCACATCTCTCTGCAGACTTCAGTACACAGTGGGTTTCTTAATTAGGATGCATTTTAAATTGATGGCTCGTATCTTGTTCAGAGATTCTTCTTCACTTGCACCTACTGATCCCAGTGCAGGCCCTGGTTCAACACAAACCTGAGTCCAGATAATGGAGGGTGGATGGATGTCATGACATTCCCCAGTTTATGCAACTGCTGCTTCTGGATACCTTCAGGCTCTCCACAGGCCAAAATGAGATAAGCACACTGACAAAACTGTAAAGAAATCTCAGCGCCATGTCCTGGCATAATTGTGATAAGCCAGTGGTTCTCAAAGTGTGGTCCACAGAACAACAGTGGTGCAAAAGTATGAGTCAAGTGGTCTGAACAGTGTCTGTCATCACATAAGTAAGTATACAGTAAAATGGGCTGAGTGATTGGTTAGATACGTTAAACCATTATGATTCACTTATTTTAAACAGTCAGACTTCTGACTAAGATCCAAACGGCAAAGATGAACTTCCCAGCTGTTAGGGCCTTGGCGAAAGTCTCAATTAATCTCTGCCCAGCTTTCTTCAGCTTGAGAGCAACTTGTACTTCATCTGCTCTCCTTACCCTTTGTAGTGATTGCTCTTTTGCTGTGTCTTTCTCATGCTCAATAACTCCCAGTCTCACCTGCCCACCCAATCTCTGTCACTGTGACATACAGTACTCTTTTTCTAAATCCACCTTGAAGTCCACATGGAGAACCCACCACCCCCAGGAAAGACAGTCTTTCATGTCACGCACCTTTGGTGGGCAAACACCATTTCTGTAACTGTCTTCAAGGCAGTATAACAGCAGGAGTGTGCCCTGCTACTAACTGTGGCACTGTCTAGAGTTGGCTCTTGTTTTACTGTGGCTGTCATTGACCCTTTCAGTTTGACCAAACAGGAATTAAGAAGTGACACTATCAATGTAGGGTGGAGTGGTGGCTCTGAGGCTAGGGATCTGCACTGGCAATCAGAAGGTTGCTGGTTCGAATCCCGTAAATGCCAAAAGGGACTCTGCTCTGTTGGGCCATTGAGCAAGGCCCTTAACCTGCAATTGCTTCATCCTGGGTATGACGTTAATCTGTATCCAGCCCTGCATGTAGGCCCTCCAACCTGCATGGAAAAACTTGGGGGTTGGTGGCAGAATTGGCACTCCAGCCACCATAAAAAAACTCATACTGTTCCACTCCATCTGAACTAGTGTGGTGCTGAGGTATCACCCGTTTCATGGATGCACTTAGGTCCTAATCTGGATCCTGAGTTGGTTTGTCGTGTGGTGGGTGCGGCAATGCACTGTTTTAGTGCATGTTCCTAACTGTCAATTTGTTTAAAATTATGAAAGGAATTAGTATAGTGAGTCCCTATACTATGTTACTTTAAAATATTCAACAAGAACATAGGGACACCATCGGTTGGACTCTTGTTAGGGGTTAGATTTTGCACAAATGTCAGAAAGTTCTTCTTCACAAAAAGAAACATAGGCTTCATCCACACTTTTATCTTTTTGTTCAAAAATGTCTCCATTTTTCACCTTTTGTCTACATTACCCCAGCAGACTTTTGAAAATGGTGTATATTGCCTCAACATTGTAGAGTGGATGGGGAAACCACACCTTTTAGAAAGTGTATACTCTAATTGGACTTGTTTGTCCTTGTTATGTGTCACTTCCTTGATTGAATCCTGCTAATTACAGCTTCTCATTCCCTGATTGGTTGCCCTTCACAGAAGAGCAACTCGTGCCAATATAGCAGACACAGAAGGGTGGCTTTCCATGGTGTTTATTGTGATGCATACCTGTATGAATCTAAAGTGTGTTTTGTACATAAATCCAGTGGCCGGTGGCATGATTGAACCTTCAGGCTTTCTTCTGCTGATGTGCAAATGCCCAGTAGAAGTGAACATCTTCATCATGTGTGTTGTCGGTTGTTTTAGTCTGAATGACGATACTTTTGTAAATGATATGAAAACGCTAGTGTGGACGGAGATCGTTTTTGATTAAACCAGCGTTTCCCAGCCTTTAAGTATTTGTGACCCTAGTTTTCATAACAGTTTTAATCGCGCCCGCTAATGTTTTTTTGAAACCCTAATAAAATGTATTCCTATATTTTTTGCTGCTGATACACTGCTACAAGTTTTATTATACCTACTTATCTTTTATCAACATTTATCTAACTCTATATTTATTTTTCTAGTATCAGAATGTAGTTTAAGTTAATTTGTTTTGGTTTCAATAGATGTATTTTTCATATTGTCGATTCTTGTTTTCTTTTTGACACATCTTCCCCTTTTTAGTTACTTTTTGTTACCTAGGGGGGCGCACCCCACAGGTTGAGAACCTCTGGCTTAAACAAAGTAGTGTGGACGTAGCTGTGGACACATGGAATAAATTACCAAGTAGTGTGGCAGAGAAAAATCTTCAAACCCTGACTAGATATGATTTTGGAGAATTGAGGTGTTGGGTTGAATGACCCGGAAATGTTCCCAGTCCTTAGTCCATGTGATCTCGTATGACTTCCGGGTCAGGTAAAAAGTCCTTTTCTTCACACCAGAAGCACGTCATTCCCCTTGTCCATGTGACTTGGAAGTACTTCTGGGGCATTCTTGTCAGAATTTGCTCTTTAGGTTGCCCTCTGGGATGATGAAATGTAGTGAGTTTTTGATAATGGATCCTTCACTTCTGACTCATTTATCCTTGTGACCAACTAATTCCGGAAAGGATAAGAGCATGTGGGCCACAACAACAACAACAACAGCAGCAACAACATTTATTTCTATAGCACATACTCATGCAGTCAATGTAGCTCAAAGTGCTTTACAAAATGGAATAAAAGGAAGTTATTATATAACATAAATAAAGAAGATTAGGCGACAATATTATCCAGTATCTAAAAAAGAAAAAGGTAAAGAGGACAGAAAAAACTAATAAAAAATCCAGTTAGGCCAGAGAAGAAAAACAAAATCTGCAGGGGTTCCAAGGCCAAAAGACCACCCAGCCGCCAGTGGGCATTCTACCTAACATAAATTATCTAAATCAGTCCTCAGGGTTTTCATGCTTCACATGGAAGAAATTGATGATGGTGGTCATGTGGACATCTGGGACACTCGCCATTCAATCCATAAACACAAGGGGAAGCATGGTATCTTGATCAGGTGGTGGCGGCACACATCACAGAAGAACCATAAAAGAGAACAGAGAATAGTGAGGATTAGTAGGGAATTGCACAAACCAGAGGAAAATGATAATTCAGTGCCCATATAGTGTAATAGGAAAACAACTAAAATTTAGCTACCAAAAAGCCAATTTAAAATAAGAGGTTTTTATCAGTTTTTAAAATTATTCTACAGTATTAGAATATTTCTATTTCTATTTGTATCATATATTTTGTGCTTTTTATTAGTTGAAAATGAAGTTGTGCATTTTAATAATTCTTGCTTATCCTGGTTCTGGAGAATGGCACCATTAGTCAAACATGCAAGGAAGAACTTTGCTGCATTCTGTAAAGGTGAGACCTGCTCAGAACAAAACCTTTACACCTCTTATTCTTCTTTTGGCTACTCCCGTTAGGGGTCGCCACAGTGGATCATCTTTTTCCATTTCTTTCTGTTCTCTGCATCTTGTTCTGTTTACCATCACCTGCATGTCCTCTCTCACCATCACCTGCATGTCTTCTCTCACCACATCCATAAACCTTCGCTTAGGCCTTCCCCTTTTTCCACTCCCTGGCAGCTCTATCCTTAAAACCCTTTTCCCAATATACTCAGCATCTCTCCTCCGCTCATGTCCATACCAACCATCTTGTCTCTCTGACTTTGTCTCCCAACCGTCCAACTTGAGCTGACCCTCTAATGTTCTCATTTCTAATCCTGTCCCTCCTCATCACACCCAATGCAAATATTAGCACCTTTAATTCTGCTACATCCAGCTCTGTCTCCTGCTTTCTGTTCAGTGTCACCATCTCCAACCCATATAACATACCTGGTCTCATTACCATCCTGTAGGTCTTCCTTTTTGCTGATACCTGTCTGTCACAAATCACTTCTGACACTCTTCTCCACCCATTCCCCCCTTCCTGTACTCTCTTCTTCACCTCTCTTCTACAATATCCGTTACTCTGTATTGTTGATTCCAAGTATTTAAACTCATCTACCATCGAAAACTCTACTCCTTGCATCCTCACCATTCCTCTGACCTCCCTCTCATTTACACCCATGTATTCTGTCTTGTTCCTACTGACCTTCACTCCTCTCCTCTCTAGAGCATATCTCCACCTCTCCAGGGTTCTTCAACCTGCTCCCTACTATCACTACAGATCACAATGTCATCAGCAAACATCATAGTCCACAGGGACTCCTGTCTAATCTTGTCTGTCACCATGTCCATCACCATTGCAAATAAGAAAAGGACTCAGAGCCAATCCCTGATATGATCCCACCTCCACGTTGAATGTATCTGTCACTCATACCGCAGACCTCACCACGGTCACACTTCCCTCGTACATATCCTATACAACTCTTACGTACTTTTCTGCCTGTCCCGACTTCTTCATACAATACCACAATAACTTCTACACTATAATGTAAATTATAATTACTGTATTTGTGTAGAGAAAAGCCAAGCAAAATTACACCTTTTATTGGCTAACTACATTGACACCTTTTATTGGCTAATTACATTACATCTTGCCTAAAGAAGGGGCCTGAGTTGCCTCGAAAGCTTGCATATTGTAATCTGTTTAGTTAGCCAATAAAAGGTGTCATTTTGCTTGGCTTTTCTCTACATTCATAATGGCTAACATGGTATAACACCCTAGTACTACTGTATTTGTGATTATTGCATAATGTGCAAGGTTTATATAAGATTAAACTAAATTGAACAGAACGCATTAACCAAAAGGCCTTGTCTTGTACAGACTCCTCATGTCCACCCGTCTTCTCTCTGCAGGTGATCAGCTTGCCAGCGTTTATGACACAGTTTGGCTTCCACACATCGGCTGTTTCCAATGCCCATTCCCGCAACCCCAATAATGGACAGCGTTTACCTGGGAGGCGCCAGCCAATAGAAAGCTGCCATTTACTGCTGCTAGCACAAACACACGTTCAGTTCTCAAAGCTGTCTTTGTAGGCTGGAAACTGGTGTCTCCAGACTTGTTACTAAGCTTTTCTATGCTTTGAATGAGTCAGCTTGTTTTCTCTGAGTTTTCTTGGCATGAAGCAAGCTGAGGCTTTATGGAGAGTCTTAGCAAAGAAATTGAAATGAATCAAATCCTGTTACAGCGACACAACGATTATGCAAAAGGAGGCAGAGAGTTCGGAGAAGACAGTTTGGCCTTAAGCAGGATTAAAGGCACCATCCAGGTTTTGTGTGTCACAAAGCAACACCTGTAAGGTGCTATATTTCATTAAAACCTGCTGCTCAATGGCACAGTACAGCAGCTTTTAAGTATATGCCACTTGCGATTAAATAAAGAAAGTTTAACAGTAAAAAGTTGAGCAGTGGATGTAGGAGTATAGAGTTACATACACACTAACAGAATTAATTGAAATCTTTTACAAAGACAAATCTTCTTCCCACACCTCACTGCTTTCAAATCACTATCATTTACACCTTAAATGTCATTCTTATATATTTATTTACATGTCAGTTACTATAGATTTGGTAGAAGAAGAAAAACACTAAAAGATACAAAAATCGGTGGCAGTAGAAGAGAGCAACAAACGTAACTCCTAGAATAATTCAGGAAGGAAAAAAGAAATTTTGAAAAGAATTAACTGAGACGGCAGACTGTGTGGCCTAGTTGATAAGGCACCACAATGTAGCTATTAGAACTCCTGCCATTGGATTAGGGACAATTTTTATCCACAGGTCTAATAAATAAGGAAATGGGGTGACCACCTAGTACGCCAGCCCTTTATGTTTGTTGACTGCCTTTAATATTTTTATTATATAGAGTATGTACATATGCATGTATATATACGCATATAGTGACTGACAGAGCCACTTCCAGCCAGGTGACCCCATTTAACAGGCAAAACAAAAAAAAAAAACAATTGTGCACTAATGGCAGAACAGAAAAGATGGCTTGAAACAGCCCAACAAATAAAAGGTTTCCAGGTTAGGGAGGCACAGGCAAATCACCAGAGGCTTCTTCAGATTGTTTTCTGGGTCCAAACTCAGATGCCAGTCTCCAGGACCATCCGATTTTATAGAGTCCCTGACCAGAAGGGGTGAAGCCAGCTCTGAGCAATGCAGCTGGAGTTATTACAGCTGTGTGTAGGAAAGGAGGACCAGTCAGTGCGAGCTCCCCCACCCCCTTTCACCCCAGAGTACTTGGGATATGGAGTTTGGAAGTGCAGCCATGTCATGGTCCCTAGGTTCCAATACAAGGTGCTATCATGGGAGGATGTCCCTACTCTTTTTATGGCCGGGAAGTGCTTTATGGAAGACACCGCCTGGCACCGGAAGCATTCCTAAGTCCAACATAAAGGAAGTGTGATGCCTCAGTTCCAGTAAGTCAGAGTCAGGAGGCTGTGGGCAGCACACAGCTGGAGAAGAGAAGGTGGAAGAATTGTGAGAATGGTTTGATTTATTGTATATGTGTGGCTTATTACTGGAGAGAGGATTAGGAAGAAGTGCCTGGAGAGAATAAAAAGCCTTTATTTGATCCTGATAACGTGTGTTGGTTGTAGTTCTGTGTCTTTGGTTTGGGGCTCTCTGGCGCCCCCTGGTGTCCACTATATAAATAAGTAAAATTGTGCCAGAGAACGGGCTGAATGATGGCTATCTAATGAAAACGCCATTAACAGACATTTGGACATGAACACAGCATATGCAGGCTTAATAATAAGAACATTCATATAATGACAAACACCCTCCAAACACCACTTTTTCAATCCCCCCCACTACCTCATCCTGCTGCCCTCCCCATATTACCTTGGATTCCTGTAAGTCTAATCATGTTCTTCTGATGATGATTCCTGGTAGGAGTCGAAAGCTTAGGTATGAAAAACTATTTTAAGATACTAGGGGGCTTTGCCCCCTGCTTGCTACGCTTGCCCACCCCCTCCCATCCCCCCGGCACGCTACGTTCCAGCCACTTTGCATCTCTGCCGCTCGAATTGTCAAGTGGGGGTGGGGGCTGAAGGCACTCTGAGGAAATGCAGTCTGATCAGCTGTGTGTTCTGCTTGTCACGCTGTGCGTCAATCATTTAAAAGCCTGTACAGCAGCTGTCCTTTTATCTCACTGCCTTGTCTCGCGGGACGTCAAATTTGTAACGGCCGACCCCTTGTTCCCAGCCGGCAGCTACACCTCCAAGACCTGTGGCCTGGATAATTTACTGAGAAACCTTTCCTGTCAAGCCGTACTCCTACACAGATAAACTTTCCCCACAATCGACGGTTTGAAATGCAAAGACACAGTAGGCAGAATGTAAAATTAAACAGGAATAAATGTATTAGACGAGACAAGACACGCCACAAGACAAATGCACACCCAAATATTCCTCCACCCCAACAATCCCAAAGCAAAACTGAAAATATATATACAAATCCCCTCCCTTGTCCACGTAACATATAATACACACCACACAAACGACAAATGACTAGCAAACAGAATGATCGTGAACTTGAGTCCGAACGTGAATAAATGTCCTGAATACGGATACTGATTAGCGGCAATTGTAGTGTTTGTATTTCCCGGCGTTTGGAACAACCTCACCGTGATTCCTCGGCGTGTGGCGAATAATGATTCGACCCCGGGGTCTTCAGTGGCAAGCAGGTTGAAAGGCAGTCCAGATGAATGAAAAACAAACTGGATCAAAGCGCAATGAAATGATTCAGCAGGCAGGTTGTATTCGTGAATGCGGTATTGGTTCTCCTCTTTCTCTCTCTCTTGTTAATTCTCCTTTCGTCTCCTTCTTTTCTCCTTAAATAGTCAGTGACGGCAGTAATTGATTGATTTGACACAGGTGCTTTCCAGATTAGTGGTTGTGAACTCCTCCCATCATCCGTCCTCCTTTACGGGGACAACATTAACTGATACACATACACGCAGTCAATGGGACAATGAAACGAGACACACACAGAACTGACATTTAAACACTAACTATGTGGCACCGCTACAAATTGTCTTCCGAGAAGATCACGTATCGTCTCCTTCCAAGCCTTCCAAGATTTTTTTTATAATAGAGAGATGAGATTCATTTTCTAACTTTATGGATTTCTTGCTACAAATATGCAAGCGGAGCATTAAACATATAAAGATGGTGGTGTGTCAAACATAAAAATGGTGGTGCCCACATACGCTCATCCTATGTGTTACCAGACTCAGCTGTGATTCTCTATTTCAATCAACCTACAGAGTTTTCGATTTTGCTGCCTTTTCTTCAACTTGATTTTTCGTATGCGTATTTGATTATGGTGTATTGGTGATTTTATTTTTGCTTTTAACCTTGGACTGTTTTAAAATATAAAGAGTAAATACAGCCTATTGTACGTGCTGAATTGCATGTATCATGTTGTCCTTTTCTGTCTGTTGTTTTACTGTCTGCAGTCTGTGGGAGAGATCCTAGGAAGACCCTCCTTGTACTATACTGTGAAGTTACATTTGAATTTGACTTTAAAACAAATGTCCAACTGTGCACTCTCCACCACTGATTTAGTGCGCAGTGCCGAGTGAGTCACTTAACCTCCCAGCACTCTTAGCACAGAAATATGACAACAGCTGCTGAATACAGAATACGCAGTCAACACTGCAGAACGCCATGTGCAGCGCTGCACTCCTACAACATCCAGCTTACGTGTTTGCAGGACCCTGGGGTCAGCTGAGGTTTGTGAAAAAAGATTCCATCTACAAGTAAGTTTCTAAAAGTAACTGACATTCATTTGTTCTTTCTGTAATCATATCTTATATGTGTGCTCTTGTATACTACAAATGACTGCAGGAGTTTACAGAAGGATAGACACAGCTTGAAATCTGCAGATGACTCTGTCATTGTAAGTTTTCTGCAAGATTAAGGGAGACAGCCATGGACCTGTTGTCAATAAATTTGTACAATGGTGTGATCGCTTTAATTTACAACTTAATATTTCCAAAACAAAAGATCTGGTTGTAGGTTTCAGGTGCTCTCCACCATATAATGTCTCAACTTTAAGTAAAGGGGTGACAGTGGAGATGGTAGAGCAAGACAAATGTCTGGGAACAATCATTGATAACAAACTAAAACAACAGCAACTACAGGGGATAAAATTGATGAGCACAGCATGAAGTTATGGGAAAGAGTAGTAGAAGCTCGGTTAAGAAGTGAGGTGATGATTAGTGAGCAGCAGTATGGTTCATGCCAAGAAAGAGCACCACAGATGCAATGTTTTCTCTGAGGGTGTTGATGGAGAAGTTTAGAGAAGGCCAGAAAGAGTTGCATTGCGTTTTTGTGGACCTGGAGAAAGCATATGACAGGGTGCCTCAGGAGGAGCTGTGGTATTGTATGAGGAAGACGGGAGTGGCAGAGAAGTACATAAGAGTTGTACAGGATATGTACGAGGGAAGTGTGACCGTGGTGAGGTCTGCGGTAGGAGTGACGAATGAATTCAAGGTGGAGGTGGGATTACATCAGGGATCGGCTCTGAGCCCTTTCTTATTTGCAATGGTGATTTACAGGTTAACAGACGAGATTAGACAGGAGTCCCCATGGACTATCGTGTTGGCTGATGTAGCGATAGTAGGGAGCAGGTTGAAGAGACCCTGGAGAGGTGGAGATATGCTCTAGAGAGGAGAGGAATGAAGGTCAGTAGGAACAAAACAGAATACATGTGTGTAAATGAGAGGGAGGTTAGAGTTGGCGAAGGTGGATGAGTTTAAATACTTGGGATCAACAGTACAGAGTAACAGGGATTGTGGAAGGGAGATGAAGAAGAGAGTGCAGGCAGGGTGGAGAAGAGTGTCAGGAGTAATTTGTGACAGACGGGTATCAGCAACAGTTAAAGGGAAGATCTACAGGACGGTAGTGAGACCAGCTATGTTATATGGGTTGGAGATGGTGGCACTGACTAAAAAACAGGAGACAGCTGGAGGTAGCAGAGTTAAAAATGCTAAGATTTGCAATGGGTGTGACGAGGATGGACAGGATTAGAAATGAGGACATTAGAGGGTCAGCTCAAGTTGTACAGTTGGGAGACAAAGTCAGAGAGACGAGATTGCGTTGGTTTAGACATGTGCAGAGGAGAGATGCTGAGTATATTGGGAGAAGGATGTTAAAGATAGAGCTGCTAGGGAAGAGGAAAAGAGGAAGGTCTAAGAGAAGGTTTATGGATGTGGTGAGAGAGGACATGCAGGTGATGGGGGTGACAGAGTAAGATGATGAGGACAGGAAGATATGGAAGAAGATGATCCAATGTGGCAACCCCTAATGGGAGCAGCCTAAAGAAGAAGAAGAATCATTGATAACAAACAAAACTTTGATTTTAACACAAAGGGCAGTCACTACTTTTCTTTCTTAGGAAATTCAACTGCTTTAAAGGGGACAAAACCATAATAACACTCTTTTATAAGTCCTTTATTGAATCCATTGTCACATTTGCTTTTACCTGTTGGTTTGGAAACTTTAGCAACAAGAACATAAATCATTTGATGATATGGTCTTATCATATGATGATAAATCATCATAAATTTGCAGTAAAATGATTGTTTCACAAGAGACGTCTGTCACTGAAATGCGCCGCCAACAGGTTAGAAAGAAAGCCAACTCAGCTCTGTCAGACAGACGCCGTCCTCTTTTGTCTAACTTCCAGGTGTTGCCATCAGGCTGCAGATTTAAGTTTCCAAAGGTAAAGAGCAACAGATTTAAGAATTCATTTCATTCCTAGAGCTACAAGCATTTTAAATTCTGTTACTTGAAGGGATGCTGCTAAATATTAAACTCTGCATTATTATTTTGTGTGCTGTTGAAAGTAATCATTTTTCTTTGTATTGTTCTTGAGTGTGTGATTATTCAATAATATTGGTTGTCAAATGTTGTGTCTTTGTTGTATCTATTGGATCTCTGTAACAATGTCTTCAGTTTTTGTACTTTACTGCAGCAAACATATTTCCATCCATCCATTATCCAACCCGCTATATCCTAACTACAGGGTCACGGGGGTCTGCTGGAGCCAATCCCAGCCAACAAACCCCGGGCAGGGCACCAGCCCACCACAGCACGCACACACATACACACACCAAGCACAATTTAGAATCGCCAATGCACCTAACCTGCATGTCTATGGACTGTGGGAGGATACTGGAGTACCCGGTAACCCATGCAGAGAACATGCAAACTCCATGCAAGGAGGACCCGGGAAACGCACCCGGGTCTCCTAACTGCGAGGCAGCAGTGCTACCCACTGCGCCACCGTGCCGCCCCAAACATATTTCCTTCTGGGATAATAAAGCCTACCTAAACCTAAACCTTCTTCCCTTTATCCATTTCCTGCACACACTTACTGTATTCTAATGCTGTGTCAGGTGGAAATGGGGCCTATCCTGGCAGCAAAGGGTGCAGAACAGGAGCCAGTTCTGGATGGCATGACAGTCCTTTGCAAGGCACACACACTTACATTGGGGTGGTTTAAAGCTACCAATCAACCTAATGTGCTCATCTTTTGTTCAATTTCCTTATAATAACTACTCACGGTGGCTCTAAAATCCGTACTGACCCCTACTCTCTTTTCTGTTTCTTTTTCCGGTTTCTTTGTGGTGGTGGCCTGAACCACCTCCACCTACTCAAAGCTTCATGATGCTCCAACAATGATGGATGGATTTAAAGGCAGAAGTCTACGTGACCATCATCATCATCAAGTCCTTTCGTGAGAACCCTAAATCCAAAGAGGACTGTTTGATTTATGTTAGGTAGAATGCCCAGAGGGGACTGGGCGGTCTCATGGTCTGGAATCCCTACAGATTTTATTTTTTCTCCAGCTGTCTGGAGTTTTTTTTGTTTTTTCTGTCCCCCCTGGCCATTGAACCTTACTCTTATTCGATGTTAATTAATGTTGATTTATTTTGTTTTCTTATTGTGTCTTTTTTCTATTCTTTATTATGTAAAGCACTTTGAGCTACTGTTTGTATGAAAATGTGCTATATAAATAAATGTTGTTGTTGTTGTTGTCTTTAGGATAATGGAGGAGACCTGAGTAGCCCAAGAAAAGCCAACGCAGGCACAGGGACAACTTATAAAGTGCATGCAGATAGTGACCAAGATGGATACTGGAATCAGAGTATTACTGTGCCACATGTACACTATTATAGCAGACAAGGCTTGGCTGGCATCCCGGCCGGAGTGGAAAGTTCTCTACCCAGTGTCAGGTTTCAGACAGCATTACTCCCCTGGCTGGGCTCAAAGATATGTTTCTTGTCTGTTTTGTCTAAATTTCTGCCATTTATTTATATTAATATTTATTTTTTATTTTTTATGTGCATTATTCCTTGTGTTTATTAGTTATGACCCAAGCGTTTTATGGGTGGTTTCCTCCAAGAGGCCAGTCACCGCTAGGAACTGCCCTCCACCCTATACAGCATATTATTTTGCTGTGCTTTTTTTCTTTTTGGGATTTCCTGGAGTTTCTGAACCTGTGCTCTGTTTTCAACTTCATCTTTGGATTCTGCATTAAGACTTTGCTTGCAGTGGATTTGCCTTGCCTTCCCAAGCAAATCCTTTTAGGAGCTTCTTTGATTCTTTTGTTGAAATAATCCCTTTTTTATATATAAATATCTATATGTGGAAGTGTGTGTGTCTGTCCGGCCAGGAAGTGAGAGGTGGAGTGGAGATAAGGGCTCTACCTCTGAGGAAACAGAAAACTTGCTTAGCCGCTAATAGCACAAGCGAGGCCAGCACGTCAGCAAAACGAAATCTCAGAAGAAAGACAACGTCGCTTAGCCGCTAATATCATCAAAATGGTAACCCTTTTACTTTTCCTCCCACCGTTAATACACAAGCGATGCAAGCACGTCGGCAAAACGAATCCTCCTAGGAGAGAGATGCCCAGAGTAGATCCTTTCAATTACCTGACCATCTCTACATTTCAGTTTTTTTTTCTAACAATTTCAATAGTTTCTAGGAAGCTGGGCTTTTTATAACACGGGTTTACACATCTAGTATTTTATAAAGATTCTTCTGGGCTCAGAGGTTTGGATGGTAATCCCCCTCATAGGGCGATTTTTGAAAATATTTTCGGACTTCAGTACTTTTGGTACTCCTGAATCATAACACCTAACTGTTACCTAACTGGGGCCATTTGCTCTCCTAGTCTGAGAGATGGCAGCAGCTCTTCCCATACACACTCCCACAGGGCTTTATGGGAATTAATAATCCAACGGACAGCCCTGCTGGGTTTTGCAGGTACCACTGTAGGCAGCTGTGGTGAGGCGGCTTCTTCCTTTTAGGGAGGTCCCACCTGACCCTGAAGTGTTTCCTGGATACAATGTACTCAAGGAGGTGATATAAAAGAAGCCAGTCCTCCTAACACAGTGTGACAGAGTCAGGTGGGGACGGGATGGGGACGAAGCTCACTGAGGTGGAGTGAAGTAGAGGGAATAGACAGAGAAGAAGACTTTTGCTGATAATCAGGCTTGTGCAACCTTTGAAGAACCAGTTGTTTGAGCCTGGGACTTGTATAAGTTATGGTTGTGTTTGGGATTTGGGATGCTGCAGTGCCCCCTACTGGTCACAATATACATATGACATATAAGGCATATAAATTCTTGCATATACTGAAGCTCCCTGGTCCTACTTTAGCGTCATGGTGAGTCAAAGCTTAGTCTAGCAGCCCTCAGATTAAGACGGGAACCACCAGTATTTCAAACGTGTCCCTCTGTTTCAAGCTGCTTATCTAGTTTGGGATCGTAAAGAGCAACAAGCAAGGAAGGAGCAAACGCAGGACACGTTCACATTGATGTAATGGTACAGGCACCATTCAGGGTAACACACATGTCTACACAATGTGCAAAATCAAAGCGACTGGGAGAGATTGTGTGAAATCTACACAGGAAGACATTTGGACGCAGCCATCTGGAGGTGTGAGGCAGAAGTGATGGCTGCTCTGCCATTCCACGTGTAACAACTACAGTGAAATTCTAATTGTCTGTTGCAAATAAAATTAAAAAGGAAACAACACAAATACACACCAGGCTAGGAAGATGGGGTATTGACAAGCATGGCAGGATTCATTTGTTCCTCCAATTCCTTCACTCATCAGGAACACTTTAGTTTAGGTACTGCAATAATGCCTCCATTACTCATTTACTGTTATGTAGCAAGACCTGAACAAAGGCTTTTTTGGGTCTTCATGAGCCTTATAAAACATCAGTAGATGGGCTATTCATGCCTGCAGTCTTGCAGTATGGAGTATTGACATGATGATAAAATGACTTGATAATATGAAGGCCTCACAGGTCTTATACTAAATATGTATATATCAAGAGAAATGTGTCTCAGTCAGACCACCTCAGGCAACTCCAAAGTGAAGTTTTGTTAACAGGTCACATTGCAGAGATGAAGAAACACTTTACTGATGCTTTTTAAGTATTATGACGACCCAACAAAGCGTTTTTTAAGGTCTTGCTTATAAGAGTAAAGGAGTAATAGACGCATTTTCACAGTACCCAAACTAAAGTGTTACCTGCTCATATTCTGAACCTGTTCATTTCAATAAAATGTCACAAGGTGCTGGAGCCTATCCTGACAGCACTGGACACAAGGCAGGGACCATTCCTGGCCAGGGTGGCCATTCTTTGTAGAACCCACTGACATATTTGGTAATAACCGCAATGATTCGGGCAAAAGTGAATGGACTGCGCAACTCAATTTTTCTCAGTGAGTTTCTCATTTTGCAAATGTGAAATCATCTAAGAAGTGGATTCTCATGTTGGTGTTTTGAAACTATGCTGATCGAAACTTGCCTGCTTCACTCAAGTTAGGGTCTTAGGGGTCCTCAATCACAGTCCTGGAGGGCAGCATGAGTAGCAACTCCCTCTTTCTCTTTCGCACCGCACGTTTGTGGGGAACCCGCTGCTAAATCATTTGCAGATGACCTGATTCTGGGTCGGGGTGTCGTACATAGCAGAGCAGCCCCCTCACTGCGTTCTACTGAAAGTCAGCCCTCGAGCCAAGTTTTTTTTTTTTTTTCCCCTAAGTGGGCGAACACTTTTTTCCATGAACTCCAATTTGAATCCCATTGAACATCTATGGAAAGAAATGAAACATGCAGTCTGGAGAAGACCCCCTTCAAACCTAATGCAGCTGAAAGTGGGCCAAATGACCTGTTGACATGTGCAGAAGTGTCACTGAGACCTCCAGGAATCACTTGTTTGCACTGCAGGCCTCGAAAGGTTGTACAACAAAATATTTGGTTATGGTTCACGTCATTTTTGCCCATGCTATTTTAATTTGTGTTATTATTTGAAATACTCTGTTGAATCAAAACTGTAAAGAAAAGTCAGATTTTTGTTACATACAGAACAAGGGTGGGTGCCAGTTACTTTTGTCAGTTTCAAGTTATTTCAGAGGCAATTGTGGGTTCTTTTTTTTTTTTTGTGGAGGGGTACCAAAAAAATCTGTCCACATGAGCCTTCCTCAGTATATGTCCAGGCATAGATGGACCTCAACCCATTACACCTTTCCCTAAAATGTATCTACGTTTTAAAAAGTGACTGATGGGCACAAATTAGTCCGGCATGTTCTCATGCACTGCTGGCTCTTCTCAGCAGGCCTTGTCATTTTGCATTGCCCTTTCAGAGAGGAGCAGTATGATTCAGACTCAAAAAGATGACTCTGTGGTAACATCTGTTAGAAGATCAAAGAAAAGGACACACATCAGATTCTGTCAATTGCAGGGCAGAACCAGTAAGCTAATAACTTCATCTACCAGCAAACATAAACCACTGTTTGGTGGATTGGCAAAGTCTCCAGAAGAGGATTTGTCCAGAAATGAGCAGACCTTTAGTGCTACTGCAGCATAAATGAGCAGCTCTTTGTTGAGATGTCCAGTCATTCCATAAAACCTCATCTTTCTGAATACCTGCCTCTATCCCACTCATTTACTTGAGTTGACAAGGTGGTATTTTAAGACAATTCTTTACATAATATACAGTATTATGAGATCACGCCAGGTATTACTAATGTGGAGGTTCCCAGTTTGGACAGCAATTTCATTTAGAAAAAAATAACAGAACTAAATAGAAGAGCAGGTGACACATAACAACAACAACAACAACATTTATTTATATAGCACATTTTCATACAAACAGTAGCTCAAAGTGCTTTACATATTAAAGAATAGAAAAATGAAAGACATAATTATAAAAAATAAATCAACATTAACATCGAATAAGAGTAAGGTTCAATGGCCAGGGGACAGAAAAACAAAAAACTCCAGGCGGCTGGAGAAAAAATAAAATCTGTAGGGATTCCAGACCATGAGACCGCCCAGTCCCCTCTGGGCATTCTACCTAACATAAATGAAACAGTCCTCTTTGGATTTAGGGTTCTCACGGAAGGGCTTGATGATGATGATGGTCACGTAGACTTCTTCCTTTTAATCCGTCCATCATTGTTGGAGCATCATGAAGCTTTGAGAAGGTGGAGGTGGCGCAGGCCACCACCACAAAGAAACCGGAAAAAGAAACAGAAAAGAGAGTAGGGGTCAGTACGGATTTTAGAGCCACCATGAATAGTTGTTATGATGAATTGAACATACAGAGTATCAGGATTAAGTTAAATTACGATTAAAATGAAGTTATAAAAAGGCCATGTTAAAGTAATGTGTTTTCAGCAGTGTTTTAAAGTGCTCTACTGTATCAGCCTGGCGAATTCCTATTGGCAGGCTATTCCAGATTTTAGGTGCATAGCAGCAGAAGGCCGCCTCACCACTTCTTTTAAGTTTTGTTCTTGGAATTCTAAGGAGACACTCATTTGAGGATCTGAGGTTACGATTTGGAATATAAGGTGTCAGACATTCCGATATATAAGATGGGGCGAGATTATTTAAGGCTTTATAAACCATAAGCAGAATTTTAAAGTCAATTCTGAATGACACAGGTAACCAGTGTAGTGACATCAAAACTGGAGAAATGTGTTTGATTTTCTTTTCCTAGTTAGGATTCTAGCAGCTGCATTCTGCACTAGTTGCAAGCGATTTATATCTTTTTGGGTAGTCCTGAGAGGAGTGCGTTACAGTAATCTAGTCGACTGAAAACAAGCGCGTGAACTAATTTCTCAGCATCTTTCAGTGATAAAGAGGTCTAACTTTACTTATGTTTCTTAAGTGAAAAATGCTGTCCTAATGATCTGATTAATATGTGATTTAAAATTCAGATTACAGTCAACAATCACCCTAAGCTTTTTCCCTCCGTCTTGACTTTTAATCCTAATGTATCCAGTTTATTTCTAATAGCCTCATTGTATCCATTATTGCTGATCACTAAAATTTCAGTTTTCTCTTTATTTAACTTGAGAAAATTACTATTCATCCATTCTGAGATACTAGTCAGACATTGTGTTAGTGAATCAATAGAATCGGGTCATCAGGTGCTATTGATAAGTACAGCTGTGTGTCATCAGCATAGCTGTGGTAGCTCACGTTGTGCCCTGAGATAATCTGACCTAACGGAAGCATGTAGATTGAGAATAACAGCGGACCCAGGATAGAGCCTTGTGGAACACCATATTGGATATCATGTGTCTTGAGTTGTAATTCCCACAACTAACAAAATATTTTCTCCCTGTCAGGTAGGATTCAAACCAATTTAAGACACTGCCAGAGAGGCCCACCCATTGACTAAGGCGATTTCTAAGAATGTTGTGATCAATGGTGTCAAATGCAGCACTCAGATCTAAGAGGATGAGAACAGATAAATGGCCTCTGTCTGCATTTACCCGCAAGTCATTTACTACTTTAACGAGTGCAGTTTCTGTGCTGTGATTTGTTCTAAAACCTGACTGAAATTTATCAAGAATAGCATGTTTATTTAGGTGGTCATTTAACTGCATAATGACTGCCTTCTCTAGAACTTTACTTAAGAAGGGCAAGTTAGAGATGGGTCTAAAATTTTCAAGAGCCGAGGGTCAAGATTATGTTTCTTAAGTAGGGGTTTAACTAGAGCAGTCTTAAGACAGTCTGGGAAGACCCCAGTATCTAGTGACGAATTTACTATGTCAAGAACATTATCAATTAGCACGCCTGATACTTCTTTGAAAAACCTTGTTGGTATCGGGTCAAGGACGCAGGTGGAGGGTTTTAATTGAGATATTATTTTTTGTAAATCTATCCTAGTGAAAGAGTTTAATTTGTTTATAACAGGATGTTGGGGTTTAGGGGGATCCTTAGTGTTGGGGAGATATACTATGTTATTTCTAATATCATTAATTTTTTGATTGAAGAATACAGCGACAGCCTCACAGGTTTCACTGGAAGCACTTAGGAGGCATTCCTTTGAGCTACCTGGGTTTAGTAGGCGATCAATTGTTGAAAATAAGACTCTAGGATTACTAGCATTGTTATTTATAATATTAGAGAAATAGCAGCGTCTCTCAAGACGGACAGTGTTATTGTATTCTGTTATTATACATACTGTAGAAGTAGCCTCCAGCTCTACAGGAGCTCATCAGTATGGTGGAGAGGTGTATGCCCTGTCTCACTACACTACAGAAGAAGCTGCAGGCATCAGAGGTAACCTACAAAACTGGGTCTCTAGTTGGTTAACCAGCAGGCGACAAAGAGTACAAATAAGAGGAGAATGGGGTCATCAGTGGAGTCCACCAGGAGTCTGTCCTTGGACCATTACTCTTTCTGATTCTGGCATACCTGATAAACTTGAACCTGGAAGGATGGCAGGCACTGGTAGTAAAACAAATTCAAAAAGACCTGGACAACTGTCAGAAAAACGGGGCGAACACTTGGAAAAGGAAGTTTAACGTAGAAAAGTGCAAAGTGCTGCATGTGGGCAACAGCAACATCAACTAAAAGTACAAGATGGAAGACCCTGTCCTGTAGGAAGCAACCTCTGAAAAGGATTGAGGGGCTTATGTTTGTTACGTCCTACCAAAAGGGCTAGGGGTATATAAGTAGGCCGCACACAAGTGAGAGAGAAAGGGAGGGAGACAAAACACAGAAAAAATAACCAAACCAGCTAAATAAAAAGACTCCATTTATTGTCAAAAAGAAAAACCTCACAAAATATGGAGAACATTAACACACAAAGCAGAAGCTAAGCGGGAGGACAACATTAACTTCACTACCTAGCTAAACAAAGTTTACACAGCTAGATACACACTATCCACATTTATCACATAGATGGCTAGCTTACAACAATTACATTTCTTTAACAAGCAATAATAAGAAAAAAAAAAACAAAGTCAGGCCATCCAACCCTAACTCTCCATGCTTCACTCTGTGAAACTCAAATCCTTCTCCTCTCACTCTCGCTCTACCCTGAAACCCAGACAAGCTTCTTTTTATAACCCACTCACCACCCACAACCCAGGTGATTTAATAACAGTGGGCAACTCAATAGGTGAGTAATTAGTGCAGGACTCAATGAAGTCATTTGCACCAAATTAAAGAAAACAGGCCGAGTTTAACAAAAAGATGTACAGTAGATCGTAACAGTGTTGACACAACATTTTCATAGATTTAATGTATGAGGAAATGTACAGAAGAAATTAAAAAGGCAAATAAAATGTGAAGTTATCTACTCTGTACATATAAAATCCTAACCCTAAAAGTGCAACGATTTTGTGCAAAGATTTTATGTAATGCTGCGGTGGGTTGGCACCCTGCCCAGGATTGGTTCCTGCCTTGTGCCCTGTGTTGGCTGGGATTGGCTCCAGCAGACCCCCGTGGCCCTGTGTTCGGATTCAGCAGGTTGGACATTGGATGGATGGATGGATTTTATGTAATGTTTTTATGTAACGTTTTTTTGTCACACTTTAAATCGGGCTTATTTTAAAACCTACATATATATGTTGTGTATCATTCTTTTCAGAATTTATTGAACTTTAATGTGATGTTTTTTAGATTTTCAGATTCGTTTTCCATTTTTAAATTATAGATTAAAAAATATCAAGAACTCACATCCCATGAGACAAGACTTTGTGCCAATACATTTAACCAGGCCCAGGGCCGGAAATAAAAGACAAAGAGTAGGACAGCTGCTGTACAGGCTTTTAAATGTTTGAAGCGCCACGCGAGATGCAGATTATGTGGCACAGCAGCTGATCGAGCAAAGAGGAGGTAAAAAAAAGCTGTATTTGATTCCCATTGTATCACCGTTTAAGAGAGGGTTTCGGAGGAACGACCGTGTATCCTTGGGGTGCGTTCAGCCCTCCTCTTCACAATGTGAGCAGCAGAGATGCGAAGTGGCTGGTGCGTATCGCAGCCCAGGGGAGTCAGCAAGCGAATCGAGCAGGGGGCGAATCCCCTAGTATCATATAAACTGTTAAATTTAAGGTAAGAGACGTCATACTCAAACTATACAATGTGTTCGTAAGACCACATCTGGAGTCCTTTGTGCAGTTCTGGTGACCATACTACGTGAAAGACATAGCAGCACTTGAAGAACAACCAAGTGCATCATGGGACTTAAGGACATGTCCTACTGTGGCAGACTCAGAGAGTTAAACCTGTTTAGTTTCAAACAGAGGAGACTGTGTGGGGACCTGATCCAGATGTTTAAAATTCTCAGAGGCATCGATAAATTAGATCCAGCAGAATTCTTTAAATTTAATGATGGACACGTATTTAAGGACACCAGTGGAAATTAAGGGGAAGTGCTTTTAGAACTGAAGCACTTCTTTACGCCAAGAGTTGTGGGAATCAGAGACATACTACCAAGTTGTGGAGTTGAAACAGAAACCTTGACAACCTTTAAGAAGGTAGCTTAGCCATTAAGTGTCACATTAGACTTTTTAAACAATTTAACTTTCATTTACATAATCTTAGCCAGCCGATTATAACATGTAGCATACCCAACGACTGGGACGGGCTACGATAAAATCAAAAAGGTTCTCTTTGGTCGCAGGGGTGGGCTCTTTGTGTGTGACATCTGAGAACCAAGGAGCGTTCAGCTGGCAGTACAATGCATAGAATGTAGTGACAAGAAATAAGGAACTTATGTGTTTTGAATCCCACAAATAGAAGAGAAGCGCATCTGTTACATACGAAAATAAAATGTATTATTTTTGTCATTTTTTATAAAAATAGAATGGAAAAAATGAAAAAGGGCAGAGACTGTGGCTGAACACACCAGAGTTATTAACCTGTCACACAATGCCGGTACAGTGCTGGGCTCCGTCAGCCAGTACAGAAACCATGGACCTCGCAAACAGAAGAGAAGCTCATCTGTTTATTTTACATTCCATAACAGAATAGAAAAAAAGACATAAAGGGCAGAGATTGCTGCTGAATCTGCTGCAGCTATCAAGTGCTGGCTCCATTAGACAGTGCACTTTTGGCTCTCAGAAATAAATCGGCGAGCGCGACTTAGTCAGTAAATATGATATGTGCAGCAATTTTCAGTCCTGTAATTTAAAATGGTGCAGTGATTAGATCAGCAGCACAGAAAGTTGCATAATGTGACATCGGCTTTAGCTAAACAAATGAGCTTCATGGACTGAACAGCCTCCTGTTGTTTGTCAAATTCTCATATTCTTATGTAATCTACTAAAACTTTCTGGATAACTAATGTCACATACGTGCTCATGGTAGGCAGTCAATGGGCTTAAATACATGTACTGATACACGGGGCCAGGGGACGGCGATATACACTAACATCTTCTCTCTTTCCTCTACACTCAGAAGAAAGGTCCCACCTGATCTCACTTTTGTTTTCATCCCTCGACACACTCCCATTCATGTCCACCCACTATAAAGTCACCATAGCATCCCACTTCATTCAGTTCTACTGTGGACTCAGTCTGTTAATACTACTCTGAAACATTTGTTTCTGCCTATTTCCAAGTATACGGGGTGGCTGCCCTTGGTTTTGTCGTGACATTGCACATATTTGATTGGCTACTGGAAAAGGAATAAGGCAGAAGGATTGAGGATGGTCATACTGTATAAAGAAAAAGTAGCAAAAGCAAATCAAACATGCCTTTACTGAGCGGAGTTCAAAACAAAACTAACTAAGAGAGTGTGTCTGGGTTCTTAAATATGGCTGAAACAGGAAGGGGATGGTTTAGGGAGGCCAGAATAGCAAATGAGGTCTTCGGTAGGGGGTTCTGGAAGGGATAGGACGTCATCAGTGAGAGACAGAAATGACATCATCAGTGAATGGGCTAGAGGTGACATTATTGGGAGGCATGTTTTTCAGTTGGTTTTAATAGGGACTAAAGGAGAAAGGATCAGATGACAGTGTCAGCCCCTGGTCAGACTGAGAAATAACACCATCTGAGCCCATCAACCGTCTCCGAGGTGCACATGTGTGACGCTATCTTACCCTTATGATGGATGACTCTGATCAGAGTGTTGATCTTTTATGGACCTTTGCACTTCTTCTTTTCTCATGCTATAAACTAATTCTGTAACTTCTAGTCCTGCGTCGTCCCTTCATTACCAGGCTATAAGCTAATTGAAACAGCTCTGTTATAAACCAACTAGAATGAATGAATTGACATTGCAGGTACAATAAAGGAAGAATGCACTAGGAAGGTGCCTATAATTAAAGTCCTGTAAATTTCAGTTCATCCTGGTTTCTTTGAGGAAAATAATTAAAACTTATTGCAAGCAGACTGTAGTTTCTATTCGAGTACAGCATTACTGTATATGAATAATATTTGATACTTGAGGAGACAACCGCAAGACAATGATTATATTTTTATATTATGTACATTCAAGAACCATCAACAACAGATCAAATCAAATTAATAATATATTGAACAATTATTATATAAGTAACGTTGAATAAATTGAACTCTGCAGCTGCATGAATAGAAGTACCACTTCTGGTTAACAGAAATAGCCCAAACGTTGATAGAAGTCTACATTTTGTACCTAATACTCGTATGCAAAATTTGGTTGACCTAAGTGAAACCGTACTCAAGGGATTGTGTTTGCACACACACACACGCAGACACAGACACACAGATATAATTCCAAAAACAGTAATTTTCGGAAGGTCTAAAACGTTGAGATTCATTAAAATCTCGACATCAAATCTTTGGACGATTACAATACTGTCCCTATACTTTGTAAACGAGAAAATAAAAAGACCCTTCTCAGCCTCTGAAGAAACACTGGGGGGCACCAGAGAGCCCCAAACCCAAGACCCAGTATAACATCAGATGTTATATGAATAGAATTACAGGTTTTTATTTACACCAAGCAACTTTAACAGACCTCTTACCAGCAACGTGTCACAATTATACAATAAATGAACAATAAATCACTGCTCCTTCCTCCTTCTCTCCTCCCCTGAGTGTTGCCCATTGCCTCCCGACTCTGACTCAGTTGAAGTGAGGCAGCGGGCTCTCCTTTAAGCTTAACCCATGAATTGCCTCCATTCTCTTGTCCCAGTCATCTGTAGCACTTCCAAGACTTGTTGAAACCAGGGCAGTCGTCCCCCGGCAGCACCCTCTGGCGGTCCCCAAAGACCCCAACAGGATTGTGTTTCCGGACTCCTATTCCCATGCAACCCTCTGGGTGTCCTAATTGGGTTTAGCCCTGTGGCACACTGCCACCTGTCCTGCCCCTGTTAAGCCCATTCTCCTGGTCAGTCCATTATGGCCTCCTGGTCGGGTATGAAACCTTCCATTATCCCAGCCAGGATGCCCGACCTTTTTCCAGGGCACCCACACAGTGTAACATACCATAGAATTGATAATTGAAGGTGGATTGTGGCCATAAAGGCCTATCTTTTAAGCATTTACAACAAGAGTGTAGCAAACAAAAAGTGTGCAGCCAAAGCGTACATCGACAAATGGCAGGGGAAAAAAAAAGATTTTGGCACCAAATGTGCACTGCTAGTAAACTCCCCTGCGACTCCAGCACTTGAGCCTCAGGGTCTTTAATAAGCAGGATTAGACCTCCAGCTTGACATCTGTCATTTTTTAGTGGCTAACGCTTTAATAAAAGCACACACAGATATGCCAGCTGCAGATGTAATTCGGTTTAAACTTTGCAGGGGATGTCATGAGATTGAAGCTACACACGCAATAACTAGACAAGCAGAAGACATTATGGTGGGTGCCAAAGCAGCTCCAGAGAGTAATTATGTTATACGTACATTAGAGCCGTGCACTGGGCAGTTTTTCCTGCTCCTGTATGCTGCACAGTAATTTCAACTTTGTTAACGGAGCGTAAACCTCTGAAAATTTAATATAGTTGAGGTAGGCATGAGTTTTCGACATGAACACGTTTCCATTTCTTAAAAGTTCTCCATTGGCTTCTGGTTTGAAATAGAAATCACCTCCAAAGCAATAAAGACATTTCATAATGAACACACGTGCAAGGAGTGCGGCGTCCCTACATGGTAACAGCTACAATTTGGACCTGTGGGGTATTAAAGGGGAAAAAATCGATGTGCCCGATTATATGTACTCCATTTAGAAACTCTACTCATACACGGACATCAAAACAAGTAATAAATGAATAGAACAATATCACAAAAAACTGTGCAAAATAACGAACAAAGAAGACAAAGAAGACGAACCCTGGCTTGTTCATAACATTTTCTAATTTTAAGCTCTTTTTGCTTTTTGTCAATAAATTCCCAGTTTATAAAGATTCTGGGTTCCCCTCTCCCTTGTTGGGGTTCAAATGCTATTTTTATGCCTTTCTTGTTTAATTGTCATTCCTTTGTTTATGTTCATTTTTCTTGTATTTATATTTTTCATTACAATTTGCTTTTCATGTATCCACTTTCAATCCTTTGTTACGTGCCTTGTGTTTTGTAGGAGGTCCCCCAATAAAAGTGGGAAAACCTGCCCATCACCACAAGTGACTGCCCTCAGCCCTATAAAGACACGGGCACCCTACAGCTCCTTATGGAACTGCCTCACAGTTGGCATTAGCCTTTGGTGGTGATGTGCAGAACAAGCCTTTAGGAAGAAAGAAATTAATGATGGCAAAGGGGAAGAGAAGGAAAGATTTCCCAGATTTAAAAGAATATCAAACTTAAATATGTAGCCACAAAAATCACCCTGGTAAAAAGAGAAAAGGGGAAACTACACGTCAATATTGCTGCTACTTCTTTGTCTTGTCTTTCCTTATACTTTATATACTTTGTATATATACACGTTATATTCCAAATCGTAACCTCAGATCCTCAAATGAGTGTCTCCTTAGAATTCCAAGAACAAAACTTAAAAGAAGTGGTGAGGCGGCCCTTCTGCTGCTATGCACCTAAAATCTGGAATAGCCTGCCAATAGGAATTCACCAGGCTGATACAGTAGAGCACTTTAAAACACTGCTGAAAACACATTACTTTAACATGGCCTTTTTATAACTTCAATTTAACTTAATTTAACTTAATCCTGATACTCTGTATGTTCAATTTCCTCATAATAACTACTCATGGTGGCTCTAAACTCCGTACTCACCCCTACTCTCTTTTTCTGGTTTCTTTGTGGTGGTGGCCTGCACCACCTCCACCTACTCAAAGCTTCATGATGCTCCAACAATGATGGACGGATTAAAAGGCAGAAGTCTACATGACCATCATCATCATCAAGTCCTTCCGTGAGAACCCTAAACACAAAGAGGACTGTTTCATTTATGTTAGGTAGAATGCCCAGAGGGGACTGGGTGGTCTCATGGTCTGGAATCCCTACAGATTTTATTTTTTCTCCAGCCGTCTGGAGTTTTTTTGTTTTTCTGTCCCCCCTGGCCATTGAACCTTACTCTTACTCGATGTTAATTAATGTTGATTTATTTTGTTTTATAATCGTGTCTTTCATTTTTCTATTCTTTAATATGTAAAGCACTTTGAGCTACTGTTTGTATGAAAATGTGCTATATAAATAAATGTTGTTGTTGTTTCCACAATGTCTTGTCTTCTTTGTGTTTTAAATTTTGATTTTAAATCTTAATTTAAATTTTAAATCCCATTCATCCATTATCCTACCCGCTATATCCTAACTACAGGGTCACGCAGGTCTGCTGGAGCCAATCCCAGCCAACAGAGGGCACTAGGCAGGAAACAAACCCCGGGCAGGGAGCTAGCCCACCGCAGGGCACGCACACACACCCACCACACACCAGGGACAATTTAAGATCGCCAATCCACTTAACCTGCATGTCTTTGGACTGAGGGAGGAAACCCACGCAGACACGGGGAGAACATGCAAACACCGCACAGGGAGGACCCAGGAAGCAAACCCGGGTCTCCTAACTGCGAGGCAGCAGCGCTACCCACTGCGCCACTGTGCCACACTACATTTTAAATTTTAATTTTAATTTAATCTCAATTTTTTCTTTGCACTTCATGTTGTTACACTGTGGACCCTGAGCTTTGCAATTTCGTCTATCTGTATACTTGTATATGGTTGAGATGGCAATAAAGTTCGCTTTGATTTTGAAAGCTGCCTGCCTGGTAAAGTACATGGTTGGAGCGGGTTTAAGAAAATGAAAGATTTACAAAACCAAAAAATCAGGTATCTATTTAATTCAATATACCTAAGTACTATAGAGACTCGATTAAGTATATAGAAGCACACAGGTTTAAAGAAGAAGAAATGCTTTTTGGAACAACTGGAAACAGATGTGCAAAGCCATAAAAGAAAGAGAACACACAATAAAAATCTGAGAAATTCTGAAAGAACCTGGAAAATGATTGCAAGTAAAACTCTACGAAACAAATAAAAAGGCTTAGCATGGTGATGTGCACACAGCATTCTCCAAACTAATGCATAAAATGATAAAAATAACAAGCAAAAAATGTTATACAGATTGCTGTACAGAAGAACGTGTGATGCATAACAGGCCTGGAAGAAGTTTAAGCCACATTTAACAAGTCTATCCTTAACAAAAGAAGTTGTGGTTTTTGGTCTTTTTCCAAATAATATGCCAAATGATACACTATAAGAATACTGGGGGTAAAATAAATTGCATAAAGGAAGCATTATGGAATGCCAGGTATATTTTAATAACAAAAGGTAAATGCATTTCCTTTCAATGTATTTTACGTACAGATGGCAGATAAGATAAAGTAAGATAATGAAAGCCCCGGTTATCGCATGTAAAGGTAAGACAGTGAATCTGCTTTTTAGTTTTTCTTTTTGCTTTTATGGGCAATTTTTTAAAAATTGTGACCATGCTGTGAAATTCATAGAACTGGCAGAAAGAACAAAAGAAAAAAAAACTACAACAAATGCTTGGTAGGAACCTTTGGATTTAACTTTAACTTGCATAAAAATCAAAGTAAAATGGTATTTGCACAAAATTAAAACCAAATGTGTGCAGTGGGCCTTTTCTTTCAAACATTGTACTAAAAAGATCCACTTTTGCCTCATCTGTCCACAGAATATTTTCCCAGACGCATTATGAAACACCAGACAGTAACGGCGCACTGCACGATACATTTGACTTGACCTTAGTTGACCATATATGAGAACTATGATTTAAGATATGAAGGGGTAGGGGAAGTGATGGTGAAGGTGGCAGGGATGAGAACGGCGCCTGTAAACATGTAATAATAATTCCAAAACTCTTAGCTTTTAATATAAAGCTGTAGTGTAGAGTTTCAGCATAGCATATGTGTACCAAATTTCAGGCTCCAGGTTATTTGATTTTTGACCTTGACCTTCCTGGGTTGACCTTGACCTTTGGAGGTCAATCATCATCCGAAAAGCGGACAGTAGACGTCCCATAGTATATGTGTACCAAATTTCAGGTCAATCGGTCAAACGGTTTGCGAGCTACAGGGGATTTAAAATCCTGGACAGACAAACGGACAGCCATGGTAGCGTATTATACAGGGTGGCACACGAAAAACAGAACCATCTCCGACTCCAAAGTCAACGTACGCTTCTTAGCCCGTACACGAAATGAAAGATATGCAATACAAAAATCTGTAGTAACTGGTAAGATGAAGTGCAGGAAATGATTTCCTTGTGCGTCAATACACTTTTCTGCACGCCGCACCACATTGCCATAGACGCGGCGCAGCTCAGCCTCTTCAGTTATTCCAGTTTCTCTCCAAATATTATCCTTCAGTTCCTCTAATGTCTTTGGATTATTGACATACATGTTTCCCTTCAGATTGCTCCACAGGTAAAACTTTCAAGTGGATAGGACCGGTGATCTTGGTGGCCACAAACCTTTGCTGACAGTTTGTTACTCTGTGAAGACGCTGTGAATTCGAGAAAGTGACCTGCGAGAAGTGTGACATGTCGCTCCATCCTGTTGAAAGACGGTGTACCCACTGGCTCAAAGCACAGTTGGGGCTGCCAACCCCGTCACGACAACAAGGCTCCGCGATTGCGACGGCACCCGCCTGTATAGCTCGAGTCAGCCCGTCGGAGACGGTTTAGTTCTTCATGCACCACCCTTTATAAAAAGTTCGAGGTAGTCTGGTGCAAAGCTGGGATGTGCCGCAATGTTTGTTTGTTTTTTTGACACCAGTGGATTCCTTCATGGTGTCCTTCCATAAACACCATTCTAATTTTGTGTTTTAACTGATAATTGACACATGAACAATGGCTTTCTCCCTGTGATAGACTGACACTCTGTCTGGGGTTTGTTCCAGCCTTCTACCCTTTTATGCTGGGTGGGATAGGGTCAAGCAGCTCCAGCGACCCTGTTCTGGACAAGGTGGGATAGACAATGACTGAGTGACTGACAATGGCGCTCACAGCTTGTATACTTTTCTGTAGGTCCTATGCTGTTACTCTCGAGTTGTGTTTTGCGCCTCTTTCAGGACTGCCCATTGATCACTCTTGTCATGATCTTTCCTATGTTGAGTAGCTACAGTCCAGAACCTTCCTAATTTGTACATACCTGTAGTTTGTCTTACTGTGGATTGAAGAACATCCAGGTCTATAGCAATGCCTGTGTAGCCTATCCCAGCTTCATGCATCTCTATAAGGTGCGGTGGCAGCTGTTTGGATAGAGGCAGGCCTCACATTACCCAGGTCTTCTTGAGGAGAACATTGTTGTCAATAGCCAGTAGATTTGTGTGCCTTTACTTAACGGGGGAGGCACCTGAGCAACCCATACATCCAGTCTCATCTCCTGAACTGAAACACCTTTCATTCTGATAGCTTCTCATGAGCACAGAGGCTCACTTGCTTTGTCCAGCCTGTATTGTGAATGGTTGCTCAACATGCTCAAAAAGTCATGGAAAGTACAGCTGTTTGTGTGATACGAGTTTAGTCAGATTGTGCTTGTCTAGAATTGTGACTTAGATGAAGATCAGTCCACATTGCATTAATAATCAATGCAGAAATCTTGGGGATTCCAAAGTGTTCACTTACTTTTTCTTTCAACTGTATATACAGTGTCCTCCATAATGTTTTCCTTGATTTCCCCCTCTGCACCACGGTTTAAAATTACAAATTAATTCTTTGCGTTTATATAGCACTTTTCTCACTACTCAAAGCGCTCAGCAATTGCAGGTTAAGGGCCTTGCTCAAGGGCCCAACAGAGCAGAGTCCCTTTTGTCATTTACGGGATTCGAACCGGCAACCTTCCAATTACCAGTGCAGATCCCTAGCCTCAGAGCCACCACTCTGCCTATTGAACAATTCAGACATCATGATTAAAGTGCACATTGAAGACTCTCATTGAAGGGATTTGCATACATTTTACTCACACAACACTTTTTCTGCATGGGTACCATAATGTCTGGACAACGTCTATTAAAGCCGTGATATTTAGGACTTTGTCGCATATCCCTCACATGTAATGACTGTTTGAAGTATGAGATTCACAGACATCACCAGGTGCTGAGGATATTCTCTAGTGATGCTCTGCCAAGCCTCTCATGCAACCATCTTCAGCTATTGCACGTTTTGGGGTTTTTCTCCTTAGGTTTTCTCTTCAGCATATGGAAGGCCTGCTCACCTGGATTGAAATCGAGTGACTGGCTTGGCCATTTAGTAATTTTCCATTTTTAGCTTTGACAAACTCCTGTGTTGCCTCTGCAGTATGTTTGGATCATCATCTTGTGGTAGGAGGAAGCTCCGTCCAGTGAGTTTGGAGGCATTGACTGGACTTTAAAGCAGATCAGATGTTTCTCTACACCTTAGAATTTCTTGTGCTGCTGTTGTCAGAAGTTCTGTCATCAATGAAGAGAGGTGTGCCAGGATACCCAAGCCATAACACCCCCAAGGTTGGAAGCATGCGCTGATAGCTTGTTGCCACACCTACCACACGATGAACCACCTGGTTTTGAACCCGAGTGCAGTGGGTGACACCTCAGAACCACACTGAAACAATATAAGGTTTTTTTACAGAGGCTGGAGTGCCAATCCTGCCACCAATCTCCAAGTTTTTCTGTGCAGGTTGAGGCTGGATGCAGATTAACATCATCCCCAGGATGAGCCAATTGCAGGTTAAGGACTTGCTCAAAGAGTAGAATCACTTCTGGCATTTATGAGATTCAAACTGGCAACCTTCTGATTGCCAGCACAGATCCCTATCCTCAGAGCCACCCCTCCACCCCATAACCCCTCCAGCACCATGTTTAACAGATGACGTGGTCTGCTTTGGATCTCGGGCTGTCCCGTCTCCACACTTTGCTCTTGCCATCATTCTGATGCAGGCTCATCTTTGTCTGTCCACAAGACCTTGTCCCAGAATTCTGTAGGCTCTTTTAGGCCCTTTTCCACCAACTGTAATCTGGCCATCATGTTTATGTGGCTAACTAGTGGTCTGTATCTTGCAATGTGTCCTCTGTGTTTCTGTTCATGAAGTCTTCTGCTGAGTCGCCTCTGACACGTCCACATTGGCCCCTTGAGGACTGTTTCTGATCTGTCAGACAGATGTTTGGGGTTGTTTCTTTACCATAGTGAGGATTCTTCCGTCGTCAGCAGTGGCCTAGCAGTCCCTTTGTGATTCCTGAGCTCACCAGTGTGTTCTTTCTTCTTCATAATATTCCAGTCAGTTGATTTTGGTCATCCTAATGTTTTACTGAGGTTTCTAATGGTTTTATTCTTGTTTTTCAATCTCATGATGGCTTCTTTGACTTTCCTTGGCACAGCTCTTGTCCTCATGTTGAACAATGACAACTACAGACTCCAAAAGGTAGAAACAAGCTGAGGGATCTTATGAAGCAATGAAACCCACCTGAAGAATCACAAGCACCTGCGACGCTAATTGTCCAAAACATTATGGTGCCCTGAAAACTGGGGATGTAGAAAAAGTGTTATGTGAGTGAAATGTCTGCAAATCCCCTTAAATGAAAGCTGGTGATGTGTACTTTAATCACAATGTCTGAATTGTTTGATTTATAATCTTAAACTGAGGAGCAGAGGGGTATTCAAGGAAAAATATGTCTTTGTTCCAAAGATTATGGAGTGCGCTGTAAAAACCCCAAAACTGTTGTTTTAACCCTGTAAGACCCAAATATAGAAAAAAATGAGCAAAAAATTTTTTGACCTCTCAGATATTGTTTTAGTAGGCCTCTGATGTAGGAATTAAAGATTTTTCACATTTTTTATTTTCTAGTAAGTTTTTAGGGAAATGTTGTAATATTGCAACGTTGGGCCTAGTTGTGAGCAGAATTTCTGTATTTGTACTCACTTTGCCTGAACTGGTATACACAACATTTAAGCATTCATTTGCAGGGTTGTTCACTTATTTAGCCCCATAGCAGTATATATCATAAGTAATAATCACACAACAATCATATTTTTTTATGAATAAGCATTTATTAATAACATTTTTTGGAAATAATTATTTGGTCACATTCAGTGTGGTTTGAATGAAGTCTGTGTTTATTTGCAGTGATAGTCCCTAAGACAGTTGTTTTCATCTGAGAAGCACAGACGAACATTGCACTTGCTACACAGTGTGTTTGTGTATCCATTATTGCAGTGTCTGCAGCGCCCTCTCTTTGTCTTTACTGGGAAATGTGCAATCATGTCTTTGCGTACATCCAGTGGGGGGTGGTCCGATGACCTCTTGGCTGGGGGACTCACATCTGATGAGGATGGTCTCTTCTGAGGATCCAAAGGGCTCCCTGATGTCACTGTCTTCCCTGAAGATGGTCGCCTCTCTTGGGTAATGTGTTGTGTGTGTTCACCAGGATGAGAGAGGATGCAAGTTGTGCCTGAAACTGTCTCCTGTTCAGTATCTCTTTCTTAGTCATCTTCAGAGCTTTACAGTCCCGCTTGTAAAGGAGCCAGCCGTTAATTACAGCAAGGATGATGGTGTGCCAGAAGATGTAAATGTACCAGCGTGAGATTTCATGGGAAACTTGTACTTGGCAGCAAATGAGTCCAACAAATCCACACCCCCCATGTGTTTGTTGTAGGTACCAACAATGTAAGGCCTCTCAACATCAATGATGGTTTTAATGGCTTTGTCCCACCGCTGAATTTTCTGCACAGGTTCTGGTCCAGCAAAGGATGACACAAGTGTGACCGCTCTGTTGTCATACCATTTGACAGCACAAATGTTGTGGTTCCCCTCCACTCGGACATCAAAGCTTCCTCTCCCCTTTTTCTTCAAGCTCTTCTCATCTTCAAGGTTGCAGTTGGGTAGACGTACCTGCCTCGCTGTTCCCACATAATGAATTCCACGCTCAAGGAGCTTGACCACCAGTGGGACACAGGGTAGTAGACCATGTATCAAGGGTAGAGAGCTAAGTATTATCCATCAAAGTATAACAATTTCAATGCAAATGCTGATCAAAATTACACTACATTCAAACAATGCTGTCTAATTGGCCTATTATAGTCTACTTATCATACTAAAAGGGACACATGCATCCCCCCCAGAGCACTAACAGGTTCACATTCAAGACCATTCACACCTGTCCCTAAACAATGCAACAGGCTACCACTCTGACCCAACGTTGTAGAATTACAGCATAGACATAATAAGCTCTAAATCAAATTTGATCAATGTTTTCTAAAATAACTAAATATGTATATGTTCTAGACATTGTAATAAACGCACAAAAAAATATTTTTGAGATTTTACTTACTTAATTCTTGACAAATCCAGGCGTGCAAAAACAGGAGATCAGCTCAATGCGAAGTTTGCAAGTAGAGTAAGTTCACGGCAAGATGACCAGACCTATAAACACTTTTTCCATCCAATAGCATCATGAGTACAAACAATATGACCCATTAAATATGTAAATGTGGTTTTGAGAAAAAAAAAAACATTTGCTGGCCTTTTTTTAGAATTGTTAAAAGTGATGTTGTAATTCTGCAACAGTGGGCTTTACAGGGTTAATAAGTGACGGCATGTGCATGAGCGTATTATATTATGGACCACTTTCTGTCTTTGGCTGATTCCTGTCTTCGTCCCGGATGTGCTACGACTTAAAAAACAGATTCAAGTTCAAGTTCATTGTCATGATTCAGAAACTAGAATAAACACATCCATGTCACTGAGTTGATTCCAATGAAGATGGTGAGCTAGATACTACAGTTATGCGCTTTGACTCATCATGACATCGATGAGGCTTTTTCAGATCTTATTTTATGAGCTCTTTTCAAGTGGTTTCTAAAAAATCAGAGACGGTTTGGCACGCATCCTTCCTACTGTCTCGTCCCAGAAACTGGTAAACAGAATACGCTGTGCCAAGACCCTTTGTGAGCCTGAGGCATGATGTCAACACCTGTGTAGTCAACAGCCGCGGCAGCTCAGAGCACACGTTACACTTCGTGATGTGGGAAGGATGGGGGTCATGGCTGTGTGTGTCATCCAAAGAAAAGATAACTATTCAAAACACCACGGAACAGCTAAGGGAAACAAATGCTTGGAGACGTTCACGTTGAGAATCTAACTGTAAAATCTTGTCACCAGCAGAGTCTCGGATTGTATAAGGGTGTAGTGCTGTGAAAGGAATGACTTCATTTTGACAAACTACTTTTATTTGTAATGGTAAAGAAGTCTTTGAAGTAGATAATGGGAGACAGTTCAGAAATTCATCGAAAATGTGTTTAGCAACGTCTCTGATCTCAATAATGTCAACATTGTTTTTCTGAAAGATGCAAATACCCTTTTGATATATGAATGTGTAAAAGGCGCAACATCAGGAATGCTAGGACTGGATTAAAGCCAACTAAACACAGCCCAATGATGATGTCCCCCCTCGGCCCTTTCCATTGTAATATTTCTATTGCACCATTATATTGTATTGAGGATTACTTGTGTTTTGTTCTGTGTATTTTATTGTATTTACCCCATTTTTTTGACACCCACTGCATGCCCACCCTACCTGAAAAGGGGTCTCTCTTTGAATGGTCTTTCCCAAGGTTTCTTCCATTTTTTGTCCGTACAAGGTTTTATTTTTGGGAGTTTTTCCTTGTCTTCTTAGAGAGTCAAGGCTGGGGCCTGTCAAAAGGCAGGGCCTGTTAAAGCCCATTGCAGCACTCCTTGTGTGATTTTGGGCTATACAAAAATAAATGGCCTTGTATTGCATTATATTGCATTGTATTGTATTTTACTGTATTGCACTGTATTGTATTGTATTGCATATGGTATGGCTGCTGACATAGGCATTGATTCATAGAAAAAGCATTTTACACACAATAAACCAATAAAAAGCACATGACTTATTGGTTTGCGAGTTACTGTGGTATTTAATGGTAATGGGACAGACATGGTTTGGAAAGTGGGTTGTGGTGGGTGATCATGGGTTGATGAAGCAATTTTCACAAAACAGTGTCCCTGTCACTGCACTAGGGGCATTAGGATCCACATTCAGACCACAGGGTAAGCACACCATGATGGCCTCACCAACACCTCTTCAAACAGCACCCAAGCTTATTCCTGGTTGGTCTCCCATCCAAGTACTGGTTGGGCCTGAACACACTTAGCTTCAGGTGGATGACCTATTTGGAAATGTACGTATAAATCAAAGCGTATTATGGGATATCATCTACTGTTGAATTCTGCTCTGCAAATGTCATATTTCTATTGCACTATTATATTGTGGGTGGCACGGTGGCAGCGCTGCTGCCTCACAGTTAGGAGACCTGGGTTCGCTTCCCAGGTCCTCCCTGAGTGGAGTTTGCATGTTCTCCCCATGTCTGCGTGGGTTTGCTCCGGTTTCCTTCCAAAGACATGCAGGTTAGGTGGATTGGCGATTCTAAATTGGCCCTAGTGTGTGCTTGGTGTGTGGGTGTGTTTGTATGTGTCCTGCAGTGGGTTGGCACCCTGCCCAGGATTGGTTCCTGCCTTGTGCCCTGTGTTGGCTGGGATTGGCTCCAGCAGACCCCCGTGACCCTGTGTTCGGATTCAGCGGGTTGGGAAATGGATGGATGGACTATTATATTGTATTGAGAATTACTTGTGTTCTGCTCTGTGTATTGTGTTGTATTTACCCCATTTTTTTTTAACAGCCACTGCACGCCTAACCTACTTGGAAAGGGGTCTCTCTTTGAACTTTTCTTCCATTTTTTTCCCTACAAGGGTTTTTTTTAGGAGTTTTTCCTTGTCTTCTTAGAGAGTCAAGGCTGAGGGCCTGTTAAAGCTCATTGCAGCACTCCTTGTGTGATTTTGGGCTATACAAAAATAAATTGTGTTGCATTGTATTGTGTTGCTTAACTGGCAAGATGATGACTCAGTAAGTCAAAAAGTCAACAAGACAGACTAACAACAACAATAATAATAATAATAATAATAACAATAATAATAATAATAATAATAATAAAGGGTTCGTTATGCAAATCAGCCGATGAGTTAAATGCTAGCCGGGCCCAGCCAGCTGTGTTTACACTCGACGGAAGTGAAACTCTTCATCCATAAGAATGAAACAAATGACGACACCTTCAGATTAAACATTTAAAATCACTCACCATGCCAAAGAAAATTTTTTTAAGCATGCAGATTAAAGTCAAATATACAACAAATAAGGACAATTACAAAACATCTCACTACAGTCAAGTGTAGCAGTGAAGGAATTAGGGTATAATTCCCTCAGTGCCTGAAGCATCTTCACAAAGTATTCAGACCGCTTCACGTTTTACACATTTTGTTATGTTGCAGTCTTTTGCTAATATTATTTAAATTAATTTTTCCACTCATCAAGTAAAAACCCGAGAATGACAACGAGAAAACTGGATTTTAGAAACTTTTGCAAATTTATTAAAAATAGCAAACTGAAATATCCCATTGCTACACGTATTCAGACCCTTTACGCAGTACTTACTTAAAGACCCTTTGGCAGCCATTCCAGCCTGCAGTTTTCCCCTGAATTTGGGGATTTTCAGCCATTCTTCTCTGCAGATCCTCTCCATTTCTGTCAGGTTTAGTTGGAGGTCGTTGGTAGACTGCTGCTGTCAGGTCTCTCCATAGATGTTCAATTGGGTACAAGTTGTGTCTCTGGTTGGCCCACTTAATGACATTCCCAGAGTTTTCCCTAAGACACTCCTGTGTTGTCCTTGCTTTGTTCTTAGAGTCATTGTCTTACTGGAAAGGGAACCTTCTGCCCAGTCTGAAGTCCACAGCCCTCCAGAGCAGGTTTTCATTCAAGATATCTCTGTACTTTGCTTTATTCAATTTTCCCTCCACCCTGTCTAGTCTCAACAGCACCACGGCATGATGCTGCCACCACCATGCTTCACCTCTGGACTGGCACTGCACAAGTAGTGAGCACTGCCTGTTTTTCCCCAGATCTGATGCTTAGAATCATGGCCAGGCAAGTCAATCTTGGTTTCTTCAGAAGAGAGAATCATGTTTCTCATGGTCTGAGAGCCCCTTAGGTGCCTTTTTGCAAATTTCAAGTGGACCTCCATATGTTGTCTGGCTATTCTGCCATAAAGTTCAGATCAGTGGAGTGTTGCAGTGGTGGTTTGACCTACTGGACGTTTCTCCCATCTCCACACAGATTCTCACTAACTCAGATTCTTGGTCACTTCTCTTCTCCCACAATTGCTCTGTTTGACTGGGTGGCCATTTCCAGCCTTATTCCATGTAAGAAATGTGGAGGCCACTGTGCTCTTTGAAACTTTTTTGGTAGCCTTGCCCAGATCTCCACCTCGATGCAATCCTGTCTCTAAGCTCTGCAGGCAGTTCCTTCAACCCTGTGGCTTGGTTTTTGTTCAACTGAGGGAACTTCTATAGAGAGCTGTTTGTCTTTCCTAATCATGTGCAATTAGCTGAACTGACCCTAGGTGGGCTCCAAACAAGGTGCAGAAACATCTCAGTGATGATCAACAAATACCAAGTGTTGTAGAAAAAGGTCTGTACACTTGTGTCTGTGTGATATTTCAGCTTTTTATTTTCAACAAATTAGCAAAAATTTACAAAACCTTGTTTTAGCTTTATCAATCAGGGGTATTGAGTGTTGCTTGATGACAGAATATGAATTTAAATGGTTTTAACATAATGCTGCAACATAACAAAATGTGTAAGTAGTAACAGGGCCTGAATATGTTCTACTAGCACACTAAGCTTATACTTAGGGCACCAAGGGAAGGTGGGCACCACAGAGCTATCATGCCTAATGAGTAATGCAGGGCTGAAAAAGAAAGGAGACAGTAATATTTCAGCCATAACTATCACATGTTACTGGCAACAAGTTATTCCAGTTTGAACCACAATTCTTTGCACTTCATGGATTCAGGTGAAAAAAGTAGATTTAATGGAGAGAAGCTGTGGGTGTTGTTTCCTTGCTGCCTGATGAGTTAGGTACTAGACTCCAAACCACAAGGTCGTCAGTTCAGTTTATGACTCTAAGCAAGTCCCTAAACCTAACTGTTCTCAACTAGTGACAAACCCTGTGTAAGACAAACAGACGACAACGATAAAGAGTGGAGGTACCAGCCTTGTCAGTCCTGTATAACTGTCTTTATAAAAATAAATATTATTAATTATTGCAGAATCATCTTTGCAGATGCAAACTCAAATCAGAATCATCCCAAGATGGCGGAGCTCCCAACAAGAACAGGCAGGTCCAGTTAGTTAGAGCCGTCAATCATCTGGTCTGCAGAGGGAGAAAGTGGGAACGGCATTAGGACACAGCGCCAACTCCTGGAGCGGCAGGGAATTGCAGTCATTAGAGCGCTTCGGCTGTGACATCTGATTTTGTAAGTTGGCCAAATACAGAAATGTGAACAGAGCAAGCCATTGAAATGTGGGCTCAGCACTGTTGTGTCCTTCAAATTTCTGTCTGTAAGTCAGCAAGGACAATATAAACTAAGCAAACCGGGGTTTCTCTCTGGGAAAAATTCATTCATTTCAGCTGTTTCCCATGTGTAATTTTTCAAAGGAGAATACATCAAAGGGAATATGTAACAAAAAAGGATAAGAATTTATAATGAATTTGGAAAGTAGTCAAACCATTTCACTTTATGCATGTCATTGCTCTGTAAATTCAAATTGAAATGGACAGATTTGCCATTTTTTCCCATCTGTCCATATTAATTGACCCATAGTAACAAAATGAAAACATGTTTATGGAAAGGTTTGCAAATTCCTAAACTGATCTCTCATTAATCTAAGTTTTCGGACCCTTAATGCAGTACTTTGTAGAGGCCCCTTTGGCAGCATTTACAACTTTTTGAGTCTTAGTTTTGCACACCCGGCATTGGCCAGTTTATTTTATTCTTCCTGGCAGATCCTCTCAAGCTCTGTTAGAGTGGACGGGAAGGGTCTGAAAACGGCCCTCTTCAGGTCTCTCCACAGATGTTCTATGGGGTTTAAGTGTGGGTTTTAGCCGGACCACTCAAGGACACTGAGAGACTCCAACATTGTCTTAGCTGTATACTTCAAGTCATCATTGTGCAGAAAGATGAACCGTCACCCCAGTCTGAGGTCATGCACACTCTGGAGCAGGATGTTCTTCAAGGACTTCTCTGTGCTTGCCTGCATTTGTTCTTCCTTCAATTTTGACCAATCTCCTTGTCAATGGCACCAAGAAGCACCCCCATAACTCAATGCTTCCGCCACCATGCTTCACTGTAGGGATGATATTAGCAGAAGAAGAGTGGTGCCTATTCTTTGCCAGACACAGTGCTTAGAGTTCTGCCCAGAGACTTCTTTTTTTTTTTTTTTTGCATTTTACTGATTTTTATTAAAATCAAATAAATTCCATACAAGCAAGTCAAGTTTAACAAAACTGGGTTTGAAACACAACAACCCCCACCCATGAGAAAGACAGCTAGGGCAGCAGAGTAAAAATTTTAACTAGTAAAAATAAGTAGATAGATAGATAGATAGATAGATAGATAGATAGATAGATAGATAGATAGATAGATAGATATGAAAGACACTATATGATAGATAGATAGATAGATAGATAGATAAATAGATAGATAGATAGATAGATAGATATGAAAGACACTATATGATAGATAGATAGATAGATAGATAGATAGATAGATAGATAGATAGATAGATACTTTATTAATCCCAAGGGGAAATTCACATAATCCAGCAACAGCATACTGATAAAGAACAATATTAAATTAAAGAATGAAAACAATGAAGGTATAACAGACAGATAAATTAGATAAAGTAATAAAAATAAATAGAAAAAGAGGGGAGAGAATCTGCTCCCTCAATTTAAATGCTTATTCTAAAATATTATTGATTAGATCCTGCCAGGTTCTGAAAAAGTTTTGTACAGAGAGAATTAGATTTTTTCCAATTTTAGATAGTATATGACATGAGTTACCCATTGATTAAACAGAGGTGAGTTAGGATTCTTCCATTTGAGCAAGATAAGCCTACACATGTGCTAATAGTGAAGTAAAGGAAATTACAATTTGTTTGTCCTTCTCCACTTTAAGCCCCTCTGTAAGCCCAACAAACACAGCTGTTAGCGGATTAGGAGGGATTGTGACTCCAAGGCTGTCTGAAAAGCATTTCAAGATTTTGGTCCAGAATGATGTTAATTTGGTGCACACACAAAACATGTGGCCTAGTGAGGTTGGAGCTCGATTGCAATGTTCACAGGGTGGATCTTGCCCTGGAAACATTTTGGACAATTTTAAACAAGACAGATGCGCTCGATATATAATTTTGAGTTGAATGATTGAATGCTTTGCGCATTTGGAGCTCGAGTGAATTCTCTGCATTGCTACCTTCCACTCCCTTTCTGAGATGCTGGGTGAGAGATCCTTTTCCAGCTGTACTCTTGGATCTTCGAAAGGGAGGGACTGCAAAATGGTTTTATATATTACGGAGATGATCATCAGAGGTGACTGTGTGCAGAGGGTGCAGACCTTTAAATATCTGGGAGTGCAGCTGGATGACAAATTGGACTGGACTGCCAATACTGATGCTCTATGTAAGAAAGGTCAGAGCAGACTATACTTTCTGAGAAGGTTGGCATCTTTCAACATCTGCTCTGCAGTAAGATGCTGCAGATGTTCTACCAGACGGTTGTGGCGAGTGCCCTCTTCTACGCGGTGGTGTGCTGGGGAGGCAGCATAAAGATGAAAGACGTCTCACGCCTGGACAAACTTATTAAGAAGGCAGGCTCTATTGTAGGAGTAAAGTTGGACAGTTTATCATCTGTGGCAGAGTGACGGGCACAAAGCAAACTCCTGTCAATCATGAAGAATCCACTGCATCCACTGAACAGTGTCATCTCCAGACAGAGGAGTAGCTTCAGTGACAGACGTTTGTCACTGTCTTGCTCCATGACAGACTGAGGAGATCGTTCCTCCCCCACACTATGCGACTCTTCAATTCCACCCGGGGGAGTAAATGCTAACATTACTCAAAGTTATTGTCTGCTTTCACATGCATTTTTATTACTATTTAATATTGTTTTTTGTATCAGTATACTGCTGCTGGATTATGTGAATTTCCCCTTGGGATTAATAAAGTATCTATCTATCTATCTATCGATGTTGTCCGAGTCCTCAAGACTGATCAATATTTTTTCCGGCATAGAGGTAGGTGGGAAGTGAGGAAAATTGGGCAGGTTTTATTTAACAAAGTTTCTTGTTTAATCAGACCAGAGAATAGTTTACTCAAAAGTGGCTTCATCTAGCCACTGTACCACAAATGCCTGATTGATGGACCACTACTGAGGTGGTTGTCCTTCCAGCATGTCCTCCTATCTCAGCAAAGGACTTCTAAAGCTCTGCTAGAGAGACCATTGGGTTCTTTGCCACTTCTCCCTGCCCAGTTACTCATTTTGATCAGGCTGCCAACTCTAGAAAGAGTCCTGGTGGTTCCAAACCTCTTCCATGTCACAATCACTGAGGCTTGTAATGACTTACCTAAGCAGATCCGAAGCTGGAATTGCTGCCAAAGGGGCTTCTACAAAGTAATGAATTAAAGGTCTGAATGCTTAAATGAATGAGGGATTTCAGGTTTTGATTTTTAATAAATTTACTAGCCTTTCTGAAAAGTTGTTTTCACTTTGTCATTAGGGGTTATTGAGTGTAGATTGAGGGGCACCAAATCCAGTTGAGTCTTCCCAAAAGTGGTATGGTGTTTGACGCTGCCTCCAGGTCTGCCGCCAGGGGGGGGACAAATGGGACTCTGGTCCGGGGCCCTAACAGAAGGGGGCCCCTACACGCTTGAATTTTTTAATGCTGATGTGCGCGTAGATATATATTCGGACAATTATTCAAGTTACATGTAATAGTAAAGTTAAATCATTTAGTTTACAACAATACAAGTGAGTGTTTTAATAGCCGCACGCTCCACGCAAGTAGATATCGTGCTCGTGTCGTGTGAAGCACGCTTGTCAAAGGGGGCCGGCAGCAGCACGCTTCTCAAAGACAAAGGAGAGCCAACGCTGACGTCCTTGAGCTTGACATTGAGTAGTATGTTTGTTGTACAGGGTACGTGGATAATGGATTGACTTCGCCGCTGTAATTGAATACTTCCGTTTCACTCACACAGGCGCTGTTCTGTCTCAGACAACAGCGATGTTGTTGTGCACTATCGTGGATGTTGATGTGTATGGTGTAGCACAAGTCCGTCTCCGTAGTTTGATAATTCATTCGCTTAGGTGTTTATTGTTGCTTTTAAAGCAGTGATGAGTGTGCGTTGGTTTTGTGTGTATCACTAAAGATTCTGGATCACCCGGATTTTTTGAAAACTTTGAAGTTTGATACAGCAAGTTACCATACTGATTGTACACCATGTAGATAACCCTAACCATTAGTATATATTAAAATGTTCAGATGTTACTCCTATTAATTGCATTGGTATAATTGTACTGTTACACGTTAGATAATACATAGGCCTATCTCATTAATGTATTGTTTCAATTCCGCTATGAGCTTCCGTTAGCACTGACTTTCCTTCTCGCAGTCAAACTTTGATGTGCGAGAAGACTTAACTCATCAAGTATGGTATTCATAAATGCAGCATTGTCGCTGTCGGATAAACTACATTTCCATCATTTTGTATACGTATTTGAAGGTTTTGGCATGTGAGGACCCGGGGGAAGGCAGAGGGGCGCACACGTACCCAGTTGTCTGGGGCACAAATATTTCTGGCAGTGGGCCTGCTGCCTCACATCTCTTTGGCAGTCTGTCTATGCCCGTCTGGAGTTTGTATGCCCTCCTGGTGACTTGATGGCCTTATTTTCAGTTTTCTTCCCACATTCCAAAGCCATCCAAAGCCATGCACATGTACACCTGAGTGTGCCCTCCTAAAGGACTGGCCCTGGCACCGTTGTGTTCAGTAATAATTGGAGAGGCTCATGGGGGCCCTTGAATTGAACAAGCGGGTCTGAAAATGGAAGGGCAATAAGATGACTACTTTTATGGATGTTTCAGTTTCCAGGGCACTTCTGTTTTGCGTTAAGTACAGAAGAACATTTGGAAACTTTTCAGCACCGCTGCGCTTATTACAGTCGCATAGAACAGAAGAAGAAAAGTGAACGTGGGCTACCCAATGTGTATTTTTTTTAAACAAAAATAAGCCCTCAAAGAGTCCATCTGTTTTAGGCATATGGCAATCATTTATTAAACATAACCACTACTAGGCAGGCGGACTCCGGGTGACATGGGAACGCCGCACTCAACAAAGCCGCCGATTATCCGTAATTGATTCCACGCCCAGGGTGGGATATCAAACGGCTGACTTTGAGGCGGCGCCGGCTGCGCTGCAGATCTTCTGCCTCGCTGTGTGTTACGGTGCCTTGTTTCTCTCCCTCACCTTCACATGGTGTTTTATTTTCCAGTGGCTCTACGGGCGTGACTCGACGTGTCCGATCTACTTGGATCTGCGTGCCTCACACACACCGACGGAACAGAGCAGCACCTGCCGGAGAGAAAGACGCGACTCATCTGACAAAAGGGGTCAAGTAAAAAAGGCGCATCCCTCAGTGCTGTCGTAAGAGAATTATTATTATTATTATTAACCAGATAGAAATGACAAGTTATAGTAAATCAAACGTAACCGTAAGGGCATGAATATAAAATTAAAGCACACTCGTCTTATGAAGCCTAACTACCCGGCTGCCCCAAACAGTTCATGCTGGAGGAGAAGTTAACTTGACATTCTGACTTTGAAGCTGCATTTCTCCAAAGCAAAAATAGCAATTTTATTAAAACCAGCTATCGAAAAATGCGCATTTTCACACAATCTGTTTACCAGCTTTCCTTTTTTTTATAAACTGCTCAAAAAAATTAAAGGAACACTTTGAAAACACATCAGATCTCAATGGGATAAAAATCCTGCAGGATATCTCTACTGATATGAACTGGGTAATGTGTTAGAAAGGACAGGATACCACATCGTTTGATGGAAATGAAAATGATCCAACTACAGGGGGCTGAATTCAAAGACACCCCGAAAATCAAAGTGAAAAAATGATGTAGCAGTCCATTTTGGCAAAATTTAATTGCAGCAACTGCAAATCGTACTCAGTAGTTTGTATGGCCTTCACATGCTTGCACGCATGCCTGACAACATCCTAATGAGATGACGGATGGTGTCCTGGGGGATCTCCTCCCAGATCTGGACCAGGGATTCACTGAGCTCCTGGACCGTTTGAGGTGCAACCTTTTGGTGTTGGATGGACCAAAACAAAATGTCACACCCAGAGGTGTTCTATTGGATTTAGGTCAGGTGAGTGAGTGTGGGCGCCAGTCAATGGTATCAATTCCTTCATCCTTTTCTCCACATGAGGCCGGGCATTGAAGTGCACCAGCAGGAACCTAGGACCCACTGCACCAGCATAGGGTCTGATAGTGGGTCCAAGGATTTCATCCTGATACCTAATGCCAGTCAAGGTGCCATTGTCTAGCCTGTAGAGGTCTGTGAGTCCCTCTATGGATATGCCTCCCCAGACCATCACTGACCCACCACCAAACCGGTCATGCTGAACAATGTTACAGGCAGCATAATGTTTTCTATGGCTTCTCCAGACACATTCACCTCGCCAAAGAGCCTCTACGTTCAGTCACTTTCCAGGGAGTGGATGTACAGGTGGTGCATTGTTACAGGTACTTGGGGGTCCACATCAATGACAGGTTGGACTGGTCTCGTAACACAGAGGAACTATAGAAGACAGAGCACATTAGGCTCTTTTTCCTTAGGAGACTGTGTTCCATTAATGTGGGAAGTGACGTCCTTCACATCTTCTACTAAATTGTGATTGCCAGTGCATATTTCTGCACTGTGGTTGCTGAGCTAGTAACATCACTTCAAGGGAGGTCCCTTCGAATCAAAAAGCTCAGTAGGAAGTCAGGCTCAGTTACTGGACGCACTCTGGACCCCCTGGAGGTCGCAGTGAAGGAAAGAACTAAAACAAAACTGAGTGCCATTATAAACAACACTGCACATCCTCTGTCTGTGACACACCAACACTGAAGACTTCCAGCTAATGAGTCACTCAGCAGAAGTGTGTCAAGAAACACGGCTGGGGATCCTTTATACCAACAGTAATACACCTCTATAGTGAATAACAGGACCTGGGACTGCCCAGTCAGATGTTTTACATTTTTTAATTTTTTTTATTTAGGTGTTTGTTCAGAAATAAGTATACATCCAGTGCCAGTGTCTGGCTATTTTGCGCCTTAGGCCAAGCTTATTAGCATTTCAACTGACTGTTCAGTAGCTAACCTGTGTGGCAGGGTTTTCCTTCCTTATGATTTATTGCCCTAAATGAATGCCTAATTTGTTTTAACGGTGGCTCTGGCCCTGTGTGTGTGTGTGTATATATATATTGTGAAACCTGGCCCCGGCACAGACAGACGGACAACGTTTTCTCACCCATCACACTGTTTATTTACACTATGTACAATAATATATAAATGTCACGTGCACTCACAACCCCAGCGCCCTTGGCACTGAATCCCCCAAAGTCCAGGGCCCACAGTCTCTGTGCCTTTGTCCTGGCCGCCTCCTGTCCGCTCTCCAGCTCCGTCTACTTCCTCCCGACTTCCACCACCGACTGGAGGGAGGCGGCCCCTTAAATAAGGCTCTCGGATGAGCCCCAGGTGTTCCGTCTCTAGCCACGCCCAAGCGTGGCGGAAGTGTCGGCTGTCTTCCTGGCAGCTCTCCGGGTGCCACACAAAGTCTTCCCCCCGGCACTTCCTGGTGTGGCGGAAGTGCCGGGCTCCCGGGATAATTAGGCACCGGGGCGCCGCCTGGTGGTGGCCACGGGTCCCTACAGGGCTGGGCTTCAAAGCCCTGTACCCGAGGCCCCCTGCCTAACCAGGACGGACGCCCCCCCTCTGTCTGGAGGAGGCACTCGCCCTCCTCCGGTCCTCAAGCGTCCCGCCGGGCTCCCGCCCGCCGGCAACCGCACGGGATAAACCGGCATCGGCGCCGCCTGGCGGTGACCACGGCCCCTACAGGAAGGGCTTCCATGCCCTCAACCCATGGCCCCCAACAGAACCAGGACGGACGCCCCCTCGCGGTCTGGAGGAGGCACAAGCCCTCCTCATGTCCTCCTGGCGTCCCGGCCGGGGCCACAATATATATATATATATATATATATAGTAGCAGTAGGGGGCACTAGTTCTCCCTTGAACCCTCAGGTACCACGACAAACACCAGGTAAAAGAGCAATAATAATTATTTTTATTATAATAATGTGCACTAAGCACCCTCCACTCCACACTATTCATTAACCATCCAATCCCAAATACAATAACCAATCCTCCAACTCCCAGACGCATTGCCCTCCTACCATCCAGCTCAGCTCGCTGTCTGGGAGCTCCCACAGTCCCACAGCATATTCCCTGACCCGGAAGTGTTCCCAATCCCCAGTCCATGTGATCCTGTATCACTTCCGGGTCAGGTAAGGTTCTTTTTTTCACCCCGGAAGCCCGTCGCTCTTCCTCTGATGAACTTCCGGGTTATAGGGCAAATAAGGCTCCCCAAGCCTCCCTAGAGCGGCTCTTGGTGGCCCCCACGGTATCCAGCAGGGCTGTCCATAAAAACTTCAACGTCCATGAGGCTCAGCTGGAATTCGAAGACCTTCCATGCCGCTGGGAGGGCTCCCTCTGCGCCTGGGGGTATTGGCCGGGATACAAAGCATGCCATGGACCACTATACTGTATATATATATATATATATATATATATATATATATATATATATATATACAGTAATCCTCCTCGATCGCGGGTTGCGTTCCAGACCCCCTGCGATAGGTGAAAATCCGCGAAATAGAAACCATATGTTTGTATGGTTATTTTTATATATTTTAAGCCCTTATAAACTCTTCCACACTGTTAACATTATTAGAGCCCTCTAGACATGAAATAACACCCTTTAGTCAAAGTTTAAACTGTGCTCCATGACAAGACAGAGACGACAGTTCTTTCTCACAATTAAAAGAATGCAAACATATCTTCTCTTCAAAGGAGCGCCGTCAGGAGCAGAGAATGTCAGAGAGAGAGAGAGAGAGAAAAGCAAACAATCAAAAAATCAATACGTGCTTTTAAGTATTCCAAAGCACCGCAATAAAGTGGCATTTTTTAGAGGAGTGTCCGTATCCTCTAGGCAAACAGCCTCTCTGCTCACACCCCCTCCGTCAGGCAAAGAGAGTGAGAGAGACAGAGAAAAGCAAACAATCAAGCATCGCGCGGGAAGCATATCATATATCATTGAGGAGTTTTAGTTAATATGTAATACATGCTCTGATTAGGTAGCTTCTAAGCCATCCGCCAATAGCATCCCTTGTATGAAATCAACTGGGCAAACAAACTGAGAAAGCATGTACCATAAATTAAAAGACCCATTGTCTAATATACCCATATATATTTAGATTAGTGCTTACATTTAAAATCCGCGATAGAGAGAGCCAAAAAGTCGAAGCGATATAGCGAGGGATTACTGTATATATGTGTGTATATATATATATATATATATATATGAGCTTCTGTAAGAGTCCAGATCTACTGCTTGGGACAAATAAAGGTCTGTCATCATCCTCATACCCCAGTTTCTATTTAACACTTCAATTAACTGAGTAAAAAAAAAGATAAATAAATAAAAAGCTAAATTATTCTTAAAGATGTATGCACTGTTTATACTTAATACAAATCATTGGAGGGCAGCATGGTGGTGCAGTGTTTGCACTGTTGCCTCACATTAAAGACACCTGGGTCCTCTCTGTATGGAGTTTGCATTTTCACTCACCCTTTATAACACCCTGAAAATCATCACACTCTTGTCCCACACCTGTCATTTACATTTCCAAATTTGAATCTAGCATCTTCACCTCTTCTGTCATTTTCTCTTGTCCCCCTTTTCTTATACCGCAGGTGTCTTTACTGTCAGTCCTCACAGTTTAATGCTATTAAATAGGTTGTGAAAGGTGACTAACGCTCATATTTTCATCCCATAGAAACCAAATCTCTCTGTGATTTGTTAATAATGTAGTCTGACACATGGGCATCATGGGGGGTAAAAAGGGTAATGATTACCCAGAACCCACTGGGGGCACCTTGAAGTCCACAATGTTTCCAAGAAGAAAGGGCCTGCAGAGAATGCTTATGTATAGGGCCCAGAATTCTGTGCTGCATCCCTGGTCTGACATACTACCATGACTACCGTGGTACAAGTGAGTGACGTATTATTAAATGCAGAATTGGGTGAAATCAGCTAATTTTGCTACACAAATGTAAGGGAACCCTTCACAGACATGTCTGTGTCCCAAAGCCTAAGAATGCAACACTTTTTGATGTTTACTAAAAAGTTATTGTCTGTTATACCGACATTGTTATCACTCTTTAATTTAATATTGTTCTTTATGTATGTTTCTGCTGGAATATGTGAATTTCCCCTTGGGATTAATAAAGTATCTATCTATCTATCTAAAAGATGGATTTCTGGATTGAACTGAATGGAAAGTTTCTCCAGCCAAAGCTCACCATGACCTTGGATCTGAAATGTCAGAAGGCTAATGCCTTCAACCTGACATTTTGCATAACCTAAAAATAATATGGTCTTTACGTTTATGGTTACTCCATTATTTGGGATAATAACATTACAAAAATATGGTTATGTGAGCCAAACACCAAAACAGCACTGATGGCACAACAATTCCCCATCACCTCAGTGATATGTTGTAAATATTATACTGAATCATAAAACACCAATTGGATTATAAAGTGTGGAGACAATCTAGTGGCATATGGTGGGCGCTGAGATTGCTTGGATTTTTGACGGATGTCTTCAAGGAGTTCTCTAGGATCAGAGGGTACTATGGAAGGTTACAGAAGGGAAGTGAATGTATTAAATATAAATAGTTCCCAGCCAATCCTAGTTCAATTTTACAAAGCCATAATTGAAAAGCATAATCACATTCTCCGTTGTTGTCTGGTCTGGTTCAGCATTGGCACACTGCAAAAATAAATTAATGTTTTTTTTTTTTTGTTCTTTATTTTGCCTTATACAATTTCTTTTATTAGGAATTTGTTAGTTTTCGCATACTTCTTGGGGTCAGAGCACAGGGTCAGCCATTGTACAGCACCCCTGGAGCAATTGAAGGTTAAGGGCCTTGCTCAAGGGCCCAGCAGAGTAGGATCTCTTTTGGAAGTGATGGGGATTTGAACCGGCAACCTTCGGGATACCAGCGAAGATCTTTAGCCTCAGAGCCACCACTCCACCCTTAGTTGTGAGGTCTGCTGAGAAAATAAGTGGCTGCACTATTCCATCTGTAGCAGACCTGTAGACATCTCATGTCACTGACCATGTCATTAGGATCACCACAAACTCAGCTCACCCAGCTCATCACGTATTCCAAAAACTCCTCAATAGCTCTTTTCCCAGTGCCAATGGCCTCTCAAACTGGGAACGTCACCTGTTGTCTTTGTATATTCATGCGTTCTGTCATATACTGTATGAAGGGGTGTGTGTGTATACAGTGTATGCAGTTGTACAGAATGTGTGCCCACATCTGCATACACACTACTCACTCACACTTTCACATCTCCTTTATAATTCTACTATTCTGTAACTTTGTATGAAGTTTTCCTATTTAACATATGCTATTTATACAAATACTAGCTGTGTAAGCCTTTGCTGTAAAAAGCCCGGGGTCTTAGAAACAATTGAAATCGTCAGAAAAAAAATTGAAATGCAGAGTCGCCCCCCCTTGTCTATCAGCGGTTAAGGGAGTTTCTTTCTCCTTAAAGGTTTCGTTTTGCCGATGTGCTCGCCTCGCTTGTGTATCAGCGGCTAAGCGAGTTGGTCTTTCATCGGTGGTTTCACTTTGGTGACGGAGTCGCTTTCTTTCAGCGTCATGCTGTAGCCTCGCACTTCTTTCTTCTTCCGACTCGTTAATTTGGGCGCTGCTTTGCCGGCTCTTTAAGCTTCATGCAGTAGCCTCGCATTTCCGGGCCAGACAGACAGACACACAAACTTCGACACGTAGACGTTTATATAAAAGACAATACAATACAATTTTATTTTTTGCATAGCCCAGAATCACATAATGAGATGCCACAATGGGCTTTTTGACAGGCCCCCAGCCTTGACTCTCAAAAAAGACAAGAAAAAACTTCCAAAAAAAACTTTGTTGGGAAATAATGGAAGAAACCTTGGGAAAGGTAGTTTAACGAGAGACCCCGCACTAGGTAGGTTGGGCGTGCGGTCGGTGTCAAAAAGAGTGGGTCAATACAATACACTATCCAGAACAGAACACAAGTAATACGCAATACATTATGATAGTTCAATAATATTTATAAGTTTTTTGTGTTCTGTTACAAAGAGCTCCAAATCTATCAAGTCACATTCCTGTACATTAAGTACTGGAAAATAAAAGTCATTCTAATTCTGAAAGTTTGCTTTTGTCCTAACATAAAAAGTCAAGAGGCTGTTCTTATGGTTAAAAGGAATAAAATAACTATACAAAACTACTAGGAAACTGTATACTGGCAGATACCGTAAGCAAGATGAGAGATGATGGGTCCAAGCCTGTTTTACGTAGTAGGAAGGCCGTAAATAAATGTTTAGTTTCTTTTAGGAAAGACCAGAAGATGGTGTAATAAGTATACAAATTAAATATGTCGCTGTGCTCTGTACAAAATATTTTATAAATCCACTTTTCTTTCTACTCACATGTCAAGCTAACACAAAGCCAGATTAAGCAGACAGGAGTTCACTATATAAGAACTGCTGGGCAAGCATTAGAAGACAAGACAGAGACAACTGCGAAATGGGCATTTCTGTGTGACAGAGTCAGCATGACATTGGATCTTCTTTTCCTTGTTTGGAATGGCATGATTCACCAAAGTGGGGGCCTGCACAGGAAGGAAGTGTGAAAAGCCTTGGAACATTGCCCGGTGCACCTTTGAAGCCGATGGACGGATGGGAGATAACGTCATCCGAACCGGAAAATCCTTCCAACGCAGCGCCGAAAATGGCACACTCTATACATCGGACCTGCACACCCAAAACTGGGTTCTTGTCATGGCTTCCTCGTTTGTTATGCCGCATAAACTCTCATTAACGAAAGTTATTTCTCCTATGTGATTTCTTACCGCCGTATCACTAAGGGAGGGATATCGCCTTTTTATATTATATCTATATAGTGTGGTCTATGGCCGGCTTGTCATCACGGCCAATACCCCCAGGCCACCAGATGGAGCTCTCCCTGCAGCATGGAGGTGCCCCGGATACCAGCAGGGAATCATGGACTATGGAGTTTTCCCCTACAAACCTGCTGGATACCCCAGGGGCCAACAGAGGATGCTGCAGGGAGGCCCAGAGAGTCATATGTGCCCTATAACCCGGAAGTGCATCATAGGCAAAGCGACAGCAGAAGTGACGTACTTCCGGAATGAAGAAAAGGACTTTTTATCTGGCCCGGAAGTGATAAGGAATCATGGACTGAAGGATTGGAAACACTTCCGGGTCAGGGACTATAAAGGACTATGGGAATTCCCCAGACGTTGAGCTGAGCTGGGTGGAAAGGTGGCAACGCGTCTGGGAGTGGTGGAGTGATTATTACTGTGTATTTGTGTGAATTTAATGAGTATTGTGGAGAGGAGGGTGCTTGTGCACTGTATTTGTCCAAATAAAGATTATTGGACTTTTACCTGGTGTCTGACGTCTTGGACAAGGGTTCAAGGGAGCGATAGCACCCCCTATCTGTCACAATAGATTCGGCTTATGTAACACACCACGATTACAAAAGAACTTATTCCAACAAGGGAGCTAGTGTCCCCTGCTGGATACAGATGGTAAGGTCAAAAACGCAGTCTCTGGAATAGCTGAGATCAAAACCGTAAATCCAAAGAAACCTGAATGCGAGTTAAACTCAACATGTAAATCAAAGTAGAAAAGAACAAGTCCAAAAGACCACCTAAGCCCAGACTGGGCATTCTACCCGATATAAATGTGCTTAAGCATTTTTTGAGTGGGTCTCGTCAACAGGTGGAGTATCCATATCCCAGCATCAATGAGAACTTGAATCAGATTGAATTGATACTAAACCAAAGAATAGTTAACAGGAGGAGTGATTAATAACAATTGCAAATGTATGAAGTTTAAGACCAAAGTGGTGCGTTAGTGACTCGCACAGCGTTGTTCTGTTCTGTGTATTGTATTGTATTGTATTGACTCCCTTCTTTATGACACCCACTGCATGCCCAACCTACCTGGAAAGGGGTCTCTCTCTGAACTGCCTTTCCCAAGGTTTTTTCCATTTTTTCCCTACTAGGGTGTTTTTGGGGAGATTTTTATTGTCTTCTTAGAGCAGCGGTTCTCAAACTTTCGTATTTTGCTCCCCCCATTTTCTACCTGGAATAATTCTGCACCCCCCTGCATAATATAAGATAGATGAGAATAACCCATGATACAACAAACAAAGGTATAATACTCGTGCAGTGTTGCAGTATCCTATCATTTTTACTTCCATAAGATTTGCATCTGTTCGGCTAACTTCGATGAAATATTTGCAATTTATTTTTTTTTTTTTTAAATGCTTTAATAACTGTTAAAATGCCTTGTGTGGTTTTTGGTAGTAATTCTAATCCCAAAAACAAAGAATAAATTATTTATTCAATTATTTTTTATGTAAAGAAACAATTAAATAGGTTTTAATTTTAAAAATTTTTTAAAAATCTCGTAAACAAGGACACCGATGAAGTCAATCTGCGCGAGATGAACGTATTTTCGTCCGACAAATATTATACCGCTGTTAATTGTATCATGAAAATAACCCAATACGTAGTAGATTATTTAACTCAATTTGGCAATATTTGCTACGCTGCCAATGTGGTGCAGTCGCGCTGCATTATCACCTGATCTCCTGTTACCCGAATGTTCGCGACAGATACCGATACGTCTCGAACTTTCTGGATTGAAAATACGCGACTATAAAAGCAACAGCAGCGGCGGCGCCGCTCATCATAGAAGCAAACTTCAAATAGAAAAGGAGCTCAGAGTGTCTCGATATCTCGACTATCAAACCAAACCTGGACAGGCTGTGTACTTTAAAGCAGGCACATATTAGTCATTAGATCTATGCCTTAGAAATGTTTTACAGTGGAACCTCGGTTTGCGAGTAACTTGGTTTACGAGTGTTTTGCAAGACGAGCTAAATTTTTTAATAAATTCTGACTTGATAAACGAGCGATGTCTTGCAATACGAGTAGTATGGACACACTTTGTCTACTCAGTGTCATGTAATCACAACTGAGCTGATGGTTCTTCTCTCTCTCTCTCGGGCAATCGTCTCCTATTCTCCGTCTGCATGTCCGCGATTATTTTTTGGATACGCTTATACAGCGAACTGCTACAGTGCTGGGAGACTGCGATTGCTTTGGGACACTCTTCCGCATGTCGTCCCGTTGGGTGGAATCCCACAATAGTTTAGAAACTCACTCACTCCAGCCATGATTCTTTTTAAATGTAAAGTGCAGGTTAATTTGTTTTATATATTTTTACTTTATATTTTGTAATTAATCATTTTTATATGAATAGTTTTGAGTTATGGAACGAATCATCTGAGTTTCCATTATTTCGTATGGGGAAATTCGCTTTGATATACGAGTGCTTTGGACTGCGAGCGAATTATGCTTGTAAACCAAGTTTCCACTGTATTTTAATTTTAGTTATAATGCATTCGTTATTATATGCTTGCAAATTTAAATTTGAAATAAAAATGTAAAAAATGAATTTGATGTCTTGTTCATTTATTCGACGCTCCCCTTGTACAGCTTCAGCCCCACAGTTTGAGAACCGCTGTCTTAAGAGTCTCAAGGCTGAGGGGCTATCAAAAGGCAGGGCCCGTTAAAGCTCATTGCGGCACTTCTTGTATGATTGTGTGCTATACAAAAATAAATTGTATTGTATCTGCTATACAGTATAATAAAACACTAACGTCTGTGTGTGTGACTCCCCATCGCAATGAGCAATTTGATTGGCCAGTTTGGCTTTGGTGACGTGACGAAAGAGGATGTGTAAGTATCAGACACACAAGGAAGAGTAAAGGCATAGGAGGTACGCTGGGAGAGTCGCCTTCAAAGATGGTAAGTATAAAAGCAAACAGGAGGTGAAAGAGATACAAATAACAAGAGAGACTTGTGATGAATGGTCTGTGGTGCAGGATGACTTTTGAAATAAACAATCACGTCCCTGGAATTGCAGGCTCAAATCAGGTGCAGGCTTGTCGCACCTGCCCCCAGTTAGAGGGGACAGATAAAAAGGAGCCTGCATGACACAGAGAAGGGGAAAAAATAAGAAGGATGAAACGAAAGGAATGAAAGGGCGGAGGTTAAAGGACAGAAAGAAGGGCAGGAGAGAGACGGGAAGGAGCAGGCGGACTGCCATGGGATGGGCGGCAGGGACATGAGCAGGAATGAAGATTGTCTGCGCCTGTTGGTTGACATCTCTCCATTCTGCGGTACATTAGGCAGCCATCTAAGGTACCATTTTTATGAAACTAAAGGGGCACGTAATCCGGACACTAAGTAGGACTGCCCCAGTCTTTGAACTCTAATAATCCTGAATGCACGCTATGGACACTGAGCATCGCCATTTATTTAACTCAAGTGTTGTGTATTTCTGAACTTTTCACCACTTCATTCCCCCAGTCCAATCTGTGGATACTGAGGGAGGCTATTTTGATAACTCAAGGGGTAGGAGGGCCGCAGTGGCTGCAGGTTTCCATTCTAACCCTTTTTCTTAATTGGTGACCAGTTTTTGTTGCTAATTCACTCCTTTTCCTTTTGTTAGATTTGCTCCCCTGATTTTCTTCATCATTCCTTTGAATTGTTTCATTTTTTCCAACAGAAGACCAATTAAGTCCGGGCCTTCAACCGAGTCTTATTATAAATTAAATCTATTCTTTAATTCCATGGCTTGTTGCTGCAATCTTTGTGCAATAGCAGAGATTTCCGAAATTGTTGATTTTCTCTTTTGTCTTAGTCTTCAAGAGCAAGTCAAATAAAACAAATTCAGAAGAAGTTAATCAGCAGCAAAAACAGGTCACTAGTTAAGAAAAGGGTTAGAATGAAAGCCTGCAGCAGCTGGGGCCCTCCAGGACTGGAGTTAGGGACCCCTGAAGTAGGAATTCCCCCAGTCCTTGAAGTCTGCTAATACTGAATATGAGCTATGGACACCCAGGAGCATCAGGTATGAAACTCTATGGGCGAGTGCACAGGACCTCTTCTGAATATTCTGGTCTACTCTATGGATACTGAGGGTGACCGTTTTGGTAATTCAAGGGGTGTACCCCCCAGTTCTTCAAGTCTAATAATACTGATTGCAAACTATGGCTGCCAAGGAACACCGTTTATGAAACTCAAGAGACAAAGGGCTCCAGCCCTCTGTCCGCACTATAGCCACCAAGGGGCATGCACTCCCAACACCGAGGTGGGCACCACCACCCCTGCCTAGGGCTCTATATGGGTTTTGGCCGTCACTGCTGATACTGTAAGTCACTTTTATCAGATCATAAATATAATGGGATACCATGCAGTAAAAGGTAGAGTTTATAGGTGGAGCGATGGCTCTGAGACTTGGGATTTGTGACAACAATCGCAAGGTTGGCAGGTGGAATTCCATAAATGCCACAAGTGACTCTGCTCCGTTGGGCCAATGAACAAGGTCCTTAACCTACACTTGCTCTGTCCTGGGTATGACGTTAATCTACATCCAGCCCTGCCAACACGTCCTCCATCTTGTAGGGAAAACTTGGGGGTTGGTGACCTTACAGTGTTCAGTGTGGTGCTGAAGTGTCACCCGCTGCACGGGGATCTCAAGCCGGGTGGTTCACTGGTTTTTTCTACTTGAATCCCTGTCCCTGCTTTATTATTGACATTGACTGTATGTGACGTCCATAATTAGTGAGTATACAAGGTGAGACACAAAAATAACCGGACTGGGCTTGGGGCTTTCGTGGAAAACCGTCTGGAGGTCGGCTAGATGTGAATCATAGAACTACATGGCCTCCTACAAGTGCGCCCTCTCAAACCGCCAACCGGTTAGGTATATCCTGTGAACAGCCCAGTCTGCACAACAATCACTACACGAGTTGCTGCAACAATGTCGGGTGAAAAGAAATTGAATAGCAAATCGACATCAAATTTCTCACAAATTTTCTCTTTTTCTGTAGAGCAGTCCTCGATCATCCTCCCTATTCGCCCGATTTGGCTCCCTGTGATTTTCACTTGTTCCTGAAAATCAAAAGTGACCTGAAGGGAACACATTTTTCTTCAACGGATGAAGTGAAGACAGAAACGGCAAGCCTGTTGAAGAGCCTAAAGCAAGAAGACTTCCAGAACTGTTTCAAAGCAATGGAAGATACGAATGGAGCGGTGTAGAGATCAGAAGGTGGAGTATATAGAAGGTGACAATGTTTAGAATGCTGTAATTCATCAATAAATATATATTTTATTACCAATCCGGTTATTTTTGTGTCTCACCTCGTATGTGTGTGTGTCTGGTGGGATGTCTTCATTTGGGAGCAGTGAGATGGCGTCATAAAGGACCTTTTGTGCATTGACCCCCTGGGAGTCTTAATCCAGCCTTTGCCTTTAGCATACATTTTCTGCTGACCTCCTGCCTGTTAGACGTTCATTTACAATTGTTCTGCAATCTCCACTTTACTGCCTATGGCCTTAATTAGTAAGTCATCAAGCGTTAAAGTAAAATGTCATTTTGTAAGTACACTGAATCTTCTTGCTTTGAAACCAATTAAGCAGACAGAAAACAGTGCCATCTGGTTATTATAACCTTTGAGCACAAATGTATTTTCTGGAATGAAAAGGTCCTCCTGCCTGTGGCCTAGCAAAGGCTTTATTTATGTATACAACTATACAAAACGGGACAGGATTTAAAATGCAAATAGAAAAAGAAAGCGGTGATTTATTTATCCATCCATCCATTATCCAACCCGCTATATCCTAACGACAGGGTCACTGGGGTCTGCTGGAGCCAATGCCAGTCAACACAGGGCGCAAGGCAGGAAACAAACCCCGGGCAGGGTGCCAACCCACTGCAGGCAGTGATTTATGTACACCATAATTCATTTAAAAACATTGCAAACACGAGATCTGTAAAGTTTAAACTAATCGTCTACATTTATTTTGGTAAATAAACATTCATTCTAAATGTGACGCCTGTAACACATTTACAAAAAGTTGGTGTCTAGCACCGCCTTACTTCAACTTTCATTTCAAAAGATTTAATAATCGTTTGGGAAGTGAAGACACTAGTTGTAAAGTTGAAGTTGGGATTTTTTTTTTCCCCATTTTGCTTGATCTCAGACTTCAGCTGCTCAACGGTCCTGGGTCATCTTCACAACTAGGGGGCTTTGCCCCCTGCTTACTTCGCTCGCCAACCCCCGTGCTTGATATACGCGCTAGCCTCTTTGCGGTTCTGCTGTTCACGTATTGGGATGCAGATGTAAAATTTATTAACTATTTTACATTACAGCGAGTAATTAACCATATTCAAAAATATTAAAACTTAATTTGAATGTAAATTATACTTCATGTTACATTAGAGTTTTTCATTGCGTAATACGATTTTGTTCCGTTTGGCTTTGAAATTAACACGCAAAAACTTTTTCAACTTACACTTTTACTGTGTAAAAGTATAGTGACTTTTAGATCTGTTATACAGTGCCTTTCATATCTATCAGTTATACAGTGCCTTTCATATCTATTATATAGCCTTTCATATCTATCAGTTATACAGTGCCTTTCATATCTATCTGTTATATAGTGCCTTTCATATCTATCTGTTATATAGTGCCTTTCATATCTATCTGTTATATAACCTTTCATATCAGTTATACAGTGCCTTTCATATCTCTGTTATACAGTGCCTTTCATATCTATCTAACTATTATATAGTGCCTTTCATATCTATCTATCTATTATACAGTGCCTTTCATATCTATCTAACTATTATACAGTGCCTTTCATATCTGTTATATAACCTTTCATATCTATCTATCTGTTATACAGTGCCTTTCATATCTAACTGTTATATAACCTTACATATCTATCTGTTATATAGTGCCTTTCATATCTATCTGTTATATAACCTTTCATATCTATCTACTGTTATACAGTGCCTTTCATATCTATCTGTTATATAGTGCCTTTCATATCTATCTATCTGTTATACAGTGCCTTTCATATCTATCTATCTGTTATATAGTGCCTTTCATACCTATCTGTTATACAGTGCCTTTCATATCTATATCCTGGCTTATAAACAGTTTTTTTTAGGGATGTTCCTTTTATACCCAACCATGATATCATCACCTGTTACCTAAGCCCCCATTTATCTGTGGAAAGTTGCAAACAGGTTTTTTGACACATACCACAGGTACGTAGGTTCCCGTCCCAACTTTTGTGGAACATGTTGCAGGCATCAAATGTGGAATTAGCTTATATTTACTCATTTATTTTAAATTTCAGTAGGTAAAACATTACATATGTTATATAGGACCTGCCAAATAATATAAAGAGTACATGACATGTGTCTTGCCCTGTTCAGGGCTCATCAGGTGTATGCACTTTTGTATTATTTGGCAGGTACTTTATAACATATCTATGAGCTGCTTCTGAGAAGACGTGGCGGAAGTCTGCTGGCTGGCCGACGAACCACAAGCATTACCTGGTAGGGAACCATTCAAATTTCAGATTGTGATCACGATCAGACCAATGCATGTAATAATCCAATCTACGCTGTCAAATAAGTGAACTAGGTTTTCGCCTCAGGTGCCGACATCCGAGGTTCAATCCCCGCACAGGGAAACAAAAGTGCACATACCTGATGAGCCCCAAATAGGGCGAAACACGTGTTGTGTGCACTTTGTATTGTTTGGCAGGTACCTTACAACAACATGTCTACAATCTGCTTCTCGCAACTGAGAGGATGTGCTGTATGTCTGCCAACTGGCCGAGCAAACACAAGTGTTACCTGTTAGGTAACCATCCAAATATCAGATTGTGATCAGACCTATGCATATACTACTGTATATACTATTTGGGTGGTTACCTACCAAATTACCCTTGTGGTTGGTCAGCCAGTTGGCAGATATCGTTCTGTTTATTGCAACTGAGAAAACATAGCAGATGTCCTATATAAATATGTACAGTAGGTTACAGGCCAAATATCTTTGTGATTTTTGTAGTTAAAAATGTAAACATTAAAACATGCTGCTTAATTTTTTTAGGGAAATAGGGTACAGTATATTGCTAAAATTATATAAATACTGCGGGCTTCGTCCCCTGCTTGCTTCGCTCGCCAACCCCACTGCCTGTGCTACACACCAGCCTCTTTGCATCGCTGCTGCTCACATATGTGGATTTCACTTTCACCAAACAACAAATCTTTTAATTCTCGCAGATACGCCTCTTCATTGGGAAGAAACACTACTTTTCCGTGATGGCAACACGAATTAGACGACCGACAAGTCTCCGACTTAAAGTTTAAAGCCAAACAATATCTACATACTTCTGTCATATCACTCATGTCCATATATTCAATCTCTTTTTGCTGTTCCGTTATTTCACCGAGTAGTAATTTCCATTTGTAAGCGCTAATCCAATCTTTACTATCAGTTTGAGACTTTCGAATATTAGTACTTTCATAATTTCTAACCTGCTCCGCATGTGTATCATGCTATCGTTTTTGAAACTCTTTACGACATTCCACTTTGTCTTCTACTCTTTATCTTTTATTTCCGACCCCGCTTGGAGAAGAGAGAGCAGGAAACGTGTCTGACAATAGCATTCACATGAATGAGAAGGGAGTGGACCGCGGACGTCATTGTAATTGTTTGAGAGGAGCGCAGGACGTGTCAAGTAGTGATGGGAAGTTCGGATCATTTTACCGACTCGGACCTTTGAGTCTCGTTCAGCAAAATGAACGAATCTTTTTTTCGAGTCATTTCGTTCATTTTAGCAAAATATAATTAAAATGTTACCTGTTACCTCCCTAACACATCTACTGCTTACACAAATGTTGATCACAATAATTAATCTATAATTTGTAACAGGATTATTTATTTATAAAATACACCACAGATCCTCAAGAAACAGTAACAAAATCATAGTGACAGAAATTAACAGACCTTTTTTATCTATAAGAAAATGCTTTTTAGATATTTTTAATAAGTTTATGATAATTTCAAAATATGATCCAACATACAACAAATGGAATTTTACGTTAGTATTTGACTGAGGTACTGAGCCGGCAAGTGGTCACGTGACAAAAGAACAAACGACTCGAAAGACTCGAGGAATGAACTAATCAATTCTCTTTCCGGCTCAGACTGCATACTAGGTTAAGCTTATGGGGCTGTCACGTGATGAACGAAAGACTCAAACCCGAAGACTTGAGAGATGAACTAATCAATTCTGTTTCCGGCTCAGACTGAGTTGGTTAAGCTTATTCCAATACAGAATCTATAGGAAGTTGTGCAAATGCGCATGCACGACTGAACGAATCACTCCCACGAGACGACTAGTTCTTCTAGTCACATTAAAGATTCGTTCAAAATGAACGAATCGCTCAAGAACGACCCATCACTAGTGTCAAAATCTCTTGGCAAAATGTCGTTTCATGGGACCTGAAATTATCTCAAAGAAAGCTTTGTCCCAGGATTTCCTTTTATAACAGAGAGATATTTTAAAAAATTAGACTCACAAATGAAACTAATGCACTTAAATGTACTCACTCAGCAGGCAATAATCCGTTTTTTTTTTTATATCTCAGACCACATTAATATTTTTTTTCTCTTCTTAAAACAGATCTAGTTTATTAAATACAGATATTCTTCTCAATATGGACCTAAAGTAAAATGTTTTAATTCGCTGTGGCTTACCAACCTTTGGGGATATACACCCAGGACTACAGTCCGCTACGTTCTTTCAGCAGATCCTTCAGACCTCACCCAGAAATGTCTACCGCATTTACCGTGTGCTCTCTCCCTCACTCCGACTCTCCTAGGGGAGAAAGGATCTCGGTTCCCAGCCCCAGGTGGAAAAATAAAGCAAATTTGCAGGCAGGAAAGCAGGCTTTAAGTACATTTCAATCTTTACAGCTTATTCAAACAAATAATGCCATAAACAAAAGCAAAGTAAAGTGTGAGTAGCATAGAAGCAGGTATACTGCTAGATGTTTAGTCTTTCTAGGCGCTGCTTGGAGTGTCTGCAGTAACTCGGATCCACTTATCACTCCTCTTGTCACTCTGATCACTTCTATGCTGACCTTATAAAGCGAATCATTGGCGTGATGTTTGCCTTGGATTCTTGATCTGATAGAAAGAAATGTTAAAAGAACCCTGCTTGACCAATAACTGCCGTTTGTTTGTCCTTCTTAAAGCCCCCCCCATTTCCTGATGCAGTCTTTAGCTTCCTTTTTCCCTTTGGGCAATAATTTCTTTTTCATGAATAAATCATTAAAACTAAACAGGAAAAGTTACAGGAAGAAATGTAGAGAAGGGCGCATTATGATAGAAGGGCCACACGTGTGCAGGTTATGCCAAGGAAGACTACACTCGTGATCTTCTGGCACTTTTGGAAGGTTTTAATGACAAAGGAAGGATTTCTGGTTTTGGAACAATCCAAGACTTCAAAAAAACTTTTTTTTTTTCTCCCATCCATTCATCCATCATCCAACCCACTATATCCTAACTACAGGGTCACAGGGATTTGCTGGAGCCAATCCCAGCCAACACAGGGTGCAAGGCAGGGTGCCAGCCCACCACAGGGCACACACACACACACACACCCCAAGGACACACTAGGGACAATTTAGGATCACCAGTGCACCTAACCTGCATGTCTTTGGACTGTGGGAGGAAACCCACGCAGACACAGTGAGAACATACAAACTCCATACTAGGACGACACGGGAAGCGAACCCAGGTCCCCTTACTGTGAGGCAGCAGTGCTACCACTGTGCCACCATGCCCCCTTTTTTTTTTTTTTTAAACCTATACAAGTGGTAGTGTTAAGATGCCCAATAGCGACACTTTGCACTGCCCCGAGAATCATTCATCCACAATCCACAGTACTTGACTGTGCCTGCTAAAGCATATAAAGAAAATACGACACTCACTTTCGAAAGCGAATTATAAAGATCTGCACTCCAAGTCATTTCAGTAAGGAACAAAATGACCTCTGGTGTGTAGTAAATATAACAGCAAGGCGTGACTCACCTTGTATACATCCTTCTAGACAAGGAATTGCTTTGTGATTCATAAAGGCACGACAAAAAGCACAGCTGAACGAAGAAACCGGTTTTGTGGGAATGAAGTGCTGGAAGAGCCGACTATTGGGTTGTTGAGCCTGAAAAGCGCATGTGGCACTTTAGCATAGTCGAAATGCCACAAGCTGGCATCATGTAGCAAAACCACAGCAAGGTGAATCTTCAAGTGGGACCACCGGCCAAGACATCTGCCTTCAAATTGATTATAAAAAACATCTGGGAAAAGAGAAATGAAGGAGACTGAAAGAGATGGAGAAGGAGGCAGCCAACAAATAAGGGAGCCGCTCCAGTGGGCGACTCTTGTTTTGCACGCGTTTTTTTTTTGTAAGGCCTAAAATTTGAAAATCTCTACTATACTGTGGATTCCGAAAATATTCAGACCTCTTCACTTTATCGTATTGTAGATGTAATTTTAAAGAGATAAATCTACCATTTATTCTTATCAATCTACACTCAATAAGCCTTCCTCACATCTCCAACAGTCTGTTGACAGCCTAGCCACATTCTCCACATTGCGTTTTCCTTTCACTGCCTGTGCACAGGTTAGATTGGTTTCTTCTTCTTTTACTTTCTTGTATATGAAGTATGGGGAAAGTATTATAACCGTTCAAAGATTCGATAATGAGATTTTGACGAATCTCGACGTTTTAGACTTTTCTGAGTTTTTCGTATACGAAGTGTAAGTAGTGGAATCCTACAAAAATTCCATTTCAAGATTTTGACGAATCTCGGAGCTTTAGTCTTCACGGACTTTCTCGTATACGAAGTACAGGTAAAATTCCGTTACAACGAATATCTTTACAATGAAATTTTCATTACAACGAAGTATTTTTATGTTCCAACAGTTTCCCCATATGACACGAGTCTATAGAAATCTTGTTACTACGAAGTACGTTCAGCAGATACTTTCATTACAACAAAGTGTTGTAAGACCTTGAAATGCCTGAATGAAGCCATTTCTGCGGCCGCAGCTCAGTTGTGCCCAACGATCCCCAAACAGAAATGCAGTCAATTTTTTTTTTCTTCGAACTGTCCTCGTACTGTTTTTTTGTTTTTTTTTTTTGCCGTTTTGTTTCTTGTTGTTTTCAGCGATACCTTTTGCTTATTGCTCGTCAACATTTGAAAAACATCCATTGTAATTTAACTCATTGTCACCCTCCAACAAAAACGGCAGACACGAAAAAACGATAACAGTTCATATTAGAGAATAAAAAAAAAAAACCTTCACATTTTTGCAGCTCTCGATTGCGGCAGAAGAATAAAAGAAGACGTCAGTGAATTTGAAATTTTGCCATTGCCATCTTTCTTGAAAGACCGAGCAAAAAAAAAAAAAAAAGAAGAAAAATCTCAGGTTGCAAAGGTTATGAATATTGCTGCATTTGAAGACGTTGAAACCTCACAATATGAAAAATAAAAGGATGATTTGGCTCCTGATTGATAGCTGTGCTGCCCACCGCATGTTTCCACATTTAGATAATGTTCGCGTTGAATCCCTCCCACCCAGTTGCACAGCAGTGCTTCAGCCATTGAGTTTGGGTATCATTCGCACCCTGAAAGTGTATAATCGCAAGGAAATGCTGAGAAAAATTCTCGTCAGCATAACTTGTAGGCAGGAGGAGATTAAAATTAACGCGAAAGAAGCTGTTGAAATGACTGCAAACGCCTGGGCGTAAGTTAAAGAAAGCACTATAGTAACAAATTCCGAGTCTCATTACAACAAAATATTTTTTAGGTCCCTGGGAGTTTGTTGTAATGGAATTTTACCTGTATAGGGAAAGTTGTGGAACCCTCCAAAAAATCCATTTCATGATTTTGATGAATCTCGACATTTTAGCCTTCTCTGACTTTCTCGTATACAAAGTATAAGCAGGTGAATCCTACAAAAATTCCATTTTGAGATTTTGATGAACCGAGACGTTTTAGATCTCCCCGAGACCAAAAATACCATTTTTGGAATTACGTCTGTGACTGCGTGTGTGTATGTAAACACAACAACTTGAGTACGCTTTCGCTTAGGTCAACCAAATTTTGCATACAAGTATTACGTACAAAACGTAGATTTCTATCAACTTTTGGGCTGGCCGGGTTCTAGAGGCGAAGCCGCCACCGTGCCATTTAAATTTCAGCCGCCCCCTCATCCTATAATACCTTCACTCGTTTTTTAAACCAATGTATTTAAAATTTAAAATTTTCGCAATTTCCTTAATGTCAAAAAAATTCAAGAAAATTTCTTCGTAGGTAGAAGAAAACTTGACTTACACATTTAACAAATCGGCAACAAGTTTAATTAATTCATCAGTAAAAGTCTGATTAACACTACAAAAACTTTTGATTGATGTGTTGCGTACTTGAGCTTTCACAATTCAAGTGTTGCGACTTGCCTGTTTTTCTTTGAAGCAAGTTACCGACGTTCAACGAGAAAAGATGAGCCCCGCGCCGAGCCTGTGTCTATGTTCGTCCGCCTTCATGCATGCACCCTTTTGCATGACTGACAGAACCGGGCCTGCTTTTAGGCTACTAACCGAAGTGGTACTTTACCTTTTATTCATCCAGCTGTAGAGACTGATTTATTCAACTTTACTTTTATAATTATTGTTCAATATATTATTCATTAGATTTGTTGTTGGTTCTTTAATGTACATAATATAAAGATATAATCATTGTCTTGCGTTTTACTCCTCAAATATCCATCCCCATTTCTGAATATATGAGAAAGTCTCAGGGAGAGCACTCATGATTTTTTAATTTTTTTTTTCTGGTAGTTGACAGACCAACATAATGGTGCATTGCTGCCACCTGCTGATTGGCTCTAAATTGGCACAGAGTGTATCCGTCTACCCTATGACGGCTCTTGCCTTTCAAACCGTGTGAAGAAATAAACGGGGCTGGAAAATAATGGCATGGATAAATGAGAGTGTGTCACGAGTTCTCTGTGAGGCACCCCATCCAAGGGCTGGTTTCTGCCCTTTCCAGAATTCTCAGACTGCTTTAAGCGGGTCCTTTGTGGGCAAGAGGCTACCCTGGCAGCCAACGTGAAAGACGACGACAACATCATATGTACATACATACAATGAAGCTCAAAGTGCTTTACAAGATGAAAGAAAATGGAAGTATTTAATATTAAACATAAACAAGATTCGGCAATAATATTATACAGAGTGTAATAAAAAAAAAAAAAAAAAATTTGCTCACGTCAGGGCCACTTTAGAGCCACCATGGAGGCTAAACTGCTCATCCTTTAAGGTATTTGAGCAAAAAAAACAGTTAGATGTGGGGAGTACATACAGTATGGTGAAGAAGGGGGCTAAACACACACCTTGAAGACACGGCCTCTCCTCCAAAACCCCCACTTAAACGGCGATACAATGAGAAACAAATAGTTTTTTACCTCCTCTTTGCTTGATTAGCTCTGCTGCTGCCATGCTGCGTGATATGCTTTTCGCCTGGCACTTCGAACATTTAAAAGCCTGTACAGCAGCTGTCCTTTTATCTTATTACCTTGTCTCTCTTCTCCTCCAGACATCCTCTGCTTTATTCTTTATTATGCTGTTTATGAATAAAGTTTGTTTCTTGAAAACCCTGAATAATCTGTGTGACTGCGTAACCCAAGCGTGACAGTATAACGTTCATAAGGCTGTGATCGGGCAAAGAGCAAGGCCATCTTAACGCATGGGCACGCTGGGCAGTTGCTCAGGGGCCCAATGCTAATAATCTGAATGTTGTGAAAGGCTGTCAATACTACTATACTATAATAAACTATAAATTTTTGTTAGTGTTACAAGTGGACATTGGCCTCTGATTTAGTATAATAGTCACCTCTGCTACCTCACGTGCCTGTATGTGTACGAATCTCACACATCACGTCACTTCAACTCAATTCTCTGCAAAGAAATTTTGCAGATGTTTGTGTTGAATACTTGATTAATAATAATTCATAGTAATTTCATACTGTGCCATATGGTTTACCAATTGAGTATCATTTATATGTCCAGCTATCCACTGGACTAATTCCCTTTATCATTTTAAACAATTCAGTCACGTCTCCTCTTACTACTCCTTTTGTTTGAACTGAAAAGATCAGAGTCAGTAAATTTGCTGTCCGGGGTTATGAATCGGGTTCTGAGGATGAACGAGCCTCTCAGCAAGAGAAGCCTTACACACTTAACTTGAATACTGCATTTAATGGCCGTTTTCTTTGTTTAACTTTAATTACAAAAATGAATACATGCATTTTTAATTTAGCTGACTGGATTACTTCAATGCTGTCCTATCAGGTCTACGTAAACAGGACAGAAATCGGCAAGTGCTTGTCCAGAATACTGCAGCAAGCAATTTAACCAAAAGGAAAAAAATAGGAGCATCTCTCTTCAATACGAACATCTTTCCTTTGGCTGCCGGTGTCCTTTAGAATGGATTTTAAAATACGAGAGGGAGTCAAGCTAAAGTTAGAAAATGGGATTTATCAGAAAATGGAACGAACCATAACAAAACCGCTCATGTCATTTCTCAATGTAGTCATCACCCTTCTCAATGCCCTTGTGCCATCTGCCTGGAAGGGCCAGGATTCCAGCAGAATAAAAGGTTTGTCTCGTCCTCGCCTCCACTTCATGTCGTCCTCTGTCTTGAATTGACGACCACCCACGTTTTTTTTTTTTTGTGGTCCAAAAAGGTGGAAATCACACAGCGCCAAATCTGGTGGATAAGGAGGAAGTGGCTTCAGGTTCTCCAGACAAGCCTCTGTGTTCTTAGCAGTGCGTTTCATTGTCTTGTCCTTGAGACAGCAGTCCCCGCCGCTTGGATCAAATAGCAGGCATCACATCAGTTTCCAACAAGTCGCAGTAATTTGCACTGATGCCTGTAGTACCCCTCGGCATGTAGTGTTCGACAATAACTCAGGTCTTGTTTTCAATGGCACTAGCAGAGGTAGTTCATTGGAATGTGAGCAAGATGGGATGTCAGGGCATCAGACCCATTTATGGTTTGTGTTTTAAATTTCAAACGGACATTATAATTTTGGTAGTCCAGGATTTGTGCATGTTTTGAATAAAGACCGTAGCCCACATGGGCCGGTCAGTTGGCTGTGCAGATATTTGGGTTGATCAACGTATGATGGGAGATTCCTCCAACTCACAGTCACAGGCTAGTAAAAGCGTCCCATGGCTTCTTCTCAGCCTTTTCGTTTATCACACAGAACCCCTCCTGACCAATTCATGAGAGGAGTTACACAAGTTAAGTTCCATGAAAAGCACTAAGAACAAACTGAATTACACACAAACGTCTAACAGGAAATCACAAAATACTCATTTATTGTTTTTTTTTTTATTCAAAACAGCAGTATAAAAAGAAAAAAAATCAAGTGCCACTCTTTGTACAATAAAAATAAAACCTACTAGATTTCAGCACACAATTGAAAATAAAAACATCGCACACCAAGAAATTTATAAATACAGGTCATCTGTACAATTTTACAACAGAAGCAGTTCAGATTTGCAAACCCATTCAACATTCAGTCAAACACACTCGGGATGGGAATAAAAATAAAAATAGCCTGGGTAAGGAAGACAAAGAGAAGACTCCCCAGGAAGTGCATTTTGGTGAAGAACTACCCAAATCAGGTTAGCTTGACCTTCAGAGGAAAGGCGAGTGTGACGACAGGAGGACCTCTGCCATTCGGCTCTAAACCATTAATCTCAGGCCAAATGGCAACTTCTGTGAAAGCACTGGAGTGAGCCCAGTATGCGGTCGTACTGAAGCAGATGAAGATCGAAGCAGAGATGAACCTATGAAAGTAGGTGAGCAAGAGCAGAACACAGGTCCGAGGCTAACAGGATCCTGGGAAATTACTCAAGCAATGCAGGCAAGGAAGAAGACTGGATTTACAGCAGTGGGTCAGCCATGAATTACCAGAAAAGCACAGTAATGGTAGTGAAAGAGGCTATCGGGCTCAATCTGCAGGGACTGGGGGATTTGATGGACGCCAGCAAACTAACAGCTCATCGAACTAAAAGAGCGGCACGATAATGGAAGTGGAAGTTCTGTTACTGGTCACTCCAGGGAGACCATGTGGCCTTTTCGGTAACAGTGGGCCCTACAAGCCCCTCTTCTCTTTCTTTCGTTTGACCTTGTGAACTTAACTCCTGGCATTTCTAAAATGTCTGCATCAAGTCAAGTCCAAAAGAAACATTTTTCAAAGGTTGCACCATAAATATTTAAGACAGCTTTAGGTGAAAGACTGCTAAAGCATTCAAAGACTGAACATTGATTCAACAAGTTGCCGTTTCCACATTGTTGCAATGTTCTAAAACTATATACACAAAACACGACGCATCATTTATTTGGGTGTAGAGAACTCGCAAGGTGACGGAGCAGTCGGGACACAGTAATAGGGGCAGAATTCCAGTCAATGAGCAGCTGGAATACCACCGTGGGCACGCAAATTCCTTTACACACACAGAATTGCACAGAAATGCAAAGTAAACATTTGTATTTTTTTTTTAAAATGACATATACACACAGCGCATTGAGTTGAATTAGCAGTAAGCCCCCCGTGTCACACTACTGACCACCATCAACAGGATCTTCCTGCTACCCTGAGCGGTCATGTCGCTCTGCCAGCTCCAGCAGTCAATAGCACAATGCAGAGTCATGTGAAAAAGAGTAAAACGGTTTTCTCCGCTCCTGTGTATTAGTCAGTATCAGCCTTCCAAAGCTTATATTTAAATACATTAAAATAATAATATGTACAATATCACAGACTGTCCTTGTGTTCTGCAAGGCTGGGATGCATTAACAGGACAACATACTTTTGTAAATACAAACACCTTCAAAAATGTTTGAGAACAGTTAAGCATAGAGCAAAAGCCTGAGAGGACCTTTTTTTTCTGTAAGCTTAATTGCAGATCCCTTTATAATAATAACATCAGTGCATTATTGAATAGACATACAATGCGGAATCCTAATAATTCACAGAGCATTTGGCAGAAAAGCACAACATTTAACATTTCTCTACACAGATATTACAGAAAAGGGGTAGGCGGAAAAAGAAAAGCCCAGAAGACTTACCAGACCTAAGGGGGGCGCTTTAAAATGCTTGCCACGTTAAAAGGCCATTATAGTTATGAGAGCTGCAGACAGTCCTTCAGTCCAATGAAGCATGCACCGAAAGGCTCCTTTTCATTTACCTGTCCCAAACAAGCAAACTGAGCAGAAAGTGCCCCGGGCACTTAACCTTAATTTAAAAAAAAAAATGCCCACCGGGGGGCAACACTAGCACAGCACAGTTTTGAGGCCGTTTCTGCTAGGCAGCCAACAACAAAAATGCTCTTGCATATGTAACAAAGTTCTTGGGTCTACTACATGGACATCCACTTTTTTTTTGACCCACATACCTCTAAACTCTATAAACAAACATTTACATCATAAAAAAATCTAAATTAGGTCAAAACAGAAGCAAAATTCAAACACAAATTTTTAAAGTTTCTAGAAAATTACCTCAAGAAAAACAAAACAAAAAAAAAACCCAAGAACACAAAACAAGACAGGTTTGTCAACCCAAGGATTCAAGATGTGCTCAGCTCTCAACGGGATTTTTGTTCATAGGCAATTATGAACTGAATGAAAACTGAATAAAAGGCACACAGCAGGCAAGCAAGAACAAAATGGGAGCCATATGCAAATACTGTACCCCTGCTAAGGAAAATAGCACCATCTGGTGGCCTTTGAGTACCACATTTCAAGTAATACATTTTCCTGAGTGTAAAAAAAAAAAAAAAATAAAAAAAAGAGGTACTAGTTAAATCAATAACATAGTATGGGGAGAAAAATATAAATCTTTACCTATAAAAACATTAATTAGAAGTGCTTATTTTATTAAACAGACTGAAGTTTTAGATCAGTCCTCAATCCTTTGACAGATAAGTCAACGAATAATAAAAATCACTTCTATTTATAACAGTACAGAGTGAGAAAAGCGTTAAGCAATTAAAGTAAAGACTCTGATCTCCTTAAGCTGTCATCTCGTGCAACTAGAAGACAACAAGCCAACAGCACAGACTCACCTTTACAAGAAGAATACCACAAGGTGATAAACACATTTTTGTGTTTCACTCATGCTCAGAGAAGAACTAAAATGGCCAATGAACTCCATATCTTGGCGCTCAAAATGAACTGGAACCAAAAAAAAAAAAAACTGCTCCTAAACATAATTTGGAGTCTTTTGTAAACTGTGTATAATTTAATGGTTGTATCAAAAATTTGCATCCATTAGATGACACGCTATTTTGGCATTACCAAATACAGTGAAAAAAATAAAAATCAAAGGAACATTTCCTAGGATGAAATGAGAAGCGTCAATGAATTGGTCATTTCTGTAAACATTACAAACTCTAGGTTTGTAAAAACTGGCCACATGATTTCCAGGTCTTTGCAAAAAAACAAACAAGAAAAAAAAACAAAAAAAAAAAACAAAAACAAATGATCACATCTTTAAATTGTCACTACACAAAACTTCATCAACAAGATGAATAGTTATTTGTCACTCTTTAAAGCGTCTCTAGGTGAAGTTCTTCGATATCCAAATCCTTCAATCCAGTTTTCGTGCTCAACTGAGATTACAACATTGTATCATGTTGTAGGTGGATGAGAGGTGCACCTTCATTCTGCTGTCCATTGTTCTTTCATATTGCTGAATTATAACTTCTGCAAACAGTGGACTGAACTACCAAAACCAAGTAGCACAGGTTTACTGCTGAATGAAAGTGAATTCTGTGTGTTGCATTCACTTGTGATGAATGACAAAATGAGGCAAAGATTATGTAGTTAAAAATGGACTCTCAGTTCTTCAGAAAGTCACCTAAATCATAGGTGTCAAAAAGCCCTTCACCATTATCCAGACCCCAAAGGTAATCGTCATGGTCAAGAGGAGGAGAGAAGCTGACAAAAGGAGTAGAGTCTGAAAAGTTAGCAGGAGGAAGTTGGTCTTCTGTCAGCTGAAGCAGACTGGGGGGCAAGTCCAGGATTCCAGCTACATCCAGGGTGGGGCAGGGGGCCGCAGGTAGAGGTTCTGTAGGTACTTTATAGAGAGAGAGAGAGAGAGAGAGAGAGAGAGAGAGAGAGAGAGAGAGAGAGAGAGAGAGAGAGAGAGAGAGAGAGAAAGAAAAACGACAAGAAGTTAGTCAGCATTACAGGAAATCCTTCAGTAACTGATACAACCCCCTTAAAAAGCTTGGAAGCTTTTTGGAACCCTATAAGTAGGTCAGAAGATGGAAGAACGAACAGCCATTTTATCACAATGAATTATAAAGATCAGGCATACATACATTTGAAGGACTTCAGATATCATGTAACTGTCAGGAAAATCAGTAGCATACAAAATTGCCTCCCCCCTCCACCAAAAAAGTGAAATGAAGTTTTTAATTTTAAAGGTCTAGCTGCTTTAGGGATAGAACTGATGGTGGAAACAAGAAAATGTTAAAGTATTCCTCTTGTAGCTTTGCTTTCCAGTCTAGATCACCACAAGAACCCCCTTCAAACATGGACTCTACTCTTATTGTGTTTTATGTTTAATATTACCCTTAAAAGCTTATAATAATTACATTTACACACTTTCTAGACCTCAAATCCCATTTCCTGAAGCCAGACATTACCAGTTAACAACTACAGTACATTAGAGAGTTTTATTTCATCTATAACAGATACTTGTATCCAGTGCGACACAGAATACCAGGATATACTACAAAATACACAGATAAATGGAGCACAAGTGGATTAACTTACTAAGGGCCACAAAGTGGATTTGAACTTTATGTTGCAAGTATGGCATACCTTCAACTGGTTCTTGTTTCACCACTGTGGGGACACCAATTGGTGTCTCTGATCCTTCTTCTTTAATAGGACTATTGGTTTTCACTGGACTGCAATCTACTGGAATCTCCTCTGGGCATAAGTATACTTCAATGGGTCCATTTTTACTTTTCAAGTAGATCTGTAGTGAATCCTGTAATAAAATAAAAGACCTTGTGCTAGTTAAAGTAAGTATGAATCACAGGCGAGTTCTTGCCCAGTACAATTACACTGATGTATACAATTATAACCAAGTGAGACGTGAAAGCAGAAGAGTAACAGACAAATTAGCTGTAACCCCTGTCTTGACAAACAATGGCAGTCTAACATGTTAAATGTGCTGCAGTGTCATTATTTAAAAAAAAAAAAATCTAACATGATTAAGTTGGGAATTGAATGTAATAACATAAAAGTTTGATTTAATGACCAAGACTCTTGTCCCTAATCAAAACATTTGTAGCAAGTCATGCTTCTTGCCATGATATTCCTTAGGACACAGTCTTGTCCAAACAGTTCAATTCAGCTCACTGAGACAGCAGTTAGGGGGTCTGATCAGTGCTAGAGATGCAGTTTTCAGAGATCATTCAGGACATTGTACATTGAAGGTACTGGGATTCCTTTTACTTTTCCAATATTTCATCTCTGCTTCCATCTTTAAACCCTAATTATGACACAACAGAAGAAATTAGCAATTGACATTTTGTTTATTGATTTTAATTACAAGCAGATAACATTCCATACAATCAAGTCAAACTTAAAGCAAAGTTCAACCCTCATCCAAGAGAAAGAGGAGAGCCAACAACCAAAGCTAATCTATAAAAGCAAGAAAGGAAGAGTATCCTTTTCCCAGAAATGGAAGCTTATTCAAATGTGTTATTGATTAGATCCTGCCACATTTTTAAAAGGTTTTGAACAGATCCTCTCAGTGAGAATTAATTTTTTCCAATTTCAAACAGTATAGAATATCAGCTACTCACTGACTTAAGAGTGGTGGGGTGGGATTCATCTTGTTGATCAGGATACGTGCTAATAGGGAGGTAAAGACAATAACAATTTGTTTGTCCTTCTCTATTTTAAGCCCATTTGGGAGTACCCCAAACACAGCTGTTAAAGGGTCAGGAGGGATTGTGACACCAAGGCTGTCTGACAGGCATGCAAATATTTTTGTCCAAAATGCTGTTAATTTGGTAGATGTCCAGAACATGTGGCCCAGTGAAGCTGGAGCTACAACGTTCACAGGTTGAACATTGATGTGGAAACATTTTCGACAATTTTAAACGAAATAAATAGAGTAAAAGATTTAAAGTTGAATGACTGAATGCTTTGCACATATGGAGCTTGAGAATTTTCTGTTCATGGCTGCTTTCCACTCCTTTTCTGAAATATTGAGTGATAGATCTTTACTTTGAAAGGAAGGGGCTTTGAAATATTTTTATATCGAGGTGCTATCAGAGTCTTCAAGACTCTGGGAGGTGATGAAAATTGGACAGGTTCTGTTTAGCAAAGTTTCTGGCTTGAAAGTAATGGAAGAATTGTATTGATGAAGTTATATTTGAAGCGTAATTGTTCATAGGATGCAAAGACATTATCTATGTACAAGTCTCTAGTTTAATCACGGTTATTTTCCAAACATTAATACTGTACATGTAAGGTGGAAAAAGGTGGTTGTCATGTAGAGGTGCAACAGATAAGCTTCTCTTACAAAGTGCTTCGCTACACTGGTTCCATATTCTGAGAGAATGAAGGGCAACTGGATTATTAGTGTATTCATGGTAGTTTGTATTAAATGTGTCCCAGAGAATGGAATATAAAGAAGTACTGTAAGATTGTATTTCTATTGCAGACCAGACTTCTATATATTCATCAATTTGAGTGGATGTCCAGGCCTTTATAGCTTGTATATTTGCCACCCAGTAATAAAACTAAAAGTTGGGTAGAGCCATTATTCCCTTCTGCTTTAGGTCGTTGTAGAGTCACCCTTTGGATGGTTTGAATTTCACATAACAGGTTATAATTAAATCTAATTTCTTAAAAAAATGTGTTAATGTAGATGAGATGCTTTGAAATAGGAAGAGAAGCTGAAAAGGATGGTTAACCTAACAATGTTGCTTCTCCCTGCTAATTTAAGATGGAGGGTAGACCATCTATTCACATCTTGTTTAATTTTTTCCATACAGAAAGAAAAATGTTGTTGAAAATCTGCTGATAATGGTAAGTTGTCCAGTCTGATATTGTGTGCTAGATAATTCACTAGAAAAAGCACACTTTTATTCAAACTGAATTTGAGTCCAGAAATCTTTTGAAAATCTGCTAATGCTTTTAGGACTGCTAGCACAAACCTTTGTAGTTCAGATATATACATATCATCTGCATATAGTGATATTTTCTGTTCATGTCCTTCTCTGAAAATCCCTTTAACCTATGATGTGTTTCAAAAGTATACAGCCAATGGTTCAACAGTGACTGCAAAGAGGTGATAAGGGGCATCCTTGTCAAATACCATGATCTAGTTAGAAGTAGTCTGAAATAATGTTAATACAAATTGAGGCTTCTGGACTGGTATAAAGTAATTATATCCATAAACATACATTTAAGCCAAACTCAAATTTGTGCAATGTGGTGAATAAGTAGAACCATTCAACCATATCAAATTCTTTCTCTGCATCTAATGATAAGATCTCTGAGGTGTTACATTTAATGGCTGAATATTATATTAAATAAACATAGGTTAGAAGTTAAGTGCCTTTAAAAACTCTGGTTTGGTCTTGTGATATTACAGAAGGAAGCACTTTCTCAATCATTCTAGCAAGAACTTTGGAGAGTATCTGAATGTCATTATTCAGAAGAGAGATTGGTCTATATGATGCACATTGCACTACATCCTCATGTTTCTTAGGAAAGATGGTAATTAATGCTTGGCAAAGTTTGAGGTAGAGTTTTGTTGTTCCTTAACTTCCAAACATCTTGCCAATTATAGTGAAACTAACTTATTTGAACATTTTTTATAAAATTCCACTGGGTAGCCATCAGGGCTGGCTGCTTTCCCACTTTGAAGTGAGTTTATAGCATCTAATAATTCTGAAAGTGTCAGAAGCTTATCCAGTTCCACAGCACTGAGAGTATCTCAGTGAGAGTAAACTCATTAGACTGCATCTTTAAACCGAGGAGAATACAAGGGCTTATAGTACTCTTTAAATCTGTAAGTTATATTTTTTATGGTCAATAATTTTATCTCTGTCTGTGTTGGTAACTGCGCTTATTGCATTGCGGACTTCCTGCTGGTGGATTTGATGGCCTAAAATCTTATTGGCCCTCACTCCATGTTCATAATAATGATGTTGCAATTTAAAGATGACCTTGACTACTAAAGAAACTGAACAGAAGTTAAATTCTGATTGCAAAACCTTATTTTTCTTTAAAGTGCCACATTTGGAGACCTGGATCTGTTCTGGTAATTTTGCTGATTAACTTAGATGCCTTCTTGGTTTTCAAAATCATTTTTATGAGAAAAATATGAAATAATCTGTCCTCTTAAAAATGCCTTTAGAGTTTCCCCAGAGTATACCTGCTGAGACCTCTGAGGGTGCATTTGTCTCAAGAACATAACCAATTTGGATGCAAATTCTGTATAGTTCTTTATCAGCTAATGACATGGGGGTTAAGCTGCTAGCTACAATATGAGTGTGTAGGGCACAGTAATTTAAGCTCCATAATCAGAGGGGAGATAACAATAGCATCGTACTTACAAGATAAGATAATGGGCAAAAAAAATTTTCTACAAGGAAATCACTTCTTGAGTAACAATGATGTACGGGTGAGAAGAAGTATGCTCTTAGGTTAGGATTTAAAAGCCTTAATGGGGCTGATAAGTTTTGACCCGTTACAAACTGTGTAATCATCTTTGCAGTATTAGATGTTATCACCGCTGTAGCTCAGGAACTATCTAGGTCTGGATTTAAAACACAATTAAAGTCTCCGGCCATTATAATTTTTTAAGTGTTCACATTAGGGATAAACGCAAATACATTTTGGAAGAAATCTCTATCATCCATGTTAGATGCACAGATATTAATCAAAATCACTTTAGTATTGGATAAATTGCCCGTCAACATGACACATAGCCCTTCAGAATCAGATATTACATCTGGAACTATAAAAATAGAATAGCTCTGTGGATTAAGATTCCTATACCCCTGGTTTTCTTTGTATAGCTGGAGTGAAAAATTTGGCCAGACCACTCTTTTGCAACTAGAACTGGTTGTTGCTTAATAAGGGAGTCTCCTGTAAAAATGCTTTCTTGGCATTTAGACCTGTTAAGTGAAAGAGGACTTTCTTACTCTTTAATTCATGATTGAGACCCTTGACATTCCAGATCAAAAAGTTTGATATTTAGTCATAGAAACATTGCTTCTAAACTTTTGACATTTTGTAGTCTTAGGTTAAGGTAGTACATTTTTACATATAAGAGCTTTGTCATAGATTTCATATTGTTACCAGGTGTTATAGCTATGAACCCTATGGTTATGTTGGCACTTATGGTTACTGGGGTAGAAGGGATAAAAAAAAAAAAAAAAAGAAATAGCATTGCTATCTTTCTCTGCCCCCAACTGACAGTTGATATCTGGTGACATTTGGCAAATAATAAAGTAAAATGGGCATTACACTGTTTAATAAAAAAAGGCAAATGATGAAAGAGGTGAAATGCAGTAATTAATTTCTGCAAGTATTACTTAAATACATCCAAGTCTGTAATTGACCTGCATATAATAAACTGTATATCAGTTATCATATGGGATGTTTTTAGGCATGAATGTAGGTGAAAAAAGTGAAATTATAGTGCAGCAGACATTAACTACCCTGCATTTCTTCTTTGAGTTTTACCAATCCAGGCATTCTATGTATTCTCATTGCTCAACTGCTTCAAAAGGGTTTTAAAAATATATATTAAATTAAAATCATCAGTTCTATGCAACCTCATGTAATGAAGAAAAGGAAATGTATGTGTGGCCAGCAGCTAAATACAATATAGTGAGTGGCAAATCATAGATTATCTAAATTTGGGGTTTTCGGCCATTTTCACATTGTGTACCCTATGGCAACTTTTTGAAAGTAAATATCTCCACCCTTTTTTGATCAGTAACTTGAGTTTGAACTTCTTCCACAACAAAACAATTGACAAAGGGGAAACTTTAGGATACAGTTTTTAACATTAAGTTCAAGTAATAACAGCAGCACATAATCATGCTATTTTACTTAATTAAAAACCAACAACAAATGAGGACCATGAAAGTAAAAACAGCACATAATATGCTATTTCACTTATTTAAAAACAACTAATTATAAGCAGATACTGGAATACCAGAACGAAACACACCGAGTCGATGAGAATACAATCAGTGAGACGTTTGTTTTTTCTTTTCACCTACCATTTTGGATATTTTTGGCTGTCTCAAGTCTCATGTTTTTAGGAACAAACTACGATTTTCACAACTTTTTTTTTTTTGTTTGTTTTTTTTTTTTAAATCAAATTTACCCCATGAGTAGGCAAAATTAACCGCAGGTTGGGAACCTGTTCTATAAAACCTCATTGAAGCTCATACCCAATTGCAAAATAAGCTAAGCAAGTTTGAGGTCTTAGTTCATCTGTGTATGAGGAAAGAAATGGGAAGGGAAACTGGTAGAAGTGTTAAAATATTTGCACCAGTTTTACTGTTTAGACCCGTCTCACATCCTAGCAATGAGTGGTTCTTCATCATGAAGCTCTGCAGGCATTACTCGGATAAAAGAAACATGCATTGTTTTTGCCAAATATCTTTGCAGTGCGTCTCTTTGTGTGTGCCACTTGACTTGGGTATTAGCCTTCATTTTGCACATGTACTTTAATCTTAAATTAAGAAGAAAAAAACCTACAGAAGTGTAAGAAGGATGTCAGTATTTTTTTCTTTGGAAATGTTTAAGTGGCTGAAGATACCACATGGCCAACACATTCTTTGGCTTCTGCAACGGAAACAGCTCTATGAGGGTTGGAACGTTTGCTAGAATGCAGGGGGCATTTATTGTACAACACAAATAGTTTGGGACAATAAATGAAAAATTAAATATTGTACAATGACAAGTTCAGTAAACTACAGAAGATTAAAATTCTGTCAATTTCACGAAGTGGCTGTAAGAATTATTTATATGAATTGTTTTATTGTTTATTTGTATGACTTGTGTTTAATTTATGGAAATAGCTGGAAAATGCATAAAGTATGTATGAATGATGTAGCATTTTACATTAAATAAATTGGTCAAACAGTGTGGTTCACTCATGTTATGCTCATGTCACAATTTTCAATTCAAGAGGTAAAAGCTTTATGTGGAATGGGGTCCGCTTATCGTAAATAACAGATGTTGATGTCAAGGTGTGTGCAAGACCTGCCACCCAAATATATAATTACATCCCACTAAATACATTTAAGAGGAAGACTGACAAGTCAAGTGGTTGGGGAATATCAATTCAAACCTTTTAAAACATAAATCACTGAAAATCAGGGAAACTTACCAAAAGAAAAAACAAAAAGGCAAACAAGGAAAAGATGATAAACTAAGGGGCTAAGGGATTAGTTCTTAAAACCAACTTACCCCAGATGATTCTGGGACTTCCAGTTTAGTTTCTGAAGGTGCTTTAATGGCAATTACTGTCTTATCCTGGAGACTTTTGATGGAGCGGATGTCATGGTAGGTAACATAAGCTAATGTTTGAAGGAGTTAAGAAAAATATTTCATTACGAAATATCCAGAAGGAAGAGAATTTCATTACAGAAGCAGAAGGATCTCTGGCAAAAGTACACATATTTCAGATTCTTATCAAATAGGGCAGGCCATCATTCTAAATTCAAACCAACAAAAGGTGGTTCTCAAAAGCTGGCACTAGGGGGAGCAAGCACACAAGTAATAGGAAGGAACACTTTTTATTTGAAAATTTAAAAAAAAGTACCATTCATTTACTATTCTTGTTTTTTTCTTCTATAACCATGTTAAAACTGTACTTTCCAAGAATTACAATTCATAACTAATTTCCATTTCAGATCAATGTACAGGTGCTATACAAGATATTGGAGATCACACCGTTTAGTCTAGAGAGGCCCAAACCTGCACAAATTACAACAAAATAAGATATAAACATACATATTTACTTCTGCATACTGCCAGAATGCTCTTTAGGAGGGTGGAGGTACTACTTAAATTTCTTAGAAAATGAAATGGCTTAACTGTAAATATTTTGAGAATTAGGAATGTATTTGTATTACAATATCTGACAGACAGCCAAGAATCTGATAAACGAGATATCTAAGGACAAAGAAGTTAGGCCACCCTGCTGAAAGGTGACTAACAGACAGACAGCTGGAAGATGTTTTTCTAAAGGAAACACATCACACTTTGGACACTTGCAAGCTTTTACTACAAGTAATTTCCAGCTATACATAAATACAACTTGCATATCATCTGCATAATAAAAGGAGCACACCTGTCTTTAAATCTAGAATTCTACCACACAAAAAAACACCCAAACACACCAGACAAATAAAATTCTAGGTGCCAAAGCTACTGAGAGTTCCTTATCTTGCATCTTATTTTTATACTACAATATTTTAAAAATGAAGAGGTATCTCAAGGGTATGAATGTTATGCTTAAAGAAAAATGCGGCATCTCCAGTTATAGTCCTCTTTTCTAAAAGGCACACAAGAGAGTTAATTCAGGTGCTCCCTTGTCTCTTATTAAAATGCAACACATTGTTTTTCTTTTTGTCATGCCATCTTCTAACCTGTTTAATCCAAATCAGGGCCACAAGGGATGGAGGTTTTTTTTTCCTGGAATCTATCCCTGCTAGCAGAGGGCGGAAGGCCGGATCAACCTCTGGACATAGTGTCAGTCCATCACACGACTAAGACACACAACCCAAACACACTAGGGCCAATTTTGCACTGCCAACTTAACCAGTCTGTCTTTAGACAGTAGGAGGAAAATCATGCAAACAAGGAGAACATGCAAACTCCATGCAGGGAGGACCAAAATCATTACAGCAAGGCAGCAGCACTACCACTGTGCTGTCATGCTTCCAGGCTATTATCTCAGGCCAAATAAACAGCTGAATAAAGTAAAACTGTTAAAAAGGTAATCAGAGACATTAAATGCAAGACATTTCACAGCTGCATAATTTTTAAAGCACTCATGCATCATGCTGAGAATTCTAAGCAGTACTGATGCAAAAGGTGACTTAACACCAGAGATGTTCACCACGGAAAGACATTGTATGCAATAGAGACGGTGGGCAACATAAGCACAAACCGATGCTAATAAAACAGCCCCAATTAATTATACACATCATTGGGACAACTGTCTACATAATGCAAGTTAACCAAAATACTTCTATGGAAGAAACACTTTCAGTATAAAAGTTACAAATTCATCCACTTGGATATTTCAGTCTAGGGTTGCGGTGAGTCGTGCTGCCAAGTGGAGGGTGCGAATGTAGAGTTCAGGAATCGTGAAACAGCACTAATTGCCCCACTATGACACTCAAATTTATGAATCTAAAATCATGATACAACAAAACACCCTTACCTGAAAAATGACCAAAAGTAGCAATATCTGCATATTCAAATTTCCTGCACACAATGCAAAACATACTTGACTTTGAAACCTTACAAAATAATCTTTACTTGCATACAGTTTTCCATTTTAGTGTTACTTCCCACATAAAAGTATTTTTAAAAATGCTGACAAGTTATGTTTCTCAGCGATAAAAAGGTGGCCATTTAACTGAATACAGCTTTGTTGGAAGTATGGAGAATTAAAACCCTACATACCTAATAGAGTGGGCATACAATTGAAAGAAAACAAGCAATTAATGGCAGACTGAAACTCAGAGTAAGTGTAAGTGTAGGCGTCTTAATCAGGTGGCTACAGAGGGTAATTTACAAAAAACGGACTCTTCACAAGACTGATCCAAGTTTTAATGCAATGAGCGTTCTGGGTTTTACTGGGTGGAATTAGCCGACACCAAGATTAGGTTTGGAGCTTTAAGCAGAACCACTGCTGTAAATGTTAAGGTGACGCAACTACAACAAGCAGTGAACAGAGAACAGCCCATAAAGGCCCAGGCCCTCAGCAAGGCAACCTGATCAGAAACAGGAAACACAGCCCAAGGTGTTATCACATCTCGCACAACAAACTTAAGAAATTTAACGGTAATGCAAAAATATTCTTCAATTTGCATCATTAGGCAGCTTAAAATATGAAAATATAAGGAATGATTACAGTAAAGACTTCAAATGTAGGAGTGAAACAGTTTGCACAGCTAGAATAACACAGGCGGAGGCTGGGGCCCTCCAGCAGCATTGTTTAACATAATAACTTATTCAAATGAGATGTCAAAGCAAGAAGTAATGAAAGCTTTTCAAGGAGGGGAAAAAAAGTAACAAGATGTGTAATCTTAAAATACCAACACGACGACTGCCTTTTACTTTTGGCAAGCCACCACTATTCAGAAATAAATGTGGAGGCACAAGTTGAAAACTTGGCAAAAGTGACTAGATGAGAAAATACAGTGTGCACTGTGTGGAAAAACAAAAACAGAAAATAAAAATGATCTAATGTTAAAGACAATCTAAATCCCATTGTACAAGACTACACTGACTCCGATGTAAATGTCTGCCTGTCATAGCTGTTAAAGGAGTTTAGGAAATAAAGTAACAAATGCATCTTGGAAATAAAAGGTCATGTGCTACTCTGAGGAGCCACTGGAACTTAACTTCATGTATCCTTCTATGCTCAAGGGTAAAGGAGACCAAATCCCGGTTTTAAAAATTTCCAAGGGCATTAATAAAAATAATCCAGCTTCATTCCTTCAGCTACTGTAAATAGTGAAACATGTACTCAGGTGTAAAATTTAATAGGAAGCATATTTAAGACAGAAACCTGGAAGAATATGTTCCAGTTTATGACAACTCTCCTGGAAGGAAAAAAAAAAATCCAGGAGAGGCTGAAGCAGAAAAGTTGACAATATTTTAAAAATTATATGGATGAGAAAATTGGCACAACTTTCCTATTAGCTAACCAAATGAGCTTGATGGGCTGAATACATGGCCAAATCCTTATGCGTTTTTTCTTAAGAAATATGACAATCCTACACAAGTAGCATAAAATGTTTTACAGCTCTCAAATCACCTTCATACAGGGTAATGTTGTGCAGACCTGAACCTGGAGATATCAGGTCCAATGGTGGAAGCACATATTAGAGGACACACCCACTAACTGGACCAATACAGAGGCACCAATAAAAGGGTGTGGCAGGAAGCTGCATAACCCAGAGGAGACACACCTATGTACAGGAGAACATGTAAACAACCTAAAGTTTTACAACTGTATAGTACAAAAGCAAAAGGCACTATAGTACAACCAAATCTATTTTATATTATTACACTAAGGACATGCCTCACCTTCCAAGTGAATCTTCATTTTATACTATTAACAGCAACAGTTGCAATAGAGTGCGGTCTAAATGTACAAAATATTGCTGTTGGGCTTCCAAGTCCTAAAATGACAACATCAAATCCCACCTCTGATTCACCATGTGAAGCACAGCATTAATTGTATTCTTGCAGTATGCTGCAAACAAATCAAACCCACCTCTGAATCACCATGAGAGGCAGAGTACTTATTGTATTCTTGCAATATGCTTCAAACAAAATAGGTTACTTGTGAGGACAGTGCTAAAGTTAAAATTGAATGAAGTAGGGATCCCTATACATCATGTTTCCATAGGTCAATTATGCAAACAATCAGTTCTGTACGAGTCCTTGGCCATGCCCGTTCTACATCTCAAAATTATCCTATTCCATTAACAAAAAGGATATCGTTGGTTGTGCTCATCCTCTGTCATTTCCTTCAGTTGAGAAGAACTACACTGTATCATGTCATCTAGGGACTTTTCAGCTCGCTCCAGCTCTCTCAGTTCTTTATGCAGGTTGCGCTGCTTCTCAGAGAGTGCTGATCCTTCAAAAACTCCACCAACCCTAAAAAAAGAGAGGCAAATAATGAATTCTCAGCAGATTAAATAGAGCATAAAAAATACTGACCCCCAACTATATAGTTAACACCAGTGAGGAAGTAAATAATAATAATAATAAAAAAAAAAAGTGCTGTGGCCATGGGGGGAAAAAAGTAACAGAAAAGCAGAACTTACACCCACTGGATGTTGTTCTTGGATTTCTTACGGATCAGCTGAATCCCTTCTAAAACATTGGTAATGTCATAGATTCTGCGCTTCTGCACTTCAAGAACCTCTGCGGCCTTGTTTAAATCAAGCACTCCATCGGAGGATTCTCCCAGCAAGCCAACAAACTTCTTCGTGAGCAATCCTAATGAAGTGTCATAGCGTGTCCGCTCTCCAGGGGACTTTGGAGCTGTTGAGACAGTGGTGTTAAAAGCATGAACATTGCCTACAAGCTCCCAAAAGAGCCAATCATTATTGCTGTCTAGACTTGTGTCAGATACCACACAAAAAAATAAACTTATTGACACACTCACTTTTAGGGCTTGAAAGCCGGGTTGTAGTCTTGGTTTTTCCTTTTGGGGTGCGGAAATCTGGCAGATATTGTGGGTCACTGCCTTCCAAATCTAGTTTTCTTTTGGCCTGCAAAGAAATTTATTATTATATACTTCTACATCAAAATACAATAATCTTAAAGCAAAAAACACAGAATTTAAAAGTAAAATGGGGGGAAAAGCAAGCTACATTTAGGGGAAAGGACAGGCTAAAATCCCACCATCTGATGGCAGCTTGAAAGAGAAATTTTACCTTTTCTCAAGCTCTTACCAGTTGGGGAAAATTACCTAATTTAGATGTAACACCACAAATGCACCAAACATTTTACAGTATATTGAATGACACAAAAGATTGTGTGCGCAAATAGCTTGCTTGAAATAAACTATATACTGTAGGTCTTTAAAATGTTATATCTGAGGGTTGGGGTCCAAGGTCTCATCAACCCACCTGGACTGTCATTATCAACCCAAAGCAAGTAAACTTTGAAAGCAGACGAATGAATAATTGATAACATCTTCCAGTCCTAACCAACCTTAACCCTTACTGCCAGTCATTGCCCACCATGTGTGTGTCTGCTGTGTGAATGGGGGTGGGTTGGGGTTTATGGCAATAAAAACAACCTCATGCTTTTGCCTCGACTGCCTGAAGCCCGACGCTGCACTTTTAAACCCTGTCAAGAGCACATCCCCCACACTAATTTCACCTCAATTTAGTTTACTGTGCAGAATTTCATTTCTGACTCCTTTCAGTCGACTGCCCCTTCATCAGTCAGG